>NC_133617.1:586265669-586606499 GCF_048593235.1 Sminthopsis crassicaudata
AGGACTGCGCTAGAGAAGACAGTGCAAGGAAGAAAGTTCATAAGAGAAGGGGATTTCTACTTTGAGAGATAAAAAGTGAATCATGGAGAGTGGGTGAGCAGGAGGTGGGAGTTCACTTGTCATAAGACAAAGGAAATGTAGGAATATGGAATGAGAATTATTTTTAAGGACAATAGTAATTCACAATTCTATAACACTTTACAGCTTACACAGCTCTATCAACATCTCTTTGGATGCTCACAGCTAAAGTTAGTTAATTCAGATCTATTTCCACCATTTGACAAATGGAACAACCAAGACACAGAAAGGTAAAGTAACTTGCCCTTGGTTTTGATTAGAATAGGGGGAAATTTGGACTTTGATCTTTAGCTATTATTAAGCTTCCAGTGAATACTAAAGTTTTGGTCTTCTTCTAAATCAATTATTTATTAAGTGACTGCTGTATTCCAGGTACTGAGCTAGAAAATGGAGACATAAAGATAAAAATGAAGCAATTCTTGCCCTTAAGTTGCTTATTCTATTGAAGGAAAGTTGTTCAGTCATTCAATTGTGTCCAATTCTTCGTGACCTCATGGACCATCAGAAGCCAGGCTCTTCTACTCTCTCTTATCTCTCAGAGTCTGTTCAAGTTCATGTTCATCCAGGGGACCACTGAAGGAGAGGATGGGTACACATTTAAGTATCTATACAAAATAAATACATGATCTAAGTAAATATAAAGTATTGTTCAAGGATTACAAAGAGGAAGATCATCCCAGAAACTAAAAGGGGCTAAAGCCATGGGCCACCTAGAGTTATTTTCAATCATTCAGTAAATACAAAGTACTTGCCACATACCTGATATTTGTACTAAGGGCAGCAGCACTGGCCCTGAAGTCAGGAGGACCTGAGTTCAAATCCTGCCTCAGATAGTTACCAGCTGTGTGACCCTGGGCAAGTCACTTAACTCTGCTTGCTCCCACACAGAGACTCACGGACACTATGAGAAACATAAAGATATACAAACTGCACAAATACAATATCCTACCTTGGGGAAGAATGCAAGGAACTAAAACAAGTAGGATAGTCTTCAAGGTTGCTAGTTATAATCAATCTCCAAAAGTTTATAAAATTAAAATTCAATTCACAGCTTCCTCTCTACTTCAAAAGAATTCTAGTGATCCTCATTAGGATAGAGATAATGAAAAGTACATTGTGAGAAGATTCAGGCCAGTTCCAATGATCTTGTGATGAAGAGAGCCATCACACCCAGAATGTGGGAATTGAGCGTGATTCACAGCACAGCATTTTCATTTCTTTTGCTGTTGTTTGCTTGAATTTTATTTTTTTTCTCATTTTTTTTCCTTTTTGATTAGATATTTCTTGTGCAGGAAGATAATTGTATAAATACAGATGCCTATATTTGATTTACATATATTTTTACTATTTCTAACATATATTGGATTACTTGCCATCTAGGAGAAGGGGTGGGGAGAAGGGGAGGAAATTGGAACACAAGGTTTTACAAGGATCAGTGATGAAAATTATCCTTGCCTATGTTTTGAAAATAAAAAATGTGTTCAGAAAAAAAATACATTGGACATGAAATCAGGACAGTTGAGTCCTTATTCTAACTCTTAAGCTTTAGTTTGCTATGTAATCTTCAGTACTTCATCTAAATTTTCCCTGAGACCATGGCCTAATGTGTAAAATAGGTAAAATAATATCTGCATTGACCTACCTCACAATGTTGCCTGTCATGAGTAAAATTCTTGCTACAATAGATGGGCGTGGAAGAAAAAATGAGCATTTATTAGGTACCCAGTAGGTACTGGCACTAGGCTTTGCAAATATTATCTCACATGATCCTCACAATGCCAGCGGCTCCTTGATGCTTCCAGGAATAAATTTACAAGCTTTCTTTGACACTCAGAGCCCTTCACTACATCTTCAGTCTTTTCTACACTTCTCTCCACACATTCTAGGGTTCAAACAGTCTACATTACTCATTTTTTTCCTCACCTGATGCTTTGTATAGTCTCCCCATTTAAAATGTGAACTCCTTGAAGGGAGGAGGGGTAATTTTTTATCTTTTTCATATCCCCAGCACTTAGCATATTACCTGGCACATAATAACAATACATTTGCTGACTGACTGACCCATTTGCATTATCACCCCATCATTTCTGGTCCCCCTCAGTTTCTAATTAAGCCCCAAGTCACACAGGTGACTGTGAGCATGCCTTATATATACACATTTCTATGAGTTTTCTACATGAGGCTCACAAAATCACTATCCACGGTAACACTGTAAAGAGGGAATAGAGAATGGGGAGTGAGCTGCTACCCCCAGACCCTTTTTAGCCTCTCCCACTGGACGCAGGGCTGCCTCTACTCTCGTTCCCTTCTCTTTCCCTCTCCCTCTTTTAACCCCCCCCCTTTTGTGTGAATTGGACATTCATCATGCTCCCTGTGTTTACAAGTTTTTCTTTACAGACATCATGGACAAAAATTGGTTTTCTTGAAAAATCACTGAAGAAATATCCTACAGTTTTTGCAAAACATCTTTTTCTTATGGAGGAAGTCCTTCATCCTCAGGAGATTTAACCAACCTGCTTGAGGATAAACACATTTCACTTCTGCCAAGTGCTATTTCAGAGCTTACTGAGAGAGCTGCTGCTCAAAGCAGATTGCTCAATCTCATTCTCATTGAAGTAGCACAGTACAGGGATTGTTTATAGAGGAGTCAGAGGACCTGGGTTCAAATTCTGCCTCTACCCCTGCATATATATATATATATATAATGTGTGTGTATGTGTGTGTGTGTATACATACATATATATATAGTATATATATGGAAGCAGAGAAACAGAAAGAGAGAAAGAGAGGGGGGAGAGAGAGAAAAAGGAAGAGAAGAAAAAGAAAAAGAGACAGGAAAGAGAAGGGGGAAGAGGAAGAAAAAGAGATGTGGGGAGGGAGGGAAGGAGAGAGAGAGAGAGAGAGAGAGAGAGAGAAGGAAGAGAGAAAGAGAGAGAGAGAGAAGGAAGGGAGAGAGAGAGAAGGAAGGGAGAGAGAGAGAAGGAAGGGAGAGAGAGAGAAGGAAGGGAGAGAGAGAGAAGGAAGGGAAAGAGAGAGAAGGAAGGGAGAAAGAGATAGGGAGAGAGAGAGAGATAGGGAGAGAGAGAGAAGGAAGGGAGAAAGAGAGAGAGAGAGAAGGAAGGGAGAGAGAGAGAAGGAAGGGAGAGAGAGAGAAGGAAGGGAGAGAGAGAGAAGGAAGGGAGAGAGAAGGAAGAGAGAAAGAGAGAGAGAGAAGGAAGGGAGAGAGAGAGAAGGAAGGGAGAGAGAGAGAAGGAAGGGAGAGAGAGAGAAGGAAGGGAGAAAGAGATAGGGAGAGAGAGAGAGATAGGGAGAGAGAGAGAAGGAAGGGAGAAAGAGATAGGGAGAGAGAGAGAGATAGGGAGAGAGAGAGAAGGAAGGGAGAAAGAGAGAGAGAGAGAAGGAAGGGAGAGAGAGAGAAGGAAGGGAGAGAGAGAGAAGGAAGGGAGAGAGAGAGAAGGAAGGGAGAGAGAGAGAAGGAAGGGAGAGAGAAGGAAGAGAGAAAGAGAGAGAGAGAAGGAAGGGAGAGAGAGAGAAGGAAGGGAGAGAGAGAGAAGGAAGGGAGAGAGAGAGAAGGAAGGGAGAAAGAGATAGGGAGAGAGAGAGAGATAGGGAGAGAGAGAGAAGGAAGGGAGAAAGAGAGAGAGAGAGAAGGAAGGGAGAGAGAGAGAAGGAAGGGAGAGAGAGAGAAGGAAGGGAGAGAGAGAGAAGGAAGGGAGAGAGAGAGAAGGAAGGGAGAGAGAAGGAAGAGAGAAAGAGAGAGAGAGAAGGAAGGGAGAGAGAGAGAAGGAAGGGAGAGAGAGAGAAGGAAGGGAGAGAGAGAGAAGGAAGGGAGAAAGAGATAGGGAGAGAGAGAGAGATAGGGAGAGAGAGAGAAGGAAGGGAGAAAGAGAGAGAGAGAGAAGGAAGGGAGAGAGAGAGAAGGAAGGGAGAGAGAGAGAAGGAAGGGAGAGAGAGAGAAGGAAGGGAGAGAGAAGGAAGAGAGAAAGAGAGAGAGAGAAGGAAGGGAGAGAGAGAGAAGGAAGGGAGAGAGAGAGAAGGAAGGGAGAGAGAGAGAAGGAAGGGAGAAAGAGATAGGGAGAGAGAGAGAGATAGGGAGAGAGAGAGAAGGAAGGGAGAAAGAGATAGGGAGAGAGAGAGAGATAGGGAGAGAGAGAGAAGGAAGGGAGAAAGAGATAGGGAGAGAGAGAGAGATAGGGAGAGAGAGAGAAGGAAGGGAGAAAGAGATAGGGAGAGAGAGAGAGATAGGGAGAGAGAGAGAAGGAAGGGAGAAAGAGAGAGAGAGAGAAGGAAGGGAGAGAGAGAGAAGGAAGAGAGAGAGAGAGAGAGAGAGAGAGAGAGAGAGAGAGAGAGAGAGAGAGAGAGAGAGAGAGAGAGAGTGAGAGAGAGAGAAGGAAGGGAGAGAGGGAGAGAGAGAGGCAGTTTTCTCATTTGTAAAGTGAGAGCATGAGTAGAACAGATGACCCTAAGAGTCTCTCTTGATCTATGAGACTCCAGCCTACACGAAGGGGACAGGGCAGTGCCCCTCTAAGAATTCCTGGGAGGGTTTGCCTGGGACGTACAGAATATCTTTTTATTTTAGCCATAAAATCCTCAGTGGAAAAATCAGGTAGTCAATGGCTGAAACCCTACAAGTCCACTCATCACCTGCAGAAGGTGAAATGTATTTCACAAAAATTGAATCTTCGGGTAGAATGAAAGCCCCAGAGGGCAGGATATCTCTTGTTTTTTTATGTTTTCCCAGTGCCTGTTGTATAGCTTTGGATTAAAAATAAAAAACCTCAGCTACTTTTCCACAGGTATCCCCCATTTAGCATTTATTCAATTAATTTTTTAAACTTAATTACAGAACTTCATGGTTGTCCTTGTTAGATATCCTCTTGTTGGTCTGGTTCCCACATGGCATCCAATCAAATTGAATGTTAAGCTACTCACTAATGGTATTCACCATGGCTCCCAGCTTTGCACAATGTGCAGATTTGATAAGTGTTTCTCAACCAAGCATTTGATAAAATCACTGGATAGACAAGTGCCAAGAACAGGGCCATGCATCATTCCTCCAAAGGTCTCTCTTTTGGTCAAGACAGAAGCACCAGCATTTATTAGAAACCAATTGTGAATCAATGGACTTGACATCCTTCTCACACAGTCCACAATTCAATGCCTTTTCCACAAGATTACATGGAAAACTTAGTCAATGCTTTTGGTAGAGTCATGAGCTAATGCCCTGATTGAAAAAGGGAATAAGATCAGTCTGGCATAGAGCTGTAACCAATCAAAGGGTTGCCAGGAGCTTTGTCATAGGGTAAAAGGGGAAGAGCTTCCTCTTTGAAAATTGCTGGGTTTTGGAGTTATACTTCCTCCCCAAGGCAGTCAGGAGTGAGAGAGGCAGGAAAGGAGAGAGGTTACAGTGGAGGACCAAATAGAGGACCCTTAGACAGGAAAGCCATCCCAGAGAGAAAGTGGACTTTTCCCCTACCACGAAACACACTGGGCTGCCACCCCTCTCCCATGGCTTTGTGGTTGTCAGTCAGGGGCTCCCTCCCAACAGCAAGCCTGGACCAACCTGCCTATCCTCTAATTTGAAGAACCAGAAAGAATGGTCAGAATCAGTGTAAAATGAGGGAGATGGCCTCAGGCTATTTCTGGATCTCTGCCCTCCCATTTCTGTGCCCTCCCCGACATAGTTGCATCCCTGTGCACTTCACACTATGTCTGGGGTGGATTCCTACTGATAAAATGCTGCTGATCTCAAATGATCATCATACTCTTTTCCAAATGATTTTTTAAAAACCATTTTGTTTCAAACTTTAGAATTTTACCTAAACCCATGAGCTTTCTATTTTCAGATTTCTTTAAAGTACAATTCAAAAAGAAAAATTCCTTACTTACTTCATTCAAGTAGCCATGAGCTTCTGGAGTTTCTTCTCCTGAGCCATTTACTGAGACCCTGAAAACAGATCTGAGAGAAGTCATTGAATGCCCAAAATAAATACCAACAGGCATGTTAGTTAGATATGGCTGTATACAATGTTACCCTTAGCATCCTCTCAACCGGATAGAAGTATCCATATGGGCAGTGAAGAAAGGGCCTTAATGCTCGGGAGTAGCCAGAGCATCTCCCCCTCCTCCAATGTCAATTAGTACCCCTGGAAAGTTAGGGAAGCCACATCCCAGAGGCAGGCCCTTTTCCCTCTGGGCATACTGAAAAGAAAGCTTTAATGTTCTGAGAGAACCCAGCAGAGCTGAAATCTCCACAAAATGCAGCAAACAGGGCCCCCAGTGTTTCCCTGGCAGGATAACTCTGGAAAGGAATGTGCTGACCACATGGAAGCCTTGAGTCTCTGCCTGAGCTGGAAACAAGTAAAGACTGGAGAGGGGGAGACGGGTGGACATTGGCTGGAGAAGGAAGGTAGAGATCCAGAATCCTGAGAAAGCGGTGGGGTCCCTGTCCAAGATGTCACCCTGCTCTCTTCTCACTGAACACAGAGACTGGTCAAAGAAGAGCCCGGCCATTCAGAGCCACTAATAGCTGCACTCAATTTCTGAACCAGGCTCTTTTTGAGGTCCTCAAAGATCAAGGTAAGAGTTAGGAAGATATTATAGTTAAAGGAAGTGAGTGCTAGGGGAAGTCACTATACCTATGTAGGTCTCAGTTTCCTCACCTGTAAAAAGAAGGGTGGAACTAGATAGCCTCTGACATTCCTATTAACTCTAAATCTATGACCTGCGAGTCTACTCTTTAACAAGTGCCTTGGACCTTAGGATGCTACCATCCACATTATGTGTATCCACCATAATGATAAGAGAGCAATGCTCTATTACTGGAGCCTGAAGTGACCTCTGGAACTAAGCTGCTCCTATACTCCACCTTTACGATGCCAGAAACTGTAAGAAAAGGCAAGCTGTGAGTGATTATGGTGCTCACTAGTCTGTTTCTTTGGATTATAGGATTTATTAGAACGGTCCCCAGAAATTATCTAGCCCAGTGCTATTAAATTGAAATTGAAGTGAGAGCCATTAGACTGTGCCTAAGGATCCCTGTGGGCTGAATATTGACTTAGAAAACCACATATTAGCATTATATATGTTCTGGCTAATACGGAAATATGTTTTACATATATAATTAATGTATTGCTTGCCTTCTCAATGGATGAGAAAAGAGCTAGAGAAAGGAAAAGATTTTTTAACTGAAAAAAAAATTTTGCAACTCAAAATTTTAAAAATTGAATTTTTTAAAAATTGAAAAATAGATTCTATATATATTTTTTAAAATGTTAAATGGTTTTCAATTACATTTTAGTCTGGTTCAAGGAGCACTCTGGAGGCCCTCAGTAAGGTTGCTGACTACATGTCTGAACCTCTGATCTAGTCTATAAGTTTTTAGCCAAAAGTCCAACAATTTCTGTGAATCTGTGAATGTGGATAAGAAAGAGGAAAAAAAATATTTACTAATTTCTAATTGCTATTAAGCATTTCTTTAAGTTGCTTTAAAATGTTATGCTGAAAAGAGGTCCATAAGTTTCAACAGACTTTCAAAGGAATATATGACACACACAAAAATTAAGAACTACTCAAATACATACAAATTAAGGCCTGCAGAAGTGAAATGTCTCAACTAAAATCTTTGTTATGTGATGCTGGCCTAGCCAAGCCATGAACAAAGACTCTCATAAACATCCCCTTCTCGCCCCACAAAGACAACAAAATCAACAGAGTTAAGTTTCAAAGCCAGGTCTTCCAACTCCAAATAATCCAGCACTATTCCTGCAGCACCATTTTACAACCTTTCACTTATTTCCAAATATTTCTGAAGCACCACTTCGACGGCAGGGCATGCTCCAGACCTTTTGGTTATTTTTTTCTTAGAAGAAAAAGTCAAGGGAAATATTTCCATTATCCACGGCCAACCATGCATGAGAAGCACAGGGATCAGAACTCAAGAAGCCTTTGTTCTTTCCCTTGGGGCCATGCTGACTCCCTTGTAGATTTAGAGTACCAGCTGTTGATCTCATTGTTTAGAAAGGTGATTATTAACATATTTGATTCTCTTAACAAGCTAGAATCATTTACACTCTACAGTGGCTCTTACAAAACTTCAGAAGGACTATTACTGCTGACATACAGCACTAAGGTCAGGTCAAAGAAAAGCGAATGAGGATGTAGGGAGTTTGTTCTTAATCACTTCTGTAAAGCCAGAAATGTACACGTTAACAGAGGAAGACAAGAAACTTGCCATCAAGATTTAGGTGGTATTTGTTTCTGTGCCTTTTCCTTTATTATTTATTGTATGGGAGTCCAGTTTGAGAGCTGAAAAAGTGATGGACTCTTGAGCCAGAGATCCCTTTGAAATTTGTTGAAAGAACAGCTTCCAAACAGATGTTGACTAGCTGCAGTTTAGTCAATGTAATCAGAGAGCCAAAAGGAATTTCTAACTCTAAGTCAAAGGATGGCTTCTGTTTCTTGATCTTAATGAATAGGAAATGGAAATCTAAAAAATATATATAGACAAGCCTGTAAGTACTAAAGAGCTAGAGTGTTCTGTGTTTCAAAGAGCTTGGTTTTTAGAGCAAAGAAACTCTTTTTGGAGAGAAATTTTAGCCAAGACTCTGTGAACAGATAAATCTTCCTTATGGAAAGAAAAAACAGGGGAGAAAAGAGAAAGTCCTTATTCCAATTATTGGGAATGCCAAGGCAAATTTCTCTCTCTAAAAGATACTGTTTAAATAGACAGATAAATGACACATTGGACAGAGCACTGAACTTGGTGTCCAGAATATGTCATTTTAGTCCTGCTTCCCACACTTCTTAACTTTGCGGCTAGACAAATCACTAGTCATCTAAGTGACATACTAGAGAGAGTGCCAGGCCTAGAATCAGGAACATCTAAGTTCAAATCCAGCCTCAGACATTTACTAGATGGGTGATCCTGGCCAAGTCATTTAACCTTTGTTTGCCTTCATCTATATAATAGGGATCATAATAATCACCTATCTAGATGCTCATCGATTGAGAAATGGCTGAATAAATTATGGTTTATGAAAGTAATGGAATATTATTGTTCTATAATAAATATTGATTTTTAAAAGGCCTGAAAAGATTTATATGAACTGTCGCTGAGTAAAATAATAACAGTGAGACTGTGTGATGATCAAATATGAAAAACTTGGTTCTTCTCAGAGGTTCAGTGATTCAAGGCAAACCCAATAAAATTTGGATTGAAGACACCATCTGCATCCAGAAAGAGAACTATGGAGACTGAATATAAATCAACACATGTTATGTTCACTTTCATCTTCTGTTTGTTTTTTCTCTCATGGTTTTTGATCGGATTTTTCTCTCCCAACATGATTCATAAAGAAACATGTATTTAAAAAGTTAATATATATGTATAACAAGAAAAAAAAACAATAATAATCATCCACCTCCCAAGATTATTGTGAAGATGAAATGAGATAATTGTAAAGTTCTTAGCACAAGATCTGGCACATATTGCTATCTAGATGTTAATTTTATTTTTATTCCAGCTGTTAGTTTCCTTATCAGTAAAATAAAGATAATAATAACACCCACTTACATGATTGTTATGAAGAACAAATAAGATACATATACAAAGTGTTTCACATGTTTAGAAGTATTATATAAATGCTGATTATTATTATTAGTCCCTTGATTTTAAGCTAAAAGTGAAACAGGAAAAATAGCACCTCAAATTGAAGAGAAGCTATTGAAAAGATGAAGAGACCCTATTGTCACCAATAAAATCTACTTGTTCCTTCAAAGGGAAAATATGGGAACCCATCCAGCACTGGGAATGAAGATGAACCTAAGCTAGCATTACTTAGCTGGTCCTTAGCACACTAAAAATGTGGAGAAATTAGCATCATAAGCTGTTCTTCCAACAAATTGAGAAGAGATTTCTGGCTCAAGAGCCCATCACTTTTTCAGCTCTCAAACTGGACTCCCATACAATAAATAAAGGAAAAGGCACAGAAACAAGGATTCATTCTACACTAGATTCCGAAACCTACATCTGGGATCACATCTGGGAAATCTGACAGGGAAGGCTGAGGCTGTTGCCTTGGCAAAAGAGGGAAAGAAGTCCTTTTTCTACACTCATCTGAAAATAGGCCCCTGACATTTGGCTTCTCTCATACTTGGACCTGTCTCTCCTCTTCAGAGAAAAGCAAGACATGTGAAATCAAGTTTTTGATCCTAAAACCAGGTTTTCCTGCCAGGCTTGGGGGCCAAAAAGGGTTTTTTTCCCTCTCCCCTCTGAGTACTTTCCCCCCTGACTTTCCTTCTGGGTATGTAACTCCAGCTAGAGCTGGAGAGGAGTAGTGGGGGGGAAAAAGCAAATTAAATTCCATCTCAAAGGAATCCCAAATGGACAGTTTCTGTTCAGTGGGAGAAAGAACAGGACCAAAAAGCTTTGCAAACTGCACTGGAGACTGAAATCAAACAAGTCATCCTCTCTTTTCCAGGGTCTCCCTTGTACTTTCTGGATGCCTCTCACCCAGGGCTCTGCTGTGAGCATATGCTGCAATGTCTGCCGCAGGTTTGTGAAAACTTCCCCAGGTGGAATGGGTGGATAAGAACCATTTGTTCCAAGGGCCATAAAAGCTGCTTAAGAAGTACTTGGAGCATTTAGAGCTTGGTCAAACATCAAAGACACCAAGGCTGTCCATTACATCCCAGGCCATCACTAGTCATCTTGACTTTAATCTTGCAATTGCATTTTGAAGATCAGGAAGAGAAAGTGAGTCTGATGATTTTGTCCAACTCTGCCTCAATAAAATCCATTTCATGTATGAGTCAAAATATCACCCTTGTGATATCATCAGTCCTCTTCAAAGGATGAACATTATTCAAATCTCAGAGAAGTGCAAAGATCTTAATAAACATCTTTGGTGAAATTAGAACTCGGGGCTTTCCTAGATGTAAATCCAGAAACTGTCTCTTATCTGTAGCCTTCACTAGTCAAGTATCAGGTGCTAATAAGTACTAATACTAACCAAAGGATTAAACCAGGTCTATGAGTTTCCCTTTTCTTCAGAAAAGTCCAAACACCATGTGGCTGTTTTTTTCAATCCTTCTCACTGATTCATGAACGTAACATGAGACAAGTACAGTATTTAGATGCGATCTTTAGTCATTAGAGCAACTAGGTGGTACAGTGAATAGAGTGTTGGGCTCAGAGTCAAGAAGAATCATCTTCCCGAGTTCAAATTTCATCTCAGACACTTATTAGTTGTGACCTTGAGCAAATCACTTCACCCTATTTGCCTCAGTTTCCTCATCTATCAAGTGAATTGGATAATAAAATGGCAAGCCACTCCAGTATCTCTGCCAAGAAAATCTCCAATGGGATCATAAAGAATCTAGAACAAAGTCTCCTATGCTTTTCATAAGTACTCTAACCTGCTAACTACTGATAAATTAGAACTAAGAAAACATGAGAAAAGGTGCAAGGATATGGGGTACGTAGGTGGTCCAGGGATAATGCACTGAACTTGGAGTTAGAGGACCTGAGTTTAAATCTCACTTGCCTTAAAAAGACAAAGCAAAAGACAAATGCCATCATGAAAATAACATTATATTTAAAGCCAGGTTTTGAATTTGAATCCCAGTTGTCACCCACATGACTATAGAAAAGGTCATTTCCTATCTCAAGGTATCAATTTCTTCCTCCATAAAAGAAAATGGAGTGGTCAGACAGGATAATGTCTAAGATGGCTCTAAAATCCTATTAATATTTTGTGTGAAGGGTATTTCCAAACCATAAGGTCATTAAGCATTTTTGTTCTACGGAGAAACAATATGCAGAACAATCTAAACTGTGCTGGGTTTGAAGATTCATGCCAAGAAGAAAATCAATTTTTCCTGTTGCTGAAGGTCAAGATTCCATCACATCAGCAAAATCAGCACAAAAGAATGCAATGAGATGTACAAGGGAGGAGGCCAAAGGATTTGCTTTTGCTTTATATTCCACACACAAAAAATTTTCAAAGCCAACACATTATGACAGAGGTTGTTCTTCATTCTTGAAGAATACCAAAGTGACCTCACCAGATTATATATCCCTATCATTTTTTTATGTCCCTACCATTTAGCATAGCACTGGAATATAGTAGGCGCTTAAAAATACTCAAAATGGTGGGATTATGCCAAAAGAGGAGTTAAAACTAATCCTGAAGTTTAACCTTCTTAAAACACCATTTCATATATGTTCTGACATCTTCAATAGCTCCTCTCTGTAAAATTCAGGAATTTAACAAAGCATTTAAGGATCTACAAAATCTTACCCTACCCCTACCCCTCCAGTCCTGTTTTCCATTATTCCCCCACATGAACTCTCCCCTCCAATCAGATTTGTTTATAGATCATTCCATAAAAAAAGCACTGAATATTCAGAGTCCTGCTCTGGGCACTCCCTTGTAAGAGGAGCACTGTCCACAAGGTGGTCATTAGGATGGTGAAGCATCTGGACCCTGGAGAAAGTACTCAGCAGGAAGGATTCAGGGGAAGATACCATTATAGTTATCAATTATGTGGGAGAGAGAGAGATGTTTTGTTGCTCTAGGAGGAAAATTAGAACCGTGGGTGGGCACCACTGTAGAAATGCCTGATCTCAGATTAAAAGAATGGGCTTGCAGACTTATAGGAACTGATGCTGAGTGAAGCAAGCAGAACTAAGAGAACACTGTACATAGTAACAAGATATTGGTCAACTGTGATGATCTCCACAATGTGGTGATCCAAAGCAATTTCAATAAAATTGGGATGGAAAATGTCATCCACATCCAGAGGGAGAACTATGGAGACTGAATGTGGATCAATGCATAGTATTTTCACCTTTTTTTGTTGTTGTTTGTTTGGTTGGTTGGTTGGTTTTCTCTTCCTCATTCTTTTCCCACTTTTGGCCTGATTTTTTCTTGCATAATGACAAATATGGTAATGTGATAACAAATTGCACATATTTAACTCATATCAGATTAATTGTGTCTTGGGGAGAGGGAAGGAAGGAGAAAAATGTGTAATAATCTGATAAAAGGAATGGGCTTTCAAATAATGAGTGCTATCCCAAAATAGAATGCACTACTCTACAAAGTAGTGAGCTACCTGTCCCCAGGAGGATACAAACTTGTTCCAGGCTGTTATAGAGATGATTCCTGCACTGGGAAACATCTGGTTTTGAGATAATGTAGAAGACTTTGATTCCTGCTTCCAAGTGTCCACTCTTTCCTACCTGTGCAAATGCTATCCATTGTTGAAGTCTCCTCAAGCTGAATGTTGAATTTGAAAAGGAATCCATAAAAAGTTGAGGGTCGTAGACCAGTGTCCACGAGGTCTCTCAAAAGAATTTGGCTTGAACCCATCTCCAACTCAAGGGGCAAAGTTTATTGTAATTTTAACACCAATCGAAGCAGACTCAGTTCCAGAAAGATTAAGCAAAGAACCAAGAGTAAAAAGACAATTTTTTTATGATTCAGAGATAGAAGTGGTCTATTCACTATTGTCTCAGGAACTTGGTTACCACTGACCAGCAGATTATCTACCTGACAGTCAGCAATGTTTGTACGACTATCCTAAAATTGGAAGACTTTAGAATTATTGACAGACAGATTGTTAGAACAAAGCATTCTAGGTCAGAGAACCTCAGGATTACTGCTATATTTCCCCTAGAAGCTGTACCCTATCATCAAATAATTGAGAAGATGAAGACAGTAAGTGGTTAATCATAGGAACTGAGTGAACCCTATCTGATGACTCTATCTTATGACTCAATTCTGGAGCTAGTTCAGTTCCCTTTCCATTCAATTATGGGTCTAGCCAATGTTTTTCTTGTGAGAAAACTTTATTCAGTTGTAGGAATTGGGTATTGTATTGTTTGAGCTTAGCCCAGCATGACTGGGAAGCTGGACCACCCTTACCTGCTGCTTAGAGATCCTTGACAAAGCCTAAATCTATGCTGACCAGAAACCCCAGTCAAATCTAAAGAATAATGCAATATATTGTATTTAATTTATACTTTACATATTTAACATGTATTGGTCAACCTGCCATGGGGGGTGGGAAGGAGGGGAAAAATTGGAACGAAAGGTTTGGCGATTGTCAATGCTGTAAAATTACTCGTGCATATATCTTGTAAATAAAAACTATAATTTTAAAAAAATGATGCAAAGAGTTTTCTCACAATTGTACATTTCAAACAAACTATATGTTTTACCTAAAAAGTAGTCCCATGCTGATCAATCAGTTATTATTTTCATTGATTGTTTATAGATATGTAAGGAGAATAAGACATTTTTTTCTAAATTCAGGAAATATAACCTATTCACTTTCCCTCTCCAAACTTGGAAATCTTTCATCCAATTAGAAATCAGATTACCCAAAACTATGTTGTTTCCTTTTAATTAATTGGTTTTATTTGATTGTTTTAATGTACAAAAGCCAGTGTCCCCCTGTATTGCCTATGCTGAAGAGATCTGAGTTCTAGTTTGCTGGGGAATTGCCATGCATTACTTAATAAATCAATATTATTGAAGGATCAAATCTTTGTTTCCTCAGTCATTTATTTCATTGTTCACAAGCCACATAATCTTTCTTGGCAACCCCAGTGCTCCGTAATCATGTTAGCACGAAGCACTAGCTACAGTACTTCCTATCACATACTTTCTTTTGTTATTTTCTTAGGAGTTTATTCTGCCTCCCCAAATAAAGGATGATCTCCCCAATCTCTCTGAATCTGACACACCCAGTGGGATACCTGGCAAGGATATTCTCCAGCTTAATACAAATTATCAGACATTAGAAAAGACAACTAGCTGAGAAGCTATAATTAAGGGGCCTCCCATAAGTTCAGCAAAAAGGGATCAGCATGAATGGGGCAGATGCTCTCTGGAATCAAGTTTCTTTAGGGGGCCCACCCAAAGCAAACCTCTCCTTCACACCCCACCCTTCCAGAAGAATGCTATCCCCATTCGTTATCCTCCCATGAGGTATCTATCAGCCAAATGCATGTCAGTCAACAAGCGTTTATTAAAATGCTTACCCCATAACAGGCACTGTGCTAAAACCTGGGGATATCAAGAAAGGCAAAAGGAGCTAACATTATAACATCAAAGTAACTGTGTACAAATAAGGCATGTTCAGTGTAAATGGAAGGAAACTTCTGAAGGGATTGGAAGTAGGTAGGAAGGGGAGAAGACCTTCAGCAGAAGATGGGATGTAAGCAATTATCTTGAAGGAAGTCAGGAGAGAGAAGGCAAGAAAGATGGGGGCAGGGGAGACAGACAGACAGACAGAGAGACAGAAACAGAGTCAGAGAGGGGGGGCAGGAAAGAAAGAGGGAGGGAGTCAGGACATACACTGTGGTCAGGAAGGAACAGCAAGGTGGCCAGTGTAAAAGAGTCATAGAACATGGAAAGGAATAAAGGGTAAGATTGGAAAGGTAGGAAAGAAAGGAAAGGAGAAGAAGGGCTTTAAATGACAAAGAGAGGATTTTATATTTGATCCTAGAGACAATGGGGAACCACTGGAATTTATAGAGCAGGGAAGTGATGTATCAGGCATGTACTTTAGGAAGATCACTGACAGCCGAGTGGAGGATGGAAGAAAGACAAGCTAGAAATGTGTGTGTTGGATTGAGGAGGAAAAGGAAAGGGGAGAAAATGGGGGTCTTAATGGTTTTTATAAGCCTTTGTTTCCTAGCATGTAAATGGAGAGGGGGATGTACTTGAAAGATTAAGGTTACTTCCAGGATATATATACACACACACACACACACATAATCAGTCAACGTGCATTTAAGTGCCTCCTATGTGCCAGGCGCTGTGCTAAGCCCTAAGGATCCCCATTCCCCTCAAACAAAGCAAAAAACAATCTACTTTTAATTTAGGGAAACAACAGGTAGTCAGCTATGTACAAATAAATTATATAGAGGATAACTTGAAAATAATTAATAAAGGGAAGTCACTAGCTTGCATTTTTGTTTTTCTTCCCAGGTTATTTTTACCTTTCTAAATCTGATTTTTCTTGTGCAACAAGAGAACTGTATAAATATGCCACACATATATTGTATTTAAGATATACTTTAACATGTTTAACATGTATGAGACTGACTGCCATCTAGGGGAGGGGGTGGAGGGAAGGAAGGTAAAAGTTGGAAGAGAAGTGATTGCAAGGGACAATGTTGAAAAATTATCAATGCATATGTTCTACCAATAAAAAAACTGTAATAAAAAATTTTAATAAAAGGAAATCACTAGATTCAGGAAAATTGGAGAAAGCATCCCATGAAAGGAGGGATTTTTGCTGAGACTTGAAAGAATCCAGGCAAGGCAGGAGGTAGAGCATTCCAGGCAACAGAAATAGTGTGTGGAGTCTGAAGTCAGATGAAATATTTTCTTTGAAGAACAGAAAATGAGCCGTATTCTCTGCATCACAAAATATATGGGAGTACGTAAGGTCTAAGAGGACTGGAATGGTTGGAAGGGGAAAGCCAACCAGAATATTGTATAGATGAGCCTGAGGATGGTAGGATGTTTATTGAGTGAGGGCCTATAATCTGAGGACTCTTGTTCTAGAGCTCTCTTCGATTTCTGAATAGTTTCTAGAGGAAAAACCTAGAACTGAAAGGGACCTTAGAGACCATTTAATCCAAACCCTTTATCCATACCAAGGAGGAAATAAACTCCAAACATGGAAAGAGACTTGCTCAACATCACATAAGACAGAAAGCTATCAGAGACAGAATGTGGACATGGGCCCTCTGACTCCAATTCCAAGAGCTTTTCCTTCTATAATAGTCTTCTCTTTCTCTCGTCTCCTAAAAAATAGGAGAACGAGGACTTGTTCAAACATTTCAATCATGGCCAACTCTTCATGACCTCTTTGGGATTTTCTTGGCAAAGACAAAGTGGTTTGCCATTTTCTTCTCCAGCTCATTTTACAAATGAGGAAACTGAGGCGCATAGAGTGATTTACACAGCTAATGTCTGAGGCTGGATTTCGATTTAAAAAAAAAAAAAAAAAAAAAAGTCTTCCTGACTCCAGGCCCATCCACTATATCACCCTTAAGGGAAAGGACAGAATAAAATGTTAGTCTCAAGAAATCTGACCCACATCTGTACAATCCAAAGGATACTGTTAAGGGAAGGAAGCATCTTGTTATTTGCTTGGTTTTTTATGATCTGTATGAATTCAGAACTTCTACTTTCTGGGGGGAAAAAAGTAGATTCATTCATTTTTAGTTTGTTCACTTTCTTTATCTCTAACCTAGATTTCAAGTGAGATGCACAGTAGGTCCTATTCTGCTTTTATCACGCAAGTGGACACAAATGAGACTATCATTCCCTCATCTATACAAGACATGGACTAAATTAATACAAGAATAGAAAGGTAAGTACACGCAGGGTACTTGTTGATTTATTGTGTATTATTTGGGTAGGTTCAGTGCTTGCCACATAGTGGACCCTTAATGTTTGTTCAATTGAAATAACAGTATTCCTAAAATTCATTCCTGTAATCAAAAACAAGTGCTTAATCTATCAGTCTCAGAGATCCTACTTTTTAGATTTGATGAAGTTTTAGGACATGGAGAATAGGGGCAGGAATATAGAGAAACATGGGTAAAGAGGTGGGTAGAATGCATCTCAGTAGTGTGGGATGAGAAAGGGATGTGAGAGTTCTTGGCAGATGGCTTTGAAGAAAATAACTACGTGATCTACAATGTTCGTTTTCAGCACTAACAAGTATGAGAAAGAAAGCATGGCAAGCTGAAGGAGATAGACCTCTGATGTGGAAAGGCAAGAGGAAGTTCTCTTTTAATGATTTTTTTTTCAGTGAAATAGGAAGTAAGGTCCTCAGCTGAGAGGGGAGAGCACAGGAGGTTTGAAGATGGGTGAAAAAGATTTGGAAAATCACTATGGGGAAAGGGATTGTCTCTGTGTCTCCTCTCCTGTGGGCGTCTCCACTGTTCATAAAGGGCTTCATTTTCTCTCAGACACTCCCTTCACCCCAGACATTGCCACCATCCTAGTGAAAGCCTTTATTCCCTCAACCAATGACGGCTACAATAGCTTGCTGGCTGAGTTCCCTGCCTCAATTCTTTCCCTATTGTCAGTGTCCCCAGCTGTTGGGACACTAATGACGTATGGGTGGAGTTGTGCAATGATCCAACCATTCTATGGAGCAACTTGGAACTGTGCCCTAAGGGTTATCTAACTGCACACCCTTTAACCCAGCAGCGCCATGACTGCTTCTGTAACCCAAAGAAATCATAAAAAAGGGAAAGGGATCCACGTTCACAAAAAACGTTTGTAGCAGCTTTTTTTTGTGGTGACAAGGAATTGAGTGGTTGCTCATCAATTGGGAAATAGCTGAATAAGTGATAGTGTATGAAAGTAGTGGAATATTATCGTTCGGTTGAAAAATAATGAACAAGCCGATTTTTTAAAAGTCCTGGAAAGATTCACATGAACTGATTTGGAACAAAACAAGTGGAATCAGGGATAAATCGTACACAACAATTGCAAGACTGTGCAATGATCAACTACAGGAGACTTGGTTCTTCTCATCAGTTCAGCGATTCAAGACAACCCCAATAAACTTTGGATGAAAAACATCATTTTCATCCAGAAAAAGAATTGTGGAGACTGAATGTAAATCAACTATTTATGTTCACTTTCTTTTCCTTTTTCTTTCTTTTGTGGTTTCTTCCTTTTCTCTCCCAACGTGATTCATAAGGAAATATGTATTTAAAAAAAAAAATTTCACTCAATAAACTCCAGTAGCTCCTTGTTCCCTCCAACTGTAAAATTTCACATTTGGCTTAAATCCCTCAAGCCTGTTTGTTTTTTAAAAACCTTTCAAATCTTTTAACACCTCACTCTTACATATACTTTGTGATTCATTGACAGGTTCCTCGTATCTGTTCCTTGACTAAGACTAGCTGGAATCCCCAAGCCTGGAATCCTTTCCTCTTCATTTCTGCTTCCTAGCTTCCCTAGCTAGGACTCACCTAAAATCCCACTTTGATTGAGAAGCCTTTCCCAGGCCTCAAATCCAAGTGCTTCCCTCTGAGGTTACCTCCAATTTATCTTATATGTCTTGTTTGTACATTGTCTCCCAGATTACACTATGAGTTCTGTGAAGGGAAGAATTATTATTATTTGCAATTTTTAATTCTCAGCATTTAGTATAGTGCTTGGCAAATAGTAGGTGCCTAATAAATGCTAGCTGACTGCCATCAGATGGCCTTCAAATGCATTGTGGTTTCTTCTGTGAGAGAGAGGGGCAGGGAACAGTAAGGCATCTACCAACTCCTTATTAGTATACAGCACAAGATTTTTTGTGATACAGAAATACACACACTGTCTCCCCCCTCCTCTCCCTGTCTCTCCCTTCTTCCTTCTTTCCTACCCTCCCCTCCCAAGTTAAGGATTAAAAGGAATTTTCAAACCATATCATTCCTTGGGTTTGGCAAAACATTCCCAAGGGTTCTGTTTAGCAACACTGAGAAAAACTGCGTGAAGCAAATTTCGCACTCTCTTCTTCCCTTCTTAAGCTATTTCATAAAAATCACAAGGACAAGGAAAAGCAGCAAGGCAAAAAAGTTGGAGACCTTTGTGCTTTTCTATACCAGAAAACATAATTCACCACCAAGGCGATAACTTTATAAATTGTACCTGATAAAGTGGAAAAACAAACAAATTTTTATGTTTTAAACTTTATTCAATTCTGCACATAGTAATTTCTAAGTATTATACATAAAAGACTGCTTTAGACACTATAAAAAACAGGGAGGTTTTTTTGGCTTAAAAAAAGAAAAGAAAAAAAAGAAACCAACACATACAAATGCAATTGTCAGTAAGAAGCTAAAACCCTCAACTGAGTGGAGGCCAATACAAACTTCAAAACAGTGGTACATTTAGCATACAAATTATTCCTCAAACTCTAATCTAGCAAACATGTCCACATTATTTGACTACAGCTAAGTAAAAACATTCCAAAAACTACATTTTAAAAAAGTCTCTGTTTCAGGAAAGTAAAAACATTTATAAAATATTTCTTGTAAAACTTATCACCAAAGTTTAAAAATTGCAAAAACTTTTTTGCAGCCATTTTTGTAAATAAAGTTAAATTTCAATCTTTATTGAAGAAAAAAAAAAGCATCCTCTTAAATTTCTTATAAATATCCTCTAAAGACATATATTATAAATCTGCCACAAGCTTCCCCTGCAAGAATTTTCAAGGCTCCTTCACCAGAAAGGATCACCTTATTGACTTACTTTCATTAAACTTTGCTCATATAAATAAGATCCAACTTCATCTACATTTGAATTTTTACCCCACTTTGTTTCTCTCCATTAAGTTATTTATCAAAATGACTGATTTTTAAAAAATTCTTAAAAGGGGACTCTTTGGTTAAAAATAAAATACTACCCCTCTCTTCCAAAATGACTGCCTCTGTGGTTCTGATTAAGCACCCATTTGGGGAGGAGTTTGGGAGAGCTGATAAGAAAACTTCAGACTGGACAATATTTCCCATAATTTATGTGAATAGCTCTCCTAGGGTCTCATGTTATGGAAGGTCCAGAGAAGATCCCAATTGCACCCAGAATATAGCACTAAGTTTAAAGACAATGGGAAGAAAGCAAACAATACTACAGGAAGGTTAAATTCAGGATGTGGCCTATAAACTAATGATCAAATCCCAAGTTGTCCCTGTCCTTCCAATCTAAGGTCCTACCACTCAGCTTTCTTCCTTAGCTTGATGTTCCTGAAATTGCATCCTTTCCTTTCACAAAAGAACATTCTTTGATTTAAAAAGAACATATATATATTCAAGTATGTATCAAATTGACATTATTTAGAGAGAAGGAAGGGGAGAAAGGGATGAGCCACAGTAGTTTAAATACAATCCCTGGAATTCCCTTTCTTAGGATAGCATGAAGCACCAGTGTAGTTAACTCATGGGAGAAAAAACAAATGTGACTATTTACTAACGTAGGGTAAAGATAGTCTTTGGGAGATTCTATCCCAAAGTTCGTGGCTGCTCACTTTACAAATCCCACTAAGAGACTAGGAAGAAAGAAAATGGAAACCTCTGGCTAGTAAACTGCCTATTCATAAGCAGAGAAACTAAGATCCTCAAAATCCCCCCCAATCCAGCTATACCACATAACCCTTTTCCTAACTTCTCCAAAAAAAAGATGGTTCCCAATTCTTCTGCAAAAGTTTCCTCAAGCTTTTTCCCCTATCCCATCCCACCCCCAAAAGAAAGAAAGAAAATTTCCGAAATCTGACACTAAAAATTTGTGTCATGCAATGCTGGATGTGGCACAGAGTATGATCTATCGAGTAAGACCCTTTAATAGCTTATATGTTATAGGCTGGTTTCTAGAAGGATGTATGGTCATCAGATGTAATATTCTTATATGTTACATACAATAATCCCCCAAAACCTTCCATCTTAGTGTTTTCATCACAAAAAAAAAAAAAAAAAAAAAAAAAAAAGGCAGGAAAAAAAATAAGGATTGTTATTCTACAATTTTAACATCAAGTGAGAAAGAATGAAGGGATTTTGCAGTAAGGAAATTTTCTAGCTTCTACAACTAAGAAAATGTTGCAAAACAGATAACCTAAAAGTAATTTCTTTAAATATTCATAAGAAGCATCATTTTTTTTTTATAAAAGCCAGTGAGATGATTGCGTTCAAACCACTGAAAGTAGAGTAGGTGACTAATATTGGCACAGATTTTTTTTCCAGTTTCTCTATCACCAGAATCACAATATCCCATAGCACAAAAAGGCAAGTATACATACATATTGACTCATCTGAGTACTACAATAAGGTAGATTTCTACAAATGTCCCCTAGGCCACCAGTACTTTGGGCACATCAACCTAATGTTTATAGCATTAATGCAAATATTTAAAATTTTAAGAGAGGGAAAAATTAAACAATGGCCAAAGCAGCAGCATGTGAATCTCCCCACTGAGCACCTCAGATTTTAAAAGTCATGTACCACATACCAAATCTTCAGAAGTTACACTCAAGAATGGAACAGGACTGACTGATAATGGAATCTCCAAATTGAGGTCATGGTCCCTCTGAAGTGGTCCTTGGCCGAGAGTACCCTGAACTTTTGCCAAGGGATGTTCTTGGAGGGAAAGGGCCACTCTCTCAAGTGAGCAAGACCCAATAATTGAAGGGTTTCAAGATACCGCTTGAATTTAGGTTTTGTCTCAGTTTTAGATTATAGGGTCTTTACTACTACCCAGGGAAAGGGAAAATGTGAGAGAAAGCTAAGAAATACTATACCCTCTATTCACAGAATAAAACTACCACCACCATCAATAACTTACTCATGTCTTCTCCAAAAAAGGTTCAAGTTATTCCTTTTAACTTCTACTGCAGGCTGCTTCTAAGCCTTTTCCAATCTAGGCCCTAATCTGATGAACTACCTGACTCTCAGATACCACCATGCCTTAGAGACAGTAAATATGACCATGATTATGGATTCTTTGCAAAGCTACCAAGCTGTATACAAGCAGAGGCTTTCAGAGTTAGCATAAATCTAATTGCTTCAAGTTATGATCCCAAATGGATCCAAGAAACATGGTGATCATTCAGTGTTAATTTTCCCCCCTTTTTACTCTGCTCCTGTGATACTTCCTAATTATAAAATGTAATGGAATTTGCAAACATACAATGTCATCCATAATTACTATGGATTAAAAACCTTTCTTCTAAGATGGAAAAAAAAACAAGTGCTTTCCATGACTGATGAGAAAGGAGAAAAAATTCAACATGACTATTTAAAATTCAACATGACTATTTAAAAACTGAATACTGTGGCCAACATAAACACATGCATAACTGTGTATATCACATATATATTATATATGCATCATATATGTGTCACACACATACATATATGTATGTTATGTGTGTGATACAAACACTTCTAGAAGTATCTATCTTTTATTATAGACTGGGGAATGTGGTTGAGGGAGAGGGGGAAGAGGAGAATAATATGGATGGAGGAGAGTCCCAAGAGAAGAAATGGAATGTATATGCTCCCATTAGATTAATTATCTGGCTGCTTACTTCTAACACTGGCATTTAACATGTTTTAAATTTACTAGGTCTTTTACACCAAAAAAACCTGTTTTCATTTGGAAGGCTGAGAGCGTCATTAAAAAATCTCTTGGTTTAGAATGTCCTCTCAATTTACAGGAGAGAAAAAAGAGCTCCTAGACTGAGCCCTGAAGCTGTTCTGAACACTGCTCTTCACTTGCCCCAGCTCTTATTTCTAGGGCAAGAATGATTTAGCATAAAGCACCCAGAGTAATCCAGCAGATCACGTTACCTATTTCAGCTGATTTTAATAAGTCTTTTAATAAGTCAATGGCTAGAAATCTAATTTCTTACAGGAAATAACTTAAAGCATTGATCTGGTTAAATGCCCAAGGATGCTGTATGTAAACTGGACAAATACTATCTTTTCCCATAACACAAATCCTCTTGAACCTAAGGGTCATATTCACAACAGACCTACTTGACTCTGGCCCCAAAGTTCTCTTGGGACATAATATCCCAGAGAAATAACGGAGGTGCTAATAGTTTAGGGGACATAATCAAAGCTGTTTCTTAGGCACAGAAACATCAAATTTATTGGAAAGGACAGAAAAAAATAGAGTCGTATGCCTAGCAGGTTTCAGCCAAAAAAGCAATTTTGGGATCTAAGCCCTTTAAGATTATTATTAAAGTACTTAGAATTTTTTTTAAATCCCTTATCTAAGCATCTATCCATAGTTTAGGTAGGAGAAAAGACAACTCTGTCGTTATCCCGAAATTATGTGTGCAACAGCACAAATAATAGTTGTGATTACTGCAATACCTTGATCAAGTAATAACAAAGAGGT
Organism: Sminthopsis crassicaudata; assembly: GCF_048593235.1. Classification (NCBI taxonomy): domain Eukaryota; kingdom Metazoa; phylum Chordata; class Mammalia; order Dasyuromorphia; family Dasyuridae; genus Sminthopsis; species Sminthopsis crassicaudata. The sequence continues at coordinate 586,289,681 of NC_133617.1, forward strand.
GAGACCACATTGTCAATAAATTGTGCTTCTTCACATTATAATAAACAAGTGGCAGAGAATAGGTTAGGGGACCCAGGAAAAGAAGGAAGACAATAAATGATACCTGTGATTTCCAGCATCACAAGTTTAGGGAAAGACATGTACATGTCCACAGAGAAAGAAGACTGAAAAAAATATTTAAACAAAATCTCTGGGATTTGTTTAAAGGATTAAAATCACTACATTTCACCTGTGTTGAAAGATAGATTTCACCTGCCTTGAAAGTAAGTACTTCCTCTTTCAACCCCTAAATATTAGGAAGTTGGGTACTATGAAGAATATGACCAGAACCCCATGCTTCAAACATACTTCATCCCAGAAACAAAGGACAAAAATCATCTTAGTGTTACAGATAAGACCAAAGACTGAGCTTCAGGCTGCTTAAAATGTTTTTGTACATGGAAAACAGATTTCGGGCTACTTTCCTCTACAAAAATATCCTTAACCCTTGATCTCTATTTTTGGGGAGGGAGAGAAATCTGCTGCAACAATAATAACTTTCAGCCAGATTTCTAAGGGAAAAAAAACTGAAAATAAATGTAAAAAGACCACTAAATCTGTTGATATCCTGCTTTCTGAAAATTGTATTATAGCTAGTTACTTGTGTATGTCAAGTGAGACCTAGTAAACTATTCAATTCATGAAAGCAGGGACCACATCTTACTTATCTTTACAACACTTCTACCAAAATCCTAGCATAGTGCTCTGCACATTGTAGGCACTTGATAAATATTTGTTGAATTGGAACTTAATGGCATCATCTTATTATAAAAGGTCATGAAAGTCAAAAGCATATGTATGATCAGTGTGGATCCAAACAATTCTTTCTTCTGAGATTTAAAAAAAAAATCGATTGTTTCCCATAGTGAATGGTAGCTTCTTTCACAATTTCACAGGGAAAAAACTCAATATAACCCAAACATTCTTATCGAATGCTTTTTTTCTCCTGACCCCTATTGAGCCAATCTGATGCTATAGCAACTTCACAAGAGTTTTTTTAGCATTCCAATCATTACTGACATTATTATTTTAAAAAAAAACAAAAAACAAAAAAAAAAAAACCCAAAACCCCTTTTAAAAAATACAATTTTTTAGTTGGCAGACTGGTCAAACTGAATGACAGTTGTTGATAAGGGCTTGCAGGTCTTTCATACGGAGAATTCTCTAGTAGGACAGCAGAGAGGAGCTAAAAGGGTCCACAGATAGATTAAAACACACATCCAACAAGATGCCATTTTGACCCAGAAGAAAGATATGCTTCCGCTGAAGAATTTTTCAATGTGAGCACCTTCATAGCTGTTGAAAAAAAAGAAAAGATAAACAGATTAAGCTTTCTTGAAAGTTAGTTCTTTTCCCCTTAACTTTCTTCATTGTAAAAATCATGCTCCAAGCCATTCATGACCTCATAATTAAAATGGAAGCTTGGTATCCCAGCACTTAGAACAGATCACATTATAGGAACTTAATACATGCGTGGTGTTCGACTGAAAGATGTCAGCATCCTTTCCAAGGATGATGCTCAGAGCTCATCTATGTCTGCTCATCCCATGTGACTCCTGATATCCTCCCCTAAATCAGCCCCATTGGGTTCAGCAGTGTGGGAAGGGTCTCCTCATTATCTTGACAGAGCCGCATGGAGTTTCTACCTTTTATCCCTCAATTTGTGGCTTTTTTAAAACCATCTTTTTAAAAACTCCATCTATAATTTTATTATAGGAAAGAAAGCAGATTTGTGCCTTGGGAAGTAGGGGACTTGATCAAAGTCAAATAGTCAATCTGTGAGTCAGAGAGACAATCTGAGTCTGGGTCTTCCACAGCCCTACCCCGTACTTCATGCTTTCTACCAGTCTGGCTCTGCCTCTCCTCTCTCAAGCTTTCTTAAGAGTGTGGATAGTTTGGCAACTGAGAAAAATGATTATTAACAACCAATGATTTAGGGAGATCCAAGGCTACTCTTTTTTATTTTCCCCTAAAGTCCCGATTTTAAAAAGTTTAGGGATATTGCCAATAATGACACTGAACTAACTTACTCATTCAAACTCCACTCAGACGGAGTAGCTTTTGTGTTCTGCTCTGGTTTGGGTGGAGAATAAATTCTCTGAATAGACTGCCCATGGATGGGGTGGTCTGGGTATAGAAAAAGTCTCACTTATATGAACTGATGCTAAGTGAGATGAGCAGAACCAGGCGATCATTGTTCACAGCAACTGCAAGATTAGACAATGATCAATTCTGACAGAAGTGGCTCTTTTCAACGAGATGATTCAAGCCAGTTCCAAGTGTTCAGTGATGAAGAGAGCCATCTACACCCAGAGAGGGGACTGTGGGAACTGAGTGTGGACCACAACATAGTGTTTCCACTCTTTTTTGTTGTTGTTTGCTTGCATTTATTTTGGTTCTCTTTTTATCTTGTGTGGCACAAAAATTGTATAAATATATATGCATATGTTGGATTTAACATATATTTCTACTATGTTTAACATATATTAGGCTACTTGCCATCTAAGGGAGGGCACAGGAGAAGGGGGGGCAGAAACTGGAACACAGGGCTTTGCAAGGGCCAATGTTGAAGAATTGTCCACGCATATGTTTTGAAAAATAAAAAGCTTTAATAAGAAGAAGAAAAAAAAAAAAAAAAAAAAGAAAGAAATAGTCTCTAAGTCCTAGGGTGACATGATATCACTCTCAGCTCCCTTCATTGCAACATTCTCTCATTAATTGCTAACCACTCAGTGTTGATTCCTATTTTAAGGAATACCTGCTCTTGAAAGGATATAAAAATTGTTAGCTTTCCACCATGACTGTCTTTGGTCTGAGATGGACAAATGGCTTCTTTCTTAATAAATGTGCTGGGCCCATTAATAAAATGATTAATCACCCAGAAACTCTCTCATGAATCCTTTAATCCACACAAAGCTATATTAATTCATTTATACCATAAATGAATTATTACACATCTACTACATATATGCACACATATGACACAGCACAGTGCGACCCTCAAAGAAGCTTCTTATGTCCTAGGGACTTTCAAGAAAACTCATCCTTCTCCAGAATCTGTTCCTCCCCCCATCCCTGCCATAATTAACTACTGTGTAATAGACTGTTATTACAGTGTGTCATTAATCATATTCTATTATTACATCATTCAAAATTACTCCTCCACCCACCTTGAACCCCTAAGGAAAAAATCCCTAAGGCTACTTACTTGAACCAGTTGGTGACTGTCATCATCACATAAAGGGAGGCCAAGAAAAAGACAAAATGAAAGTAGGTATAGCTGTAGACAGTGCCTTTCTTTTCATCATAGATGACCTGCTGTCCTCCCCTCCGACCATCAGATTCATCAACATCTACTGAAAAAAAAGGGAAGAAGTGAAGGGCTGTGCTGCTACAGGGGCAGCTCCTACCCCCAGCTCCTTGTCTTTGGCCCCCAGGTTGTCCTGATTCTAACCGTGGAAGAAATGCAGAAGGAAGCTCCTGGGTCCTTAGTGCAGAGTTCATTCTGGCTCAAATGCCCTTACAAAAGAGTGACTGTCCTTAGCACTTTCTGGCTGAAAGGAGACTCACTCAAGAGCCCTATTCATTTTGGCACAACTTTCCAGGGGAGGAAGAAAGAGAGGGAGAGAAAGAGGGAGAATATGAAAGGAGAGGGAGGGAGATGGGAAGAGAGAAAGGGGAAGGGGAAAGAAGAAAAGGGGGAGAGAAAAGGAGAGAGAGGTAAAGAGAGAAGGAAAGTAGAGAAGAGAGGGAGAGGGAGGGAGAAAGGGAAAGAGGGAGAGAAAGAAAGAGGAAAGGAGAGCGGTTGGGAGAGGAGGAAGGAGGAAGGAGAGGGAGAAAGGAAAAGAGGGAAGGGGATAAAAGAAGAGGGGGGAAGAGGGAAGATGGGAGAAAGAGGGAGGGACAAAGGGAGAGATGGAAAGAGGAAGGAAAAGGAGGGAAAGAGGGAAAGAAAGAGGAAGGGAGAGAATGAACGAGAGTGAGGAAGAAGAGGAGAAAAGGAGGAAAAGAAGAAGGAAACAAGAAGGGAGGGAAGAAGAGAGGGAAGGGGGAATGGAAAGAGAAAGAAAGAGAGGGGAGGAGTCTGCTGATTCTCCCAATAATCTATAAAATGAACAATCTAAGTATTATTATTTTCTTCATATAACATATGAGGAAATCGAAGATTCAAAGATGGGGGAATGACTTACTAATGATCATAGAGTTAATAAAACAGTAAAGGTAAAATGTCTCAATTACAACAAAAACAGTATCAGCAACAATAATAATATATACCACTTACAATGTGCCGATACTGTGCTAAGCATACAATTATTTGATTTGATCTTCACAACAACCCTGGGAGATAAGTGCTATTATTATGCTCTCCATTTTACAGATGAGGAAACTGAGGCAGAGTTTAAGTGACTTGCTGAGGAGTCCTATGTAGTAAGAACCTGAGACTGGATTAGAACTCAAGTCTTCTTGTCTCTAGATCAGGCCTTGTGGACAGAGAGCAGGTCTAAGAGCCAAGGAGTCTAGCCCTGGATTTATGCTGGTTTTGAGCAAAGCACTTAACCTCTCAGTGCCCCAGGCTTCTCCCCAAGACCAAGTTCCAGACAAAGTGCTGACCTGCATTGGTAGAAGGAATTCCCTCATCTAGGAATTCCTTCTACCAATGCAATCACAAGTCCAGTCCGTATCCTGCCAGTCCACTTCAGAACTCTACAGGAAAAGGAAAATCTCCAGAGAAAGAAAGGAAGTGAGAAAAAAACCTAAGACTTTAAGAACTGCTGACATTTTTATTTTCAAACTTTTTTTTTTTTAAAGCCGCTTGCAATTCCTCCAAATCCCCCCAACTGTTTTAATGTAAACAAAAGCCCTGGCAAAGAATAAGAGAAATTAATATAACCCCCAAGGGGAGAGAAATGGGGAAATTGTGTGTGTGTGTGTGTGTGTGTGTGTGTGTGTGTGTGTGTGTGTGTGTGTGTGTGTGAGAGAAAGAGAGAGAAAACATGTCAATCACTTCTACCATCGACAAAATTATTCTACCCAAAGTTAAAGTGTCCATATAGCAGGTCTTGTGGGTGAGACAGACTTAAGAACAAATAAAACCAATTTCCCACCTACCTTCTCCATCAGGAGCAAAGCAAAAACAGCAACGAGCCACCTATAAGACAAAAATAAACTTTCAGAACAGAGAGTTGTTATAAGATCAACAGCAGTGGTTTAAGGTTAACAAAGTTATATGTTAACTATGGATTTGATTCTCACAACAAACAACCCTATGAAGGTACCATAATCATCTCCATTTTAAAGAGGAAGAAACTGAGGCTTGGGAAAAGTTAATAGGATCAGAAGTCAGGGATCACAAAGCTAGTAAATTGTCTGAGGCAGGATCTGAAGACAGACCTTCCTGATTCCAGGCCCAGCACTTTACCCACTATGCTTCTCAGTCCAATTCCTTTATTTTTAAAGGTGAGAAAGTAAGACTTGAGGGGGTAATCTGATTTGACCAAAGCTAGATTTGGCAGAGTCCCTTAGATTACCAGTCCCATAGTTAGGAGTTCAAATCCAGCCTCAGAATTTCCAGCCCCAATTGCCTCCCCATCCAAAAACAAAACAAAAACAAACAAACAATAGAAACCTCAGGTCCCTCAGGTTTCTAAATTCAGTGTCCCTCCCAATGTATAACAGCACCTCCAGCATGCATGTGAAAGATTCTGCATGTCCCAGCAGTCCAATGAACTTTTTTTTCAATGAAAGATGTTCAAAGGGAACAAAGTTATATTCATCCTAACAGCCTTTTTTTTTTTTTTTTTTGGGGGGGGGGGCTGAGGCAGTTGGGGTTAAGTGACTTGCCCAGGGTCACACAGCTAGGATGGTTAAGTGTCTGAATCCACATTTGAACTCGGGTCCTCCAGGCTTCAGGGCTGGGATCCTAACAGCTTTCAACATGGATCCAGCCAAGACTGTTATTTGCACCACAGTGACCCAGATTGTCTCGGTGAACTAATGAACAAAGAATGTCAAAGTAAAACACAGCAGCTGGGTTCATAGCCTCAGTCAGACAAGAGCTAGCCCCAAAAACCTAATTTTTTCTGCTTTTAGTTGAGAAATGGAAAGTTCTCCTGAAGATTCTAGTCATTATCCCTAATGAAAACAAGATGCACTCCTCCAAAACAAAATAACATTCATTTCTCTTAGAGGTCCAATGATGTCAGTGCATTTTAAATCCCACTCCTAATTAAAACAGCAATAGACCACATTTATGAAGTGCATTAACTGTTTCCCAACACCTCACTTGAGCCTCAGTTACCACTGAGAGATGGACACTTTTATTATCATCATTACACAGATGAGGAAATGAATGTGCAGAGGGTGTAAATGATTAGCCCGTGGACATATAGCAAATAAGTATATAGGAAGTGGGATTCAGACCTGGGTTTAATCCGGCAGTGCCTCAAGTCCCTTTCAGAGCTTTAATATAGATTATTATTGTCTCCAAAAAAACACACATTCATAAAATAAGTGCCCCTGGTAAGAAAACAGCAAACCATATATTCACTAGCTCAGGAAGAAGAAAATAATGGGTTTTTCCCCCATATTGAGTATAGAAGAAAAAAAAAAATCTATCAGGAGGTTGGCTGTTGCTTTTTGTTTAAGCCCTAAACACAATCAAGATATTGAAAATGTGACAGGATGGTCTCAGCAGGTCACCCACTCAGTGGCAAGAAGGGAGGCTTTTCTTTTCATAAAGGATGTGCTGTAATCAATTCAAAACTCTGCTCAGTCATCTCAGCTCTTCTGTGCCAGAAAGATCCAATTGCATGCACTGGCTGGGAAACAGCCTCCACCATCTCAGCTTAGATGCAGGAAAAATTATCCAATGGCCGGAGGTCAAAATGGGCCTCGTGCTTTTGACCTGGGGCCAGAGTCCAGGCTAGCCCTACTTTATAAAAGTTTGCATTTCTACGGGGCTGGTAGCTGGGCTTTGCTATCACTGTTCCTTTCTATACTGTCAGAATTCAGGTCATATGGTGAGCTCAGGCTTTTGTTTTTTGTTTGTTTGTTTGTTTTTGCAGGGCTTGTTTCTGGATGTACTTGAAAACTATTTTGTAGGGAAGAGGAAATGGACTTGTCAAAGCAAAACACCAGAAGTGGGAAGCCTAGAACCAGAGGGTCTCAGGGCCCAGACTAAGATGAAGGCTACCACCCAGTTGCACCATTATTTCCCCTTCTCCTGTTTAAGTATTTTCCCTGCAGCCCAAGGTGTTCCATTCTTTCATTTAATTGTCCCAAGCCCTCAGCTCTTCACCCATGACAATAGGGATGTAAGAATCAAACATTCCACCACAGCTCGGAGCCTCCAGAAGCAGGATGTTCACGGAGGGAAGCAGCAGAGAGCTTCAAGAGCACAGCATGGAGTAGTTAATCAAACATCTGCTGGGGGCCCAAACAGCAGGAGCTGTGCTCAGACAGCGAGCTTTGGTGGTGGGAGCCTCAAATCTGTTTAAACAACTTCGCCCCCACAGCACACATGGGAAGGTGCCAACTAGTGTTGTCTTTAATCTTCTCAGTCTTTCCCAGGGAGAGAAGTGGATGACGAATACAGACCAACAGGGATGCAACATACAAAATGCACAGCTAAATAAACACATGGGCAGATAAATAAGATTTAAAATGACTAAATGCATTCCTGGAAAAAACTTTGCGGAGAAGCTGCAAAAACAGAGGAAAGAAATAAACTTACTTCCAGTTCAGGAGCAGCGTATCTTCCCCTAAGAGCCTCTGAACTTGACCGTGTTGTTGATGTTAGACTGGGAAGACAGAAAAAGGAGGGAGAGTCACTAACACAAATCATTTTGTCAATGCAAAAGCCATTAAGAAACATCTCTTCCAGTGGGACCTGTTTGGTGAAGGTTTCCTGATGTCCCAAAAGTTATCTTGTCATCTGGAGGGCTAACACCTAGGTCAAAGCATCTTCTACTTCGTACAAAAAGAGAATAATTAAGAATAATATTAAGTGTACTTAATTCTAAGGTATTTTATAATGTATTAAGGCCTGCAAAGTGCTTTGCCTATATTCACTTATTTGAGCCTCACAACCACTCTGTGAAATCGGTACTATTACATTTTACAGATGAAGAAATTGAGGAACAGAAAGGGGTTTTTTGGGTGGGATTTTTGAGGGGGAGGGAGGTTGGTTGGTAGTAAGATTTCATTTGTTCATAAGCATCCACCGTTTGAAGCATTTTTAAAGAATAGCCATTCTTGGATAAACCCCATTCCTCTCCTCCATCATCAGCTTATGTTTGTTTGTTTTTTTGCAATCATCTAATTCTGTCTGGGTTGCAATTTTTTTCATTTTCCTTTTGCTAGAGAGAAGTGCTAGAAGAAATGGCAAAGCCAGATTTAAAAAGGGCCACAGAAACAAATGCTACATAATTGACAAGGTGGATGAGTAATCGACACACACCCAGATTAGTTTTTCTTTCACAATCTGGCAAATAATAGCAAGTAAGGTGGAAAAAATTCTGTGATTTTTCTCAGGGTGGGGAGGGATGTGTGTGTGTGTGTGTGTGTGTGTGTGTGTGTGTGTGTGTGTGTGTGTGTGTGTGTGTGTGTGTGTGTGTGTGTTCCTAGAAAACTTTAAACTGCTGGGAGAAAATACAACTTTAAACTCCACCCCAGCAAAGCTCCGGTGAGGAAGGTAGGGAAAATATCTGAAAAATTTAAATATGTGCAACTAAGTTTGGGGAGAGAAAAGGTAGAAGATATATAATTGGGAGAAGAGGAAATCTTTTAAACAAAATCTAGTATTCAAGAAAGGAAATGTCTGAGCTACAGATCTAAGAAATTTGATTCCTAAGAAATCTATAATGAAGGGATGCAAGTAATAGGGATTAGCTAGGAAAAGATTAAGGTTTCTCAGTTATCATCAAAAGTAAACATATAAGGTGCATGTTTAAGAGGTGGTATCAAAAATGATAAACTAATCCAAGGCAATCCCAATAGATTTGGATGGAAAAATGCCATCTGCTTCGAGAAAAAGAACCATGGAGATTGAATATAAATCAACACATACAATATTCACTTCAGTTCTTTTTTTCTTTCCCATGGTTTTTCCCTTTTGTTCTGATTTTTCTCTCGCAACATGATTCATAAAGCAACATGCATCAAAATAAATGAATAAAATTGTCTTGATTTTTTTTTTTAATGAGAATGATAAACTAAGAATCCTGAGTTAATATTTTGGCTCCACCAATTACTGAGTGAGAGTTTGATCCTGGACAAACCATTTTATGCTTCTTAAGCCTCAGGTCCCTCAACCATAAAAAAGGAATCAACATCATCATCATCATTTCCAACGACTGTTGAAATCAATTCAGAATTTGTAGACTATTACAGAAATGCAAGCTATTTTTAACAAGATATATTTGATGTATAATTAATGTTATATTGCTTGCCTTCCCAATGGGTAAGGATGGAGCAAAAAGAAGGGAAAGAATTTAGAGCTCAAAAAAAATTTTTAATGAATATTTAAAATAAAGAATATGTGAAGAAAAGAATATATGAACAGATCAGGCAAAAAATTTTCTAGTTCTAAAAAACACTGCTGACTTAAGAACAAAAAGATACGTTACCTATAACTGGAAAGGCCTTCAGAGATTATGTACTCCAAGATTCTTACTTCTCAAAGTGCAGGCTTGTGGTTTCATTGGTAAAGGGGATTCCTGGTATAGAAACCCCCTTCATCAGTGAAGATCAGTAAATGTCTTTGAGAGTTACTTGAGACGAGAAAAATTAAGTGGCTTGTCCATGTTCATAAATGGCTAATAAATACATGTGATAGGCAAGGATTTATTCAACAATTTCAGAAAATAGAAGGGAGAACAGAAGTCATCTATCCCAACTCCCTAATTTTGAACTCATGTCTTCCTGACTCCAAATCCTACCTTAATTGCAACACTATCTGTGTCTAATCTGGCAAACCAAATTATGATACTTAATTTAAAAGTAGTGTTTATTCATAGAATTACAAGCTTACTAAGTGAATTTGGCTTTAAATGTTTTAAATTGTTACCAAGGCATCTGCATGCTACTACCAAAATCTAAGTAAAAATCTCAGATATCAGATTCCTGAGTTTATAAGAAGCAGACAAAAACTTGGGTTGACAAGAAAATATCAGCAATGAGAAAGTTGTTGTTTCCTGTCTCCATATGTCCTCCATAGTCTCAAGAATATATAAATATTCTAGGAATACAAGAATATTCCTAGAAAAATTTAAGCCATTGGAGGGAAAATTTACCCCTAAGGTTAAAAAAAAGAGACACAAGGAGAATTTAAATATGAGCACTGAATTTAAGTATTTAAAGACATAGAAAGTATCACTTATTTTCAGGAAAAGAAGTAGAAAAATACTGATTTTAATCATACTAGTATCTTCTGAGTTCTGATTATCAACGGGCCCTGGATACCAATGGGTCAGAGTTAACCTCAAAGCTTTCTGAAAAATAAAGCTTCACCTGGATTAGTCTAAAATTTTCTACTTTTCCCGATATGGTATTTTAAACCTGGGTACAAACATTTCCCAACCTAGATTAATTTCTTTCATGGTATGTAAAAGATGGCAGAATATGAACCTGGTCAAAGGAACTAAGGGGCTTGTGTCATACTTTGCACTGCAGGGGTGAGACAGTAGAAAGAATCATAGCTTCTGGCACCTAGCACTGATGGTTTCTGTATATTGTAAGTAACAACAAGAAGTAACTTTCCAGCCTCAAGTTCCAGGAGTGCTGCTTGCTTGAGAATATTACCAAATGTTATCATCCCTAGTATTTCTTCCTGGAGGGAGTCTGGGAGCAGTGAGGGGAATGATTGCAGTATACCTCTGCCCACTCTTAAGTAGATCACAAATTCCTGATATGTTTTTAGTGTGCTAAGTGTACTCAACATAAGAAGTTTCCTTTGCAGCTTTATGTCTTTGATTTTTATGCACTTAAAATTATTTTTCTGAGAAAGTTCTAAAGGATTCATAGACTACCAAAAGGTCTATGACATAAAAAACCTTAAGAATTAGTCATGCAAAGGAAATCCATGAGCAAAGAAGGCACTGATTCCTTTCCTTTTAAAATAGTAATGCCTCTGAGAGCAGAAAGAAATGCTCTTTTTCACCCTTTTATTTCTGTTTGTCCTTGATAAAAAAGGAAAGGGATTTAACAGGAACAGCTCTTCTATGTGTAATAGGGAGTTTTTACAGTTTTTAGAAGTCATATGATGGGAAGGGGGAGATTTAAGACTTGGTAGCAATATGGTATGTAGAAGCTGAAAGAAGTTTCATAAAGCTTACCTCATTGTTTTACAGATAAGGAAACTGAGACCCAAAGAAATATAATGATTGATGTGAGCTCAAATTAGTGACAGAACCAGGAGTAGAATCAAAGTCACATGTGATCTATTTCCTTCATCAATTTAAATTTTGTAAAAAATAAAAATAATTATTTCTCCCATCCTTCCTTTCCCCATCCCATCCCAGCCTTGCTTCCCTTCTACCATCACCCAGAAATTGTTGAAAATAACAAACATCTTTGGGAAAATGAGTAAGAGAGTTCTGCCTTCCCTTCCCCCCTCCAAATTTTCCATTTGTTTTTTCTGGGCCTGTATTCTCAAGGACAAGATAATATTAAAGAACCATCTTTTCTTTCGTCTGAGAAAACATTTTTAGATAAGTATTAGTGGAATGTAACTTGAGATAATTAATTGGTCTTATATAGAGAGAGGGGAATTGGGGGAAGGAAGGGAAAAAAATTGAACACAAGATTTTGCAAGGATGAATGCTGAAAACTATCTTTGCATAAATTTTGAAAATAAAAACCTATTATAAAAAATAAAAAGTTAAAGGATCATATAGCATCAAATGTGGATGGGACCTTAAGTGTTTGAGATGGAAGTTTTAAAGAAGCAAATTTCAATTTGATGTGAGAAAAGACTTCCTGGCCATTAGACATATCCGCAAGTAGAACAGACTGCTTTGGGAAATGATGGATTCCACTTTATTGGAATTCTTTAATAGGAGGCCCAATGACTACTTTTGGCAGGGATGTTACAGAGGGAAGTCCTGTTCAGGTCTGGGTTGGACTTAAGACTTCTAAGAACCCTTCCAAGTCTATAAAGTTTAATCTCCTTAATGAATAGAAGCTTGTCCAGAAGTGATGTGGATGTATTAAAGCTCTCTAGTACTGCTGTCCGTAATCTAGTATTACTGGTTCTTTAAGAAGAGTTCATTTGTGCTGAAAGTGTGCCAGAATCACACTACCAAAAAGAAAGGGAGAAGCTAGATGGCACAGTGGATAAAGCACTGGCCCTGAAGTCAGGAGGAGTGCAAATCCAGCCTCAGACACTTAACACTTCCTAGGTGTTTGACCCTAGGCAAGTCACTTAACCCTAATTGCCTCACTAAATAAACAGATATGATGGAAGAATGGATGGATGTATGGATAGACAAATGAAGGAATAAATAAGAAAGCAAGCAAAAAAAGAGAGAAAGTAGATGTGTCAGAAAGGTAAAAGAAGGGAAGAGAGAGGGAAGAAAGGGAAAAGGGAAGGAGGGAAGAGAGGCAAGAAAGAAAGGAAAAAGAAAAAAGGAGGGAAAAAAGAGGGAAGGAGGGAAGAGGAAAGAAAGAGGAGAGACTAGAATTCTCTTCTAAGTGTGGAGATTTACAGCAATAAGATCAAGTGAGCCAAGCTTCACCAAAAATAGAAATATTAATAAACATGCACAATTATAACATATCTTGTTTTTTGTGACCCCATCTAGTTTTTCTTTATAAAGATACTGAAGTAGTTTATTGTTGTTTTGCTAATTAGTTGTGTCTGACTCTTTCTGAGGTTTTCTTGGCAAAGACACTAAACTGATTTGCTATTTCCTTCATGTCATTTCATCTTCATCTTTTCTCATTCTACAGACAGGAAAACTGAGGCAAACAGAATTAAGTAACTTACTACAGTCATGCAACTAGTTAAGTGTCTGAGGCCAAATTTGAACTCAGGAAGATGGATGAGTCTTTCTAACTTCAGATCTGGCACTTTGTTCACTGTACCACCTAATTAACTCAGAAAAACAACTACTCACATTCAGACAGCATTTTGGGGTTTGTAAAGGACTTTCCTTTTAACAATCCTATGAGAGCTCTTACACTTGAGAAAAATGAGGATCAAATAAAAGGGTAAGCAATTTATCCATAATCACACTAGTAAATAACTGGGGCATGATTAGAATCAGGTTTTCCATCTTCAAGAGCTGGGAAGGACTTTCGGGAATCATCCAATCCAACCAGCCCATTTTACAAATAGGAAACTGAGGCCTGGACTGGCTGGCTTGAAGTCACACAAATAATAAGTGATCCAGGATCAGTAGCCGGGTCTAGCTAACTCCATATCCAGCCCACCACATAACACTGGCTCCTATAATCTCTTCTCCTGACTTATTTCCTTCCTTCTAATCATACTCCATTCCAAACCCAACACATTCCCTCTCCTTTTTCTACAGCTGATTTTCTACCTCAAGCACCCAAAAATGCCATTTAGAATTTTGATATACAGAATCCTCCACAGACACAAATTTGATACCTATAATGACAGTGCCCCCAAAAGTAGCAGGACAGCAAATGAGCATTTTCCTTAAACCAAGTTATAGCTCAAAGTGTTAGAGAAATATTTCCTGTTGCTCATTGTTTTATAATAATAGAACTGTGTGTGCTTAATCACAGAAGCCATTTAGGTCAGTTCACCTTCCTGTCTGTAAGAAAGTCTGAACTTCAAAACCATCACCGAAAAACAGCTGTTTATCTTTCCTTGTGAGGTCTCTCAAAAGAGTAGAGAGAGATACTGCATGATGATGGAGGCAGGGGGCTGATGCAGGCTGGCTGCCCATAGTGATACATCAGTATTTATGGCAAAATTTCCACAAAAAGTTATCATAAAACTAAGTGGATCCCTTTGGCCGGTTAAGAAAGCCTATGCCCACCCAGCGAAAGAACTCTGGGAGATAACTATGAACCACTACATAGAAATCCCAATCCCTCTAGTTTTGTCCTCCTGCATTTTGGATTTCCTTCACAGGTTAATTGTACACTATTTCAAAATCCGATTCTTTTTGTAAAGCAAAACAACTGTTTGGACATGTATACATATATTGTATTTAATTTATACTTTAACATATGTAACATGTGTTGGTCAACCTGCCATATGGGGGAAGGGATGGGGGAAAAGTTGGAACAAAAGCTTTTGCAATTGTCAATGCTGAAAAATTATCCATGCATATATCTTGTAAATAAAAAGCTATAATAAAAAAAAAAAAGCCTACGCCCCACCTTCTCACAATAATACATAAAATAAAATGCCTAAAATTACCAAAAAAAGCCATTACCTTAAAATAGCAAAATCAAAAAACTTCAGAGTCAAGGAACTCCAGGTCAAGAAGCTCTGGTCTAAAAGAATGTTCTAAAAAAGGTTAAACAGGAAGTTGAGAACCTTTGGTTAGTGTATTTTTTTGCATCATATTTGGATCAAATGATAGCAGGAAACAGAGCACAGAACCATACTGGACAAAGTGGCTGCTGAGAATGAGAAGTCCCCACGCCACTAATTATTAATCACTAAGTCAATAAACATTTATTGCCTAATGCATTCTAGGCACAGTCCTGAACACTGGGAATATAAATAAAAGGAGCTTTCAATCTAAAAGTGAGAAGGGGAACGGAAATAATACACAATGTTGTCATCATTCTTAGTTAGTATCGTGCTATTTACCCCAAACAGACCACCACGCAATGCTGGTGATATAAATGTGAATGAGCAAGAGGAATGAAGCAGAATTTTGTAATCTGGACTAAAGTATGATCAAAGAACAAGGTGCCAGGATAAAATTGCTACACATTAGATATTTCTCAATTCCTATTTTAAATCCATGGTTTGTACAAAGATTAGAGCAGACAAGAGAGGAGAAAAGGATGCCCCAAAGAAGAGGCATTGTGGACAGGCTGGAAATGAGGAACTACAAGTTCCTTTGATATCACCACTGAAATAAAAAAGCAGGAAGACTTTTCTGATCCAAGAGCAAATAAATAGTATATTTATATACCAGTAATATGAAAGATTGTATGCTTTTTTTAAAAAAAAATAGAAAGTTCAATGTCAGGACCCAAAAGATATGAGTCAAAAATATAACTTTCCAAAACACTCCAAGGAAGGAGGGATAGCCTCCTCTTTCTCCCGCCTTCCAAAAAAAGTCATTGAGCTTACTACTGGGCTTATATCCCAAAAAAATACTAAAAAAGGGAAAGGGACCTATATGTGCCAAAATGTTTGTGGCAGCCCTTTTTGTAGTGGCTAGAAACTGGAAAATGAATGGATGTCCATCAATTGGAGAATGGTTGGGTAGATTATGGTATATGAAGGTTATGGAATATTATTGTTCTGTAAGAAATGACCAGCAGGAGGAATACAGAGAGGCTTGGAGAGACTTGCATGAACTGATGCTGTGAAACGAGCAGAACTAAGAGATCATAATACACTTCAACAATGATACTGTATGAGGATGTCTTCTGATGGAAGTGGCTTTCTCTTTGTTGAAGAGAAAACCTAATTCAGTTCCAACTGATGGACAGAATCAGCTACACCCAAAGAAGGAACACTGGGAAATGAGTGTAAACTTTTGCATTTTTGTTTTTCTTCCCAGATTATCTTTACCTTCTAAATCCAATTCTTCCTGTCCAACAAGAAATTCGGTTCTGCACACATATAGATATACTATAAGATATTTAATATGTATGGGAATGCCTGCCATCTAGGGGAGGGGGTGGAGGGAAGGAGGGGAAAAACTCAGAACAGAAGGGAGTACAAGGGATAATGTTGTAAAAAATTATCCACGCATATGTACTGTCAAAAAAAAAAGTTATAATTATAAAATTATCTTTAAAAATGTAAAAAAAAAAAAAAAAAAAAGTCATTGAGCTTCCTGGTTTTTTAATTAAGGCTTTACTATGAATAGTTTCTAAATCTTACAGAAGTAATTTTCAAACATCAGAGTTTAACAGAGACCCCTTCTTCCCCACCCTTTAATCTATTGTTAAAAACTTTTTTTTAATCACCTGGGGGAATAAGAAAAGTAAAAATGAACTTTTGTAAAACACTCATAATTGGAGGCCTCCCCAATCAGACTGATTTCCATCCTCTCCCATCTGGGTCTGATTTATTGTGCCCTATCTACCATGTCCCACTCCAAACCTAAATTCCATTCCATCTCATCCTTTCCTTCCACAAACTTGAAGAACCATTTGCTTAGTAAAGTTTCTGGAAGTCTATGCAGATCTGGCAGGAGGATGCTATAACTCTAAATATTAATCACTGACCACTCTGACAAGCTACTTCTCTCTCTTGCCAGGAGAATTCGCCAACTTCCAACAAGCAATACACTCATGGGAAATGTTAGCATTCCACAGAGAAAAATCTTCCTCCTCAGAGAAGCAGTTTACTGTTGGGGAGAGAAAACTGGATTTGAAGTCCTAAAGACCTATATTTAAATCTCATCCTCATATATTCCTTAGTTGGGTGACCTTGAGCATGTCACTTATTCTAGACAATATTCCTTAGTTCACTAACAAAAAAGAAGAAACTGAATTTGAGGGTTGAAAAGGCTCATTCCAGCTCTAAATTCATGATTCTTATAATTCCCACAACTGCTACATGTGGCTGCTTCTGCCTCCTCTCTTCCTTCTGTTAATACAGCTTTTATAGATTTACTGTTAACACTTCAGCATCTGCAGATATCAAGTGTCAGCATTAAAAATTGACAACTTCTGAGAAGACCACACAAGATCTTCCTATGCTCCACACTCTTTGGTTCTAACTTTTGGAAGGGACAAAAATTGTCACTAAGTAAATGTCAATGAGCAATTTTTTTAAACCTTTTATAGAAGAAAAATTTGTAGATTTTTTAAAAGGAAGAAAAATCCAAACTGCTTCACTTTATAAGAGCATAAGGAAAATTCTACATTCAGTTCAATAAACATTTATTTTATGTGCTCTTTACAAAATAGCAAAAGATAATTCCTGCCCTCAAAGCTTACAGTCTAATAGGGGATACAATAAGCAAACATTTACAAAGCAAGCTATATATAGCATAATAATGAACAGAGAAAAGGCACTGGAATAAGGAGTGTTGGGAAAGGCTTTCTGTAGGAGGTGGGATTTTAGTTAGAACTTAAAGAAAGCCCAGGAGGACAGGGAACATTCCAGACACAAGGGATAGTCAGAGAGAATGCTAGGAGTGTTTTTTTCATGGAACAACCAGGAAACTAGTGTCACAGGACTGAAAAGCACATTTGAGGGCATAATGTGTAAGCAAACTGGAAAGGTAAGAGAGGGCTTTGAATGCCAAACAGAACATTTGGTATTTATATATGATGAACAAGAGTGGTTTTTCAATTCAAATCCAAGTCAGTTGACTTTCCATGTAGAAATTTAAAGTTCACCTTTCTTTCCTTCAAACCCTTTGAAATCTGATCTCCTCAAATCTAAACTATTAAATCAGACTGTACTTGGTTTTCTTCTTGTTTTCTATCACCAGTTGTGATAGAATCAGGGGTAATCAGATCTACTATAGATTTTTCCCTGCTGCTTCCTTCACCATTTGTGGAATAAAATTTGCTTGTAGGACCATTCCAACGAGAAGGAACCTCAAAGTACATTTGGATTCAAATTTTGCACAACATCATTTTAAAGATGAGGAAAAGTCCATAAAAATTAAGGAACTGCTCAAAGTCACAAGAGACTGGATTCCAAGGCCTAACTCCAAATCACTGCTTCCTCTTTATTGATTAATACATGTCTAGAAAGAAGCATTCAGTAGATGTCTGAATAACTGGGGTCTCCCACCACCACTATACAACACCTCTGTCCCCGAGAGAAAAAAATTGTTTCTGCTTCTACTGCTTGTCACCCAAATATTTTCTATTCTACTCCCCCCTATTTAGGTTCTGGACCTCCTCACCTGAGTGAGCAAGACTAACCAAACCCTCCTTCCCCCAATTATCCCTTTTTTATCCTATTTCCTTTGGATTAAGTCTTTCCTTCATTCAGAAATACATCTCAGCTGTTATCATCCTCAACATTATTATTTTTTTTTTTTTGGCTGAAGCAATTGGGGTTAAGTGACTTAAGGTCACACAGTTAGGAAGTGTTAAGTGTTTGAGGCTAGATTACTAGATTTGAAGTCAGATCCTCCTCTACTCACTGCACCAACTCGCTGCCCATAACTCACCTTTCTAAAGAGCTTTAAGGCTTGCAAAGCATTTTACACGATCCTTACAACGAACCTATGAGGGAGGCCCTATTATTCCATTTTATAGATAAGAAACTGAGACAGGGAGGTTAAAAGACTGACACATCACTAGTTCATAGTCTGAGGCAGGATTTGAACTTAGGTCTCCCCGAGTCCAAGAGCAGGGCTCTAACCCCTGCACCACCAAGATAGATGTCTATAAATCCTGGGTTCTATGACTCAGTAATTTCTATGAGGCTCTGTTCCCTTGCATTAATAAGGCTTCTAACTCTTCTTGCTTACTAGGTAAATTTTGGCCCTCTATATACAGGCATTTGAGATCAAGAATTTTATTTAGTACTGGCTCCTTTTTTGGGAGCTGTCTCAAATGAATCAACAGTTCGCACACTATAGGGACCTGCACTCACTAAACATTAAAGTCCTCTTTCTCTGGCTAAAAGCCAGCTTCACACAGGCCCATGGGCTCACGGTTAGATCCTGTACTCCTTTATCTTTATCTCATAATTCTTGTTCATTATCCTCCCCCTCCCCACCCCTTCCTTTTATGAGTTAGGTGATACAGTGAATGGAGGGCTAAATGTAGAGACTGGAAGACCTCAGTATGAATCCTGCTTGGGACACCGATTTCCTCATTTGTAGAATGGGAAAAATGATGGCGCTTATAGGGTTGTTGTGAGGATAAAATGAGAACATATAAAAAGCACTCTGTAAACCTTAAAGTGTAACTAAATGATAGCCACTATTATTATAGTTCAACTTGGAAAACTAGTCATTAACATTTTTGAAGTAGTCTCTATGTCATATACGGACTCAAAGTTAGAACTGCAAACAAAAATTGCTTTAATAGTAACTTACATGCCTGCCTTAATGACATGTTATGAATTAATTATATGTGCACATATTACAGTGGAAAGTGGGTTGGATTTAGAACTGGAGATCCTGTGTTAAAATCTATCATAGACCCAGATAACAGCCTTCTGAGCCATCTCAGAGATGCAAAACACCCCAATATAGAAACTAATGAACCAAAGGCCTTGAATGAATGTTAAACTTGTTCGCCCTCCTTATAGTAGGTTAGAGTAGGCTGATTAGATTACAGCAGGTTAGAACTAGAGAAATAGTTCATCAAAGTTTAATCAAAAATCCAGATCACCAAATGACCTCAAGACAAATAGAGTAGGAAAGACTTTCTCAGACTTCAAACCCATGATCCTCGTAGGACAATGGCCAAGCAATTTAGAGACAGAACTTTCTAGGAAAGTTCCTATGCATATTTATTGTTATTTCACTGTTGTCCAACTATTTTAATTGTAAATAACTCCTTATGACCCTATTTAAAGATTTCTTTGCAAAGATACTGGGCTGGTTTGCCATACTCTTTCAGCTTATTTGACAGAGGAGGAAACTGAGGCAAACAGGGTGAAGTGAATTGCCCAAGTTCATACAACTAGTAAGTGTCTGAGGCCAGATTTTAACTCAGGAAAATGAATTTTCCTGACTCTTGGCCTGGCACTATAACCCCTTCCATATTAAGTGGTTGACTACCTGAAATCCTGGCTCTATAGGTTTAATTGTTTTTCACTCTCCTTTGCTGTCACCCCTAAAACCTTTCTATCTTTTTAGAGATAATTGTTCACTTGGGCCCAAACAGCCTCATAGCACTTGAGATCCATTCTCTACTTACTACCTTTAGTAGCTCTCAAGCAGATGGTCAAAGTGGGCAATTTAATACTACACCTCTCATCCCCTTCAACCAGCTATAATGCCCCCAAATCCCAAAGTCGGGCTCTTGAATAATAGTAACAAACACTGTCTTGTTCACTACCAATCATCATCCCAGAATTCCAGAAAACAGAGGTCATTTCTAATATGCATTAGAGAAGGGACTTTTCCTAAGCAAAAGGAGAAAGCTGGGAAGCCATTGTAGGATGCGGATAATGATAGCACCTATATGTTGTTGTGCAGACAAAATGGAATAACAAAAAGCATTCTGCAAACCATAATCACACCATAATCTCAATGACTCAGAATAGCACAGGCCTTCCTCCCAACTCCAACTCTCCTGAAGTCTCAGTTGGTTGTAGAGAATATCTTCTAATAAAACCCATTGGAAAATCTAATTCTTGTACAGATTTTTCTTTTTCCTTCCTAATGGGGATTTTGACTTACCACTTAAACTTTCTTTTGGAGAGGTCTTTGTTGCCAAATATAAGCTGAAATGGGTAGGAGAGATAACCAAGTCTCCTTATTAAAAACAAAAAAACAAACGCTAATTCACATTCAAATGACTCAAGTCTTAATTCACCAGGTCTGCAATTTACTAGATATGTGATCATGTCTATTGATTTCTCTAAACCTGTATTCTGCCCCACCCCTAAAATGAGAGGGTATATATTATGTAACTTTTAATGTTCTCTTCTACTATAAATCTTTTAAACTCCATTCCCTCTCATTACTTCAACAGGAGAAAAGATCACAAGGAGCAAAGAGGCAGATTAGAGAAGGAGCTGGACATGACATCACTTTGAATCCTGTTTTATATAAGGTCTAAGGAACAAATCATTTCACATTCTTGGAATCTCAGTTACCTGATTTATAAAATGGGGTTAACAATAAGATCAAGGATGAAACGAGGTTGCCAACTATCACCATTCAAAAATGTTAGCTTTAGCAATAAAAGAAAAAAGAAATTAGAGGAATTAGAGTAGGTAATGAGAAAACCAAAAAAGTCTTTGCAGATAATATGATAGATTGCCAACTAAAAAACTACAGAAAAAATAAGCAATTTTAGCAAAATTATAGGATGCAAAATAAATCGACATAAGTCATTGGTATTTCTATGTTACCAGCAGTAAGAGATACAAAGAGAAATTCCATTTAAAATAACTACAAATAATATAAAAATATTTGGGAATCTATCTGCCAAGACAACACCAGGAACTATAGAAATGTAATTATAAAAGACTTTTCACACAAATAAAGTTAGAGCTAGACAACTGAAAGAATAGCAAATGCCCATGAGGAGGCTGGGCTAACATAACTAAAATGACAATTCTACCTAAATTAATCTACTTATTCAGTATCATATCAATCAAACTGCCAAGAAATTACAGAGCTAGAAAAAATAATTTAAAAATTCATCTGGAAGAACAAAAGGTCAAGAATTTCAAGAGAATTTATAGGAAAAAAATGCAAATAAAGAAGGCCTGGTTGTACCAAATTTAAAACCTATATATAAAAACTATATAAAGCAGTGGTCATCAAAACCATTTGGTACTAAGAAATTAGAGTAGTTGATCAGTGGAATAAGATAGATCCACAAGACAAAATAGTCAATGATTATAGTAATCTAGTGTTTGCTAAGTCCAGAGACTCCAGTTTCTGGGATAAGAACTCAATATTTGACAAAATTCCTGGGAAAATTAGAAAATAATGTGGAAGAAATTAAGCACTAACCAACACCTAACATGCTATACCAAGATAAACTTTAAATGAGTTCATGATTTAGACATAAAGGGTGATACTACAAGCAAATTACGAGAACAAGGGATAGTCTACCTCTCAGATCTGTGAAGAGAGAAGAAATTTATGGCCAGAGAAGAACTAGACAACATTATGAAATGTAAATGCAAAATGGATAATTCTGATTATATTAAATTAAACCGTTTTTGTACAAACAAAACCAAAGCAGTCGAGATTAAAAGGGAAGCACAAAACTGGGGGGGAAATTTTACATCTAAGGGCGCTGATAAAGGCCTCATTTCTAAAATATGTAGAGAATTGACTCAAATATATAAGAATACAAGCCATTCTCCAAATGATAAATGGTCAAATGATATGAACAGATAATTTTCATATGAAGTAATTAAAATCATTGTCAGATGAAAAAATGCTCTAAATCACTCTAGATTAGAGAAATGCAAAACTCTTAGACACCACTATACATCTCTCAGATTGGCTAAGATGACAGGAAAATATAATGATAAATATTGGAGGGAATGTGGGAAAACTGGGACACTGATACATTGTGGTAAACTGATCCAACCATCTGGAGAGCAATTTGGAACTATTGCCCAAAGGGCTATCAAACTGTGCACACCCTTTTATCAAGCAGTATTTCTACTAGACTTATAATCCAAAGAGATCTTAAAGGAGGGAAAAGGACCTACATGTGCAAAAAATGTAGCAGCCCTTTTTGTAGTGGCAAAGAACTGGAAATTGAGTGGATGCCCATCAGTTGAAGAATGGCTGAATAAATTGTGGTATGTGAATATTATGGATTATTATTGTTCTGCAAGAAATGACCAACAGGATGATTTCAGAAATGCCTGGAGAGACTTACATGAACCGATGCTGAGTGAAGTGAATAGAACTAAGAGAACACTGTATACATAGCAACAAGAAGATTATGTGATTAAAGAAGATCCAACTCACTTCCAGTTGATCAATGATGGACAGAAACAACTACACCCAGAGAAGGAACACTGGGAAGTGAATGTAAATTGTTAGCACTACTGTCTATCTACCCAGGTTACTTATACCTTCGGAATCTAATTCTTACCGTGCAACAAGAAAATTGGATTTACCCACATATATTGTATCAAGGTTATACTGTAACACATGTAAAATGTATGGGATTATCTGTCATCTAGAGGAGGGAGTAGAGGGAGGGAG
This sequence comes from Sminthopsis crassicaudata, assembly GCF_048593235.1. NCBI lineage: Eukaryota > Metazoa > Chordata > Mammalia > Dasyuromorphia > Dasyuridae > Sminthopsis > Sminthopsis crassicaudata. The sequence continues at coordinate 586,312,720 of NC_133617.1, forward strand.
GGGAAAATTTGGAAAAATGAATACAAGGGATAATGTTATAAAAAAAATTACTCATGCATATATAATGTCAAAAAAATTATAATTATAAAATTAAAAATAATTTTAAAAAAATAAGATTATGTGATGATCAATCCTGATGGAAGAGGCTCTTTTCAACAATGAGGTGATCCAGGCCAATTCCAATAGATTGATGGAAGGGATGGAAGGTTCTATCTGTATCCAAAGAGAGGACTGTGGAGACTGAATGTGTATGACAACATAGTATTTGCACTATTTTTATTATTTGCTTGCTTTTTTTCCCTCAGTTTTTTTCCCTTTGATCTGATTTTTCTTGTGCACCATGATAAATGCAGAAATATGTATAGAAGAACTGCACATGTTTAACCTATATTGGATTACTTGTTCTCTAGGGGAGGGGATAGAGGGAGAAAAGTATGGAACACAAAGTTTTTGCAAGAGCGTGTTGAAAACTATTTTTGAATGTATTTTGAAAATAAAAGGCTATTATTATAAAAATAAATAAATAAAACGGGGTTAAAAGATACTGGCCCCGTGCACAGGACTGATGTGAAAATTAAATGAGGTTCACTCATTGCACTTTGCAAGCCTTAAAAGGCTATGTAAAATGTGAGCTATCTATCATTAGTATTCTCTGAAAGAAAATAAAGAAAATGATCAACTTTGAAAGATTTAGCTACTTTGATCAATACAGTGATCCAAGATAATTCCAAAGGAGTCATTATGAAAAAATACTATCCATTTCCAGAGAGAGAAATGAACTGAGTGCAAACTGAAATATAATTTTCTCACATTATTTTTACTGCTCTTTTGCAATATGGCTATTGATTTCATATGCATAATTGATATCACACTGCTTGCCTTTTCAGTGGGTGAGAGAGGGGTGGGAGATAATTTGGAACCCAAACTTTTAAAAGAATAGAATATTTAAAATATTAATTTTTAAAAGGAAAAAAGATTCCATCAATACACTATTATCATCATGATTATTTGAATTCTGTAATGGAAGGGTTATGATAGCTCACTGGAAATTGAATTTCATGCAAAAACCAAATATGGTACCCAAACACAATGGTAGACAGGCTAATGCCATGCTAAAGGAAATCTATATCTTAAACTCAATTTACTTTTTTTCATTCCCCTTTTCTGATCCAGATTTCTTCTCTCAGGTTTTTTGGGTTTTTTTTTAAAAGACAAAACAACTCAAACCAAGGACACAAAACTGATTTTCACAATACACAGCAGAGAAGTACTGTGTTCACCATATCTTCCCAAAACTACTGGAAGGGGCTGCATCATGGATTTTTGCACTAAGAAAAGGAAAATTTCCCATCTTTTCTGGACAGCTTACAAAATGATGGCATGTGCAGTGTCAGCCAAAGGAATGTCTTTGGATAATAAAGTTGCTATTACTTCCCTTCTACTCCCCAACTCAATGAACATGGAACTTCAAATGGAGCCAATTGGGAGTCTCTGATCAAAGTGTTAGTCAATGAAAGCAACAAACATCAAGTTTCCTCTTTTTGTTTTACCTCATGGGTGAATAAGAAACCCAAAGAAGAAACTCTCTAACTCTAGCATTCTTTTAATTTCCAGTATCATCAACCAAATTGGTACTTGCTTCCTTCTGATCCAAATATTCCCCTCCAGCACCTCTGTATTAAGTCCTCAAAGCCGCTCATGGGATCAAGTACTTACCAAGAGTATAAGATGCAAGCAAACAGGAGCGTGGTACCCAGACCTGTAACCAGATTTTCATCTCTATGGAATTCCTGGCCAAAGTTAGGTGAGCAAATTGTTATATTCTTCTGGTTTTTATCCAAAACTTGAAAGGAAAAACAGAAAAACCACAGTGAGTGGGGGGAGGAGTCTGCCATCAACTCACAGAAAATTATAACATTCAGGAAAAGCTAACCTAGAATTTGAGAGTCTCTTGGACAGCAAGGAAATGAAATCAGTTAGTTAATCATTTTTTAACCTGTGTCAGACTGCTTTCGGTCTTGGGGAGAAAAAAGGAGAAAAATTTGAAACACAAAGTTTCACAAAAAATGAATGTTGAAAAATGGGGGGGGGGGGATAAAATAATATTGATAAATTTGGGGAAAAAAATATTAATTCAGTCTATTCACCAAAAAGACAGATAATGAAGCTAAAATACTTTGGCCATATAATAAGACAGGACTCACTGGAAAAGACTCCAATTTTGGAAAAGATAAAGGAAAAGGGGACAGCAGAGAACAAGATGGACAGATGTCATGGAAGCAGTAAACATGAGCTTGGATAGACTTTGGTGGAGAATAAAAGAACCTGACATGTGGTCGTCTATGGGCTCATGAAGATTTGGAAATTACTGAACAACAACAATAAAACCTAACTTTTGCTTTCCCTCAGAATCCCAAAGGATGAGCAAAGGGAGTGTCTTTGTTCTACAAAGTCTAACATTGTACAAGATTGACTTTAGAGTATTTCTCTAAAGAATATCAATCTTACCCCACTCCCTTACTAAGTGTACACCAAGAGGAGCTGGCATGCAAGAGATCTGCATCCCCATTTGGAACAAGTTGTTGGACTCCATTCTGTCTGGGGCTGCCCTAAAGACGGGCTCAAGTGACCATGAATCCTACAGTTTCACAAACTAATAGGCTCTGGTTCTCATCTCTTCATTTTGTAAAATTTATTAAATTTTATTTATTTAAAACTAAATATAAAATAAGAAAAAAACAAATAGGAAAATAAGTCAAAACGGAAAAAAACACCGCATTGTCAAATAAATGCCTAGCAGAACATCAGGGTGGATTCAAAATATGTAACAATAAATTTCCATTTCAAGAAAGCATATAATAAAAGATATTATATTCTTGATTGTCCATCTTTTCTTTGCTTCCTTGTAAATTATTCTTTGCTCTTTGCTGTGCACTTTTTACTTTATTCTTTCTCTTCTCTTTTATTCCCCCACCCATCATGTCTCCCAAGAAGGCTACTGTTAAGCACAGATATATTTATGTATAAATATATGTGAATGTGGGTGGGTGGGTTTAAATACACACACATGCATACATAATACATCTACAAATATATATATATATATATATATATATACACACACACACACACACACACATATCTAAATACATATTTACAAATATACAGACATGCATCTAAAACAATATTAATATGGCTGACATATAATGTAGATTTCTCTCTTGATTGAAACTTTAAGTATGACTTTTTTTGAGATCAATGTTTACTAGTTGTTTTTTGTTCTAATAAATTCTACTCCTGATCTTTGTTATTATGTTTGTGCATATCTCTTATTTCTTATCCCTGCTAAATTTTCTACTCCTTAATGTCCCTTGTTAATGCTTAACCTCCCCTCACCCATAAATCCTTCCCTTATTTTCTTCATCTACCCTTTCCCTCCCTCTTTATCCCAATTCCCATTAATCTACACACCATATCCCACAGGCGATAAATCTACTCGTCCTTCTATATCTCACTTTATCCCATTCCCTTTCCTTTATCTCTTTATAAATTTTGGAGGCCCATCCCTTCCAAAAAAAAAAAAAAAAAAAAGATGAGGAAATGCATATATTTTCAATGAGCTCTGTATTAAACTCTCATACTAAAAAAAGCTTGGCGTCATTTTGGAGGCTACTTCCTTATAAATACCTTGTAAAATAGATGCCTTTATTTCATTCTGTACTCCTATACCTCCTAAGGAGGCAGGATATTTAAGGAAAATATTTAAACTAAGCCTTTTAAAAATAAAAACTTATCAAAAAAGTTATATCATCTACTTTATCATAACAAATAACTTCCTTAATACTACCCAATGTCCTACCGCACAGACACCAAATCTGAATAAAGAAGTTGGGCTTAATTACTAGCTCTGACCATATATAATTAGCACAGATCTGAAACACCCTAGAAACCATTTCACAAACATGCAAATTCTAGGTATCTGAAATTGCACTGAAATTATTATTAGCAATTGCACTTTAAAAATAGCTATGCACACAGTGGTTTGAAGGGTGTTGGTTTTCAGTCCAGTGGAAAAAATCTGATCTCAGCCACAAATAGGCATTATTCTGTCTCAGTAGAGCCTTTTGAAATTAAAATTAATGTGCACCCAGTGCTGGTGCAACACTTCAAAGATTTTGCCATAACCAAGTAACACAATAGTCAAAATCTTGGGTCCGTAAAAAGCTATGAAAGAAATTAAGCTTAAAGCAAAAACATCCAGCTTGTTCTCTTTGTTTTTGTTTTTTTTTTTAAATGAGAGTAAGTGCTTTTAATGCCATAATCTACAAACTCAAGTCTGCAACTCTTCCTCTTTTGAACAGCTACATGGAAAAAAGAAAAAATTTAAAATAGCTATGGGGCATACTGGAGTCTTCCAAATTCTCTCAATCCAAGAGGGAAAATGTAGACTATGTGATTGGTATTGAATTTAAAGTTCAATACAACAGGAGATTTGTCTATTTTATTATGCACAATCCATGCTCAAGCTTTTATACTATGAAGTTAGCTTTAATAAAAATGAATCATTACTTTGTCTAAAAGGAAAGGGGAACCGCTTGAAATTTAGAGCAAGAAAAAAACTTAGAACTTTATTTGTAGGATTCACAGAAATATTTTTGTTGTTTAGTCTATTAGTCATGACTAATAGTCCCCATTTGGAGTTTTCTTGGCAAAGATACTGGGTAATTTGACATTTCAGTTTCCAGTTCATTTGACAGATGAGGAAAACTGAGGCAAACAGGATTAAATGACTTAAGCTAGTAAATGTCTGAAGTCAGACTTTAACTCAAGTCCACCTGTCCTTGCTAATGTTCTTACAGAAGCAACTTTTGACAAGTCAGCCACTTAGAAAGGACAGTAAAAATGGTTCATGTTAAAGGAGGCTTCCAGATGGATACTTTTGCTTCAGCACAGCACAAGTAGCTGCCATTTTTGCACTCACAATTAAGGATTTCCTTAAGTTAAAAGACCTCCAAGTAACAATTCATTTGAATTTTTGTTTTCAAACAACTTATAAATGTGAAAAAACAGTCCTTCCCCCACAAATCATATGTACTCCACACAAGTAATGAGTCAAAGCATCACTCACTTGTCTCCACAGGTTTGCTGGAGAGAGCTGAGAAGGTGAGATAAGTGACATAACAGCTAATGAGGCCTGACTGCAGTAAGCCGGAGTGAGGCTGCCCTGAAAATGGAGAAGAAATGCATGGTCAGAGAATGCTAGGAGACCAGAAGGGGCCTGAGATACCAAATGGTTCAACCACATTTTTTTTTTAATTTGATAGAAATTAAGGCCCAAGTTCCCTAACTTAAGTCAAGAGAAAGGCCAAAATTCCAACCCAAGGATCTCCAATTCCAAATTCCAATACTTTATACTGTACTATGCTGTTATAAAGATGTTATCAAGAAAGGGGAAATATCACTTTTTCCTGGTGGATATCCTCTGAATCTGGCTCTTAACAAAACTTCCTGATTCTGAAATTAGAAGCTTGCCACAGTTTATAAGGAACTGTGGAGAAAGAAATTACAAATACTCTTACACAAAAATACTATCTGTTACTAGTGAGAATTTTCCAAAATAATCAAGTTTTTTTTTAACTTTTACGTGTATTTATATATTTATGCATTATATATTTTACTTATATTATTTATTATACATTGTAACATATTAATTATTATGTATTAATATTTTTAAGGAGAACTTGCATAAATAAAAAGCAGAACCTTGGCCCATACTACTATGGAGTTTTTTGCACACACCTCAAGATGTAACCAGCTCCAGGGACATATTGAAACCTAATCTGATTCCTAAACACATTACAAGAAAAGTGTCCCTCCAATTATTGTTAAGAGATCCCCAGTAGCTCAGTGGAGTAAACAAAACACTACAAACTCTATTCCACAGCTATATGCACATCAATGCCCTGGAGAGGTACAGCAAAGATATCTCTGTTTCTTTATCTGTAAAAGGCAAAGGCACCAATGCTTGATGGAGTTCTTAGTGAAGAACAGAACAAGTGTCATTTAAGGAAGAAATCTGCTGGGAGCCAGGTTCCAAAAAAGAAAGGTTTCCCTGGCTTCTAATATGCTGGATTTTAAATGAACAGACTGATTCAGCTACAATTTAGAGTCTTTAGCTCCTGCATAGGAACATTAAACTTGTTTCATGACTAATCATTTTTGTTGTGATTTTTTTGGATTTATAATGATACTACAATTATGACAAGGAGCTCACAAATTACTCTTCATGCTACTGAATCTTTAAAACGAAAATGAAAAACGCACTGCCAGTCTTGGATGCCAACTCTCATATGTGCCCTTCTCAGATTAAGTCATCATGATTTAGAACCTCCATCGACTATGTTTAAAGTAGAGGGTTTTTTTCACTTTTTTCTTTTTTAAGTCAGACTACACTGCCAGCCTGCTGAAGTCCATGGATCTTTTCCTGAATATTATGTACTTTAAAAAAAAATTCACGATGAAAGAAAATGCTAAATTTAATTAGAGGTTAGTGAAAATAAAAACTTATTTCTTTTCCTATCCAATTCCATGGGATTCTCTGAAATTTACTCATGGATTACAGACTCTATGGACTCCAGAATAAGAAATTCAAACAGAATATTTGTAATAGATATGGTCACTTTGTGACAAGGTATTGAGGGGATGGTCGTATTTAGTGGCCAAAATTATCAAATAGTGATGGGGAGAAGAATGGGAAGGGAATATTTAACCTGGCATCTATTTTAATTTACTTACAAGCTGAAATCACAATAGGCCTTGTTCAAGCCTTAAGAAAAACACTCTCAATTATATAATCCAAACTTCTCTTAGTCCCCAAAACTTTGTAAATTAGTTAATAAATCAATCCTAATAATGTATTAGCCTCTAAGACACTCAAGGCACAAGTTTATTAACTCAACAAAGTTCTTCTCCACCCTCTTGAAACTGTTAGGCAAGGCAATTATGAGTAAACATGACAAAAGAGGTCATGTCATCATGGGAATCCAATTTTTCTTTGCCCCAAAGATAAAAGTACTGGCTTGGATCATAAAAATGTGAGGGGAGTTTAGGACTAAAGTAAATTTTAAAATGTCCTTCCAATATATTATTTCTGAAACAGGTGAAACTACCAGAACCTCATGGCTATAGGTGACTAGAAGAACATGTGCACATTTATTAGTTAACAACTCACACATGCCTTTCCAGATCTCTATGCCCTCCAAATTCCTTGAAGATAAGAAATATGTATTTGGATAATCCACTAACTTACTGATTTTTGCAAATTCAGTTTAACAATATTTAACTGGCACATATTTTGTACATGTACCTTATTTAGTCTGATATGGGATGTAATCTAGGAACAGGATCCCTTATGGAATCCCAGGTGGGATTTCCAATTCTCCTATTATCATCAACCTAACCACATTGGTGAATTAATGACAATATCTTCAAATAGAAAGCCATAGGCTTCTAGAGAAGAAGTGCTGCTGGAAGCAGATTAAAATGTAATAGGGAAATATTTAACAAAATGGACAAAAATGCAAAACAGATAATGCTAATTGGTGATTGTCTGAGTCAAAATTTGAGTTTGACACTGCTGTTCTAGGGCTTTCAAGACAATGAGGCAGAAAGAGGAAGAAGTAGCCCCCATACTTACGATTTTGTACACAGGGTGAGATGGCTACCAGGGAAATAAGTAAGCAGAGGCCTCCACTCACACCAAGGAAAATTTTGTTCTGCAAGCAGTCTTCCTCCCAGGTGTAAAACCAGGCCATCAAGATCAGCGCTCCCACAGCAATCGTGTACATGAGCAGAGTCACCAGGGCCAGAAAGGCATACCATATTTTGTTATGAACTGTGCCTGCAGTCCTATTTCCAAGAAGAGGAAAAGAGAGAGAGGAAGATTAGTCAGAGGATCATTTGACATAATACTCTTGGAGTAATAAATCCCTTGTATTCAGCTCCCAGGATGATGTAACGAGTAGTACAAAAGGCTTTCTGAAATGAATGCACCCCATGACAATATTAGATGACTGGGAAATGTTTGACCCATTTGGTCTAAGGAATTGATAAATGCCCACAAGAAACTGCTTCGGCCTTCTCCTTCTGACCCAGTCTAAGTTAGACAGTCACCCCCACCACCATCGCCTTAAATGGATTCTTGTGTTTAGAACTTTTGAGATTTAGAAACATAAGATATTTTTATATTTTTACTCTGGGACATCTTCATGAAGCCCTGAAAGGAAACTACTAATAACAATGGAATGATTATATGATACAGCTGAGTTCTAGTACTACTTATAGTAGTTCTTCTCCAAGGCTCTGTCTCATTTTTGGTTTTTGTATTCCTTACATCTTGCAAAGCATTTGGCACAGAGCAGGCACTTAATAAATGTTAGGTAAACCAAACCGATTCCAGAATTGCCTTGGAAGTTCTGTTGGACAGCATTTCACTCTTCAGGGTTGTGACCAAATTACCATCATTCAAAGTCATGTTTTCTATATCTCACTACTGACTACAGGTAAGAGGGACAGTAAGACAACTCTAATTATAATGATGAAGACAAAGAGAGGCCTTGGAAAATTAGAAGAAGAGGCAAGGATAATTTTTTATATAAGGAAAACCAAGGAGAGGACATCGGGCAAAGAAAAGGCAGAGTGACACTTAAACTATTATTTCTCAATAAAAATGTTGATAGGAAAAAGAAAAAACAAAACAAAACTTGTGTACCAAAAAAAGTAATATTGGTGGGAGAGAGAAGGGGGAAAAACATGATTCCAAACCTTTAGAAACTGAAGAGAAAGAAACAAAATGAAGAAAAACATTTCATGAATCATTATCATCTGACTTTTAAAATTAGGTTGCTTCTTGCAACCTCAATCTCAAGGAATACAGAAAAAGAGAGAGGGAAGAAGAGGGGGGGGAAGGGAAGGGAGAGGGAGAGAAAGAGAGAAGGAAGGAAGAGAATGTGAGAGAGAGAGAGAGAGAGAGAGAGAGAGAGAGAGAGAGAGAGAGAGAGAGAGAGAGAGAGAGAGAGAGAGAGAGAGAGAAAATGAATTTTCTTACTGTTTTGACAAAATTGGAAAGCATTCAGGGAAGCCCATGATAAAAAAGTTTCCGTAAACAAAGAGGAATGAAAACGGGAAAGGATCTGATGGAAATCACTCTGTGGTGATAACTGAAACTACTGACCACAAAATTGTCCCCAATTAAAAGAAGAAAAAAGAAAGTAGGAAAAAAATTGACAAGGGTGAAAACATTTATTAAGTGTTTACTAAATGTCAGACACTAGAGTAAGTTCTCTGATCTATTTACTGTGCTATCAGATGAACAATAGGGGAGAAAAAAAATGGAGAGAAAATGACTTGCATAAACAATATTCTATTCAGTTTGCCCCTTCTTTTTTCTCCTGGTGTATTATGTTATATTTTCCAGAGTCTTTTATTCTCAGTACTTTGATGGACCTGTGATTTGTAATCTATGTCTGAGACAGAATTAATGTTTACCAGGTTAAATTGCCTCCTCTCTGCCTCCCTTAACATACCAAGCCCATTCTAGTACCCCACTTACATGGAGTTCAGTGTTCTCACACCACCAGTCACCATACACTGTCCAGATGACTGGACAAGTTCCATAATGAGGCTTCTAACTTGTTAACTGTTCAATGATGAGAATCACACTTTGAGATCTCAAAAGTAAACCAGCAGGGTTCTGGCATAACCCACTCTTAACCACTGGATATCCCTTACAACCCCCTCTGGCATCTTCTTATCCTATATAATTCTTACTTCGTCTTTCCATATATCCTCCCGAAAGGATAACCAATGTTTTTGTTATGGCTCCTTCCATATTTAAGGAATATTATTATAACACCCTAAATCACCCACCTTTTGATTAGATTTCTTGCTTCATGACTAACTCATGGTTACTGAATAGAAAAAAATAATTTGATAATGTCTTATATTACAATTCATATGAAATTAATGGTCTGTTGGTCAATAAGCATTTTTAAGCACCTAGGTCAGGTATTCTGTTAAGGACTAGAGATACAAATAAGGCAAAAGAAAAACTTTAATGTAGGAACATACTATAGCCTACTTGTGTTCAATAACAGTCTTTGCACTGCCCTTTTGGCTTTTTTGTAATTTTTATAATTCTCAAACAGTGATCTTCTGTGATACAAAGTAATGTCTCTCCCTAAAAGACACTGGAGTTAAAGAAATGTGCAGTTGTGTAGGGATCATTGAAAGCACAGGACAATTTGCCAAAGGAAATCCAACCCAATCTCTTCCTACTCAATTTAAATATCAACAGGATCTGTCTTAACACATGAACTAATTCATTCAGCTATCAGTTCAGCTATGTCACTATTTGAATTTTTCATCCGCTTTGTTTTTCTAACAAGGATGGCTTAACATTTTTCACATCGGGTAGGGATTTTACTGAAGCTTTCCAAGCTGTTCTGAAAATAACTATTCCCAGGCTATTCTGGGGCTTGTTATTATTATATGCAAATAGGAAAATTTAGACAGTTTTGCTATCAATAGAGAATGTACACTTTGTTTAAATTCTATACAGATCATCTTCTGTGACAATGAAAAACTGCATAGGAGAACACTTATTTCTGCATTTTGCATCTCAATTGATTCAATTGTTAAAAAATAAGGTTACCTTTGTGGTTACATATGCCTTGGAGTCTCTTACATATGTATGGAAGACCTTTTATTGGAGAAGATCTCCAAGCTTATATTCTGTTTTGTCCAGTTGTGTATTTAGGAAGCCGAGTATGGGACCTCCCAGAGGTAATCTAGTCTGACTTCGTTTTACAAAGAAGAACATGAAGGCCCACATATAATAAAAAATAGTGACAAAATTAGAAGTCTCAATTCAATATTCTTCAGGCAATCTTCTTTCCACTGCACCAAGCTACCAGATTTTTTTTTCTTTGTTTTTTGGTTATGAAAGCACGGCAATTGGGGTTGTGATTTGCCTAGGATTGCACAGCTGGTAGGTGACAAATGTTTAAAGCTGAATTTAAACTCAGGTGCTTCCTGACTCCAGGTCAGTGCTTTTAATCAACAAAAGAATAATGAAATTATTCTTATAATGAAAAAGAACAATGAAATGTTCATATTTTCTAAACCTCTGAGCTATGTGAACCCTTGAAATGGAATTTACTCTATAAAATAATTAACCTCGTGCATTCATGAAGAACCAAAATTTGCAAGATAATAAAGTAGGTATCAATAATAACAATATTGTCTCACTGTAGCGGTTAAGTGGTACAAAGGACTTGGAGCAGAGCAGAGCAGACTTGGGGCTAAGACTTTTTCCCATTCTTTTAGAATATGCTCTGATGTATCTCAAAGACAAAGAAAAGATTCTTGGTGCTCTTAGAAATGTGGTGCCTGATGGCCTGTTTCCTTTGTATGTATTTGGTCAGAACCAGATGCTCTTCTCAATTTCATCACAGTCATTTCCATTTCCACACATAGCACTTTAAGTGGGGAGGTAAGAGAGTGCTAATATTATCGTTTCCCCATCACTGTAATGAAAACAGATGACTATAAAATTGCTATTAAAATGCTAATATATCTGGGGCCCTTCCCAGTTTCATCTATGAATGTCTTTGTGATAATGACTCAATTGAATCTCATGCCAAGTTATCATCTTGGGCTGTTTTATGAGGCAACACAGCTTAATTTTCCATCATCCCCTAAGATGTTTTTTGCAAATGAGTCTGTAAACTATATCAATTTCAAACTTGGACAAGGAGATTTAAATATTGGCTGATTGAGGCTTCTGGGTAAGATCTTTCAGACTCCTTGTGGTCATGACAGAATGGTAACAGAGTCAATAGTTCTTGCTTCTATTCGTTATTCAGAGTTTTGGGACATTTTAACAGGTTGGACTGAAGCTGCTCTAATTACAAACTTATTACTACCCTTTTTTATAATTTGATCTTTACTTTGACTTGTGTGTGCATGTATTATATATACATACATATATAATATATATATATGCACACTGTACATTACATTATGAAAATTATTTTTATTTAATTTAATTAGTTTTTAATGGCCTAAAGTCATAGAAGGCATAGTCAAATTTGCAGATGACATGAAACTGTAAATGTCAACTAATGTACTGCCCAACGGGAAAATGACTAACAATCTCAATACAATATAAAGTGAATGTTAATAAGGATGTTATTTGGTTTCCACCAGTAGCATGTGAAAATTATTCACTGGTTACCAGACAACAATCATACATTAAGAGTAGTAAATGATATCTTAAAACTGCCTAATCTTCATCCCTTCTCCCACCATTACTGGAGAAGGGAAGGAGTCACAAATTGAATGGGATTCTAAATTGGTCTTATTTTTTTTTTCAGTCAAACACACAAATCAGTTGACAATTTATGGTGATAAGTTTCCTTAAAGCTTAGCTCATTAGATCTTTAAGTAACTGCCAACTTGTATTACTAGGATTATAAGGTGAGGGATTTCTATTTGGAGCTGGAAGGGATCTTACAGGCCACAGAGTCCACCACCTTCTTTTTATGGGTGAGAAAATGGAGAATCAAGAGTCACCCAATTAGTATGTCTGAGAGGATCTGAATTCAGACAATGACTCCAAGACAAATGTTCATGAAATCTTTCTGTGTTGGGAAAATTTAAGATGATAAGAAGAGATTTCAGGGACCATTTAGTCAAATTTTACTTTACAGACAAAGAAACTGAGACCCAGAAAGAGTGGAGTGACTTCTCCAATTTCACAGAAATGAGATTTGAAAAAAAAATGAGATCTGAATTCAGATCCCCTGAGTCTAGAAAGCAGTGATCTTTCTTCTGCTCACTGCTTAAACTCTACTAACATATCTTTTGAGAACTCAGGGTCACCTCAATGCATTAAAGTGAGGCCTGATGGAGTGACAGTGGAGTTTTCCAGTCTTTAAAATGACAATCAGCCAAAAGGACTTATGAATATTATCAAGGAGCTCACCTTCCCACTTCCCCAGATCAAATTAACATTTCCTGTAAGAATAATTGATTTGAGTTTTTCCCTATCAAAAACTAAAATAAAAAATAAAATAATGTTGATGATGATAAAGGAAAGGGAATATGCATTTATAGAACTACTATGCTAGAAGGCACTATGTTAGATATTTTTTCTCATCTGATTCTCAAAACAATCTTGGGAGGTAAATGTTATTCCCATTTTACAGTTGAGGAAACTGAGACAAACAGAGGTTAACTTACTTGCCCAGGGTCATATAACTAACAAATTTCTGAGGCTGGATAAGAATTCAGGCCTTGTTGATTCTATGTCCAGCCTAGAGTTCTCAGTTCACAAGTAGAGGGGGGAAAAAAATTTTTTTTGAATATCACACACCTCAAGAAACCTGTCAGGATAGTGTCTTTTAAGATTTCTGAATCTTCACTGTTTTTCTATGAATAGGCAAGCCCGGTGGGAGAAGGGCCAGAACAGGGGCTGGTCCAGAAGCAGACAGCACAAGATTGCTGGCAAGCTGAAACTGGACATATAAACTGCTGGCTGGGCAGTGAGCAGAACTGGGAAAATCAATTAGGGAGTACTTGAATCTTAACTGAAAATCCAGAAGACTGTTCTCATTAGAGGGACAGAAAAAATTTTATAATCTCTACATTCTAGTTTAAAAACAAAAGTTTACACAGCACTGAATTATGTGAAATCTTTCTCAAAATCACTTTTAAAAGGAAGAAAGAAATGTGTGGAAGAAAGAACTGAACCCATTTCCTGCAGCATGAGCTCTTGATTGAAGAGAAAAATCCTACTAAATAGGATCATTATGGGGAACATTACTACTGGCTCAGATAGTTAATTCTTTATTTTAAAAACTGAAGTATAAACTTTATTAATAAGATGCTAATATAGGATTTTCACTGAGATATCAGTTGCAAGGTCAGGAAGGGCACAAGTGGCATTGAATATGTAGGCTTAAACTGCTCACATGATGATTTCAAAAAAGTTTTAAAATCAACCATTTTCAGAAGTGCCAGCCAACAAAACAGCATGGACATTACAGACCCAGAAAAAAAAAGCTTCAGAAGTAATCAGAACATTACAGAGCCAAAAAACCAAGAGGTAGTCTCAAGAGAATGCTATTTGTTTTATAGGCAAATAAATGATACTTTGCCAAGGACACTAGGTTTTTATTGTTAAGTTCCCTCTTTGAAATATGTACCTAATTTCTGAGGGGAAAAACAGTTTGCAAGAAAAAAATTTAATGAGAGCTTGTGAAAAATGTATAATAAATGTACATAAATGACTTAAGATCACAGTCCACTTAGGACTAGAAAGGACGCCAACTGACTCCAACTGTCTCATTTTATACAATTGAAGACATGAAGGCTGAGAAATGTTAACTATCTTGATCAAGGTCATTTATATAAGAGGCATAACCTGAATTTGAACTTGGATTCTTTCACTCTAAATACATAGCTCTTTCCACTTTTTTTACAGAAACCACTAAACGTGATAAAGAATGGCCAAAACAAGCAGGAAGACTGAACTCTAAATGGAGTGACATAAAGTAATTTTGACCAAAGGGTCAGAATCAGGAATAGAGATAATTAAAGAAGGAAGTAGTCAGCAGTATGGCTGAAAGATCCAACATTACAAACATGTATATGTATATGTGGATGGTATATACATATATATTATACACATGAATATATGTCTATTTATTAACCAGCACATACATTATACACAGATTTCTGCCATGAGGATCTTAAGTGCTTCCATAACTACTTAGTAGGACCTAAGTATATTTAATATTTAGTAGATCATAAATTGATTTTGAACTTTTTGTCAAAGCACATGAGAAAAAAATTTTAAGTTAAAAGAATATAATAACTAGTCTAAGAAACCTCTCAAAAGAAAAAAGAAACATTCATGTATAAGATAAATTGACTTTGACAAGTACCATTATGTTTTACAATAATAATACATACCAGTTTTTATTCCATTTATGTGCAAACTCCACAAGTAAAATGAGCTGTATTCCTATAAAAAGAAATGCTCCAGTAGCCCCCACATAGCGCCATGCTGCAAAGCAGAAACCAACATATTCACAAAATCAATAAATTATTAAGATTAACTCATCTACACATTATTATTGCATTTTAGGGCTTATAAATTAATATATTAATAAATTTCATAACGTATTATGCTACACTTCTGAATGATATACAATTTTCAAAATTTCAATAGTACTTTATTTTTCCAATTACATGTAAAGATAGTTTCCAATATTCATTTTTGTAAGATTTTTAATTCCAATTTTTTCTTCCTCCCTTCCTTAGCAACTCCCTCCCAAAAACAGCAAACAATCTGATATAGGTTATACATATATGATCATGTTAAACATATTTCCATATTATTCGTATTGTGAACGAAAAATAAGAACAAAAGAGAAAAATCACAAGAAATGAAAGACAAACAACAAAAGAAAAAGGCAAAAGTATTATGTTTCGATCTGCATTCAGTCTCTATAGTTCTCTCTCTGGATGTAGATATCATTTTCTATCCTAAGTCTATACAATTGTCTTAGATCACTGTATTGCTGAGAGGAGCCATGTTTGTCATAGTTGATAATCATACAGTCTTGCTGGTATTATATATAATGTTTTCCTGATTCTTCTCAGTTGGCATCAGTTCATGTAAGTTTTTCCAGGCTTTTCTGAAATCAGCCTGCTCACGGAGATATACTTTTTAAAATATGAGCGCTAAGAGAATTTGTTTTTCTTCACTATCACGTTTGTTAGTTTCATAGTATTTACTAATTAGCCCAGAACTAACAGGATATATACAATCAAGGAGCAAGAACATAAATAATATGAAAAGAAAATAGGAGCAAAATATATAGATTGGGTGGAAACAAAGAAACAAAGGAAAGAAACAAGTACTTTCTGAAAAAGATCCAAGAAAGCTATCATTTTGATCAATAAACTCCCTTTAGCTTGCACCCTGGTTAATTTTACAAGGCAAGTAAAAAGACAAAATGGAGCCACCAAACTGCCTATTATTACCTTTTAGAAATGTGTCCTGGTCTGGAATGAAGAATGCTCCTGAGCACATAGCCACCAAAAGTAAAAGTTTAATGAACCAGAATCTGCCAGGGAGGAAAAGGAATTTAAATGTTAAATATAAAATAAAAATACAATTTAAATACATTGAAGAAAGAAAGGTAACTTGCTTACCAAAGAGATAGTCTAAAAGAAAGTAAGCAACAATTCCCTTTAGAGATACTTTCAACCTTGTTCTTTAAAAAAAAAAAAAGTGGTCTCTCAAATTAACTAGAAAATGTATAGAAAAAAAAGGAGCTATCTGCATCCAGAGGAAGAACTGATTAAGAGAAGTTCGGAATGATTTTTACACATATCTACATAAACACATATATACATATTTGTGTCTAATGGTAACTATCTCTAGGGCAGAGCCAATGAGACATAAAGGAAAAAAAAAATCTATATGATTGTAATATATTTAAAGGGAAGAGCAAGTTGTCCATAACAGAACTGCAGTTTCATGTGTAATTTTTTTGATTTCCTTCCTTGATTTTTGATTTTGATTCCCTTATTTCTACGTCTGATTTTTCTTGTGTAGCAAAATAACCGTATGGATATGTATACATATATTGTGCTTAACATATACTTTAACATATTTAACATGTATTGGTCTATCTGCCATCTGGGGCAGGGAGTGGGAGGAAAGAGGGGAAAAAGTTGGAACAGAAGGTTTTGCAAGGGTCAATGCTGAAAAATTACCCATGCATATCTCTTGTAAATAAAAAGCTATAATAAAAAGTAAATTCTTTAAAATTACATTATGAAAATGCTTATTTTATTCCATAATTTAAAATAAAAGAAAGTTTATTTTTTTAATGGCCTCTTAAAACTAAATATATGATCATAACTGTGATGATAGAGATAAGGGCTCTGGAGTCTTACAGGAAACAAAAATTCCACAATTGAACAGAGAGAAAGAAAAGCTATGTAATGAATAATCTGTATCAGATTGTTTGCTATCTTGGGGAGGAGAAAAGGTAAAGGAGGGAGAGAGGGAGAAAAAATTTGGAACACAAAATCTTCCAAAAATGTCTTTATTTGCAGGAATTTGGAAAAGTAAAATACTATTGAGAAAGAAAAAAAAAAGATAAGCTGTATAAAACTCCTGATACGTGGAATGAACTTGGTGTTTTTCACCCTACACAAAAGATTTCAGCATTTTCTCAAGACCTCATGATACCCTAAGTAGCGTCCATGACATACTATCTTCTAGCTCTATTTTATCTGAAAAACAGGGGGGGAAAGTATGTTCAAAGTGAATCAAAAAGATTCTTCAGAATTATAGAGAAATTAGCAAGATAAGGAAATGGGACCGTTAGATAAGTACTATGTCTAGTCCAGAGTCAAGATGATCTAAATTCAAATCTAGCCAAACATTTAGCAGCCATGTAACCCTGGGTAAATCACTCAGTCTACCCATCTGTAAAATGGTTACAATTGAAATGACTAAACTTTAATAACAAAAGGAAACAGGAACCCACATAACAGCCACTTACCCATTGTGAATGTAGGCCCGGCAACTCTTGCTGTTGTTAATCTTGATTGTAAATAAGCAGAAGACAAAAAAGAAACAGGCCATTCCAAAGCACACTCTGTAAACCGCAGAATAGCCCACCAGCTTCTCACAAGTGTCCCCTGCTTTAATGCCTTTACAAATATCTTCAAAAAAAGGAATCTGAATGGAAAGGAGAAGAAGAAATAATTTTTAAAATTAGACAACATACATGCTTCCACATCAAAGCCATAGGGTAGGACTGAGGGGGGGGAAGCATGGAGAAAGAAGATTTAAAGTAAACAAAATTATTTTCCAAGAACTTTTTTTCTCTGAAAGATTTTAAATTATTCAGGGGGATGGAATGGGAGAAGAAAACAAGAATCGATTAAGAGCCTATTCAGTGCAAGGTACAAAGCACTTTACTAATATTGTTTCATTTTATTCTCACAATCATCCCAGAGGGTAGGTACCATTATTATCCCCATTTTACAGTGGAGGAAACTAAAGCAGGCAGAGGGTAAAAAAATAAAGTCATTTCCTCTCATATTATATCAAATAAGGTTAATTCCAAATTCCTTTTCAAAATGGCTGAACAAATTCATAGCCTCTTTTCTACTACTGTTCTTATAGCATTAACTTTGAGACTACAGAGAATTATTATTAGCGACTGATTCTGTTTTGGGAAATACTTCTTGATTTGAGACACAGCATGTCAAACCACACCACAGAGTTTTACAGAATTTCACTTCCTCTTTTGGCTATTAACTGAGGTCTGCAATTGTGGACAGTCCTATCACAAAATGAAATATGTTCTAGGAAAACATCTTTTCTTTGTTCAGTCCAATAAGAAAATGCTTATGAAGTATCAGATTATTGCAAATTTCATATCATTAGGTCAGTAATACCATCCAAATGTTACAAGTCAAGGAAAGAAAGCTTTTTCCTTAACAAGAATGAAATTCCTGTCATTGAACATGGGCTCCTGTCCTTCCAGTTCTCCCTGTGACTCACTCCTCCTATAGTTAGTTATCCTTCATGCAGAGAAACACCTCCATCATCCCTTTTTCTGTCCCTACTTCATGCCCTTCCCCTTCTTGACCCCCACTAGATCATAAGTTCAACTTTTTAGTGCTCCTGATCACTTATCTATCCTACTGTTCAAATCAATGAACTAATCAATAAGTTCATTCATTAATTGAATCCAGCCCCGAGATAAAGACAAAAGGTGTTCTATTTCCCACAGCATCCAGGTGAATATCTAAGTTCATCTACAGCACGGGTACCATGACTTAAGTTAGGGCTGGATGGGTATCCTGTCCCTCCTCCTCCAGTTTACTTTTTAGCTTTGTTTCTGTTGGCCTTAAGGCAGGCAAGGGTCCTAAGAGATAGTAGCAGAGGGAAATAAGGAACAAGGAATAAGGTGACTCTGTTTTCCGACTCTTGTGTATCTAAGAGCAGAAGTCATTGAACAGTGACAAGAAAAAGGCCCTTCCATAGAAGAGTAAGTTTCCAAGACTGCAAAAAGATGGAAACAGCACAAGAGAAGAAGTAATATGCAGAGGGAGCGTGTGAGCAAGGGCTGTCACTATGATAAGGAAAGAACAGAGGAGGCGGGGAACTGTGAGGGTGTAGGTCTAACATGGAGATGAATGAAAGCTCTAAGAGAACTAACAGCAGAAGTGGACTCTGCCTCCACCACACTGAATCAATGGGTCATTCACACACCTCAGCCAAAATAGAGACAACCTCACCCCCAAATACCCAAACCTTTCTATACATTCTAGACATGACTTAATACAGTGTTGGTTTTAAATAGAAAGCTAAATTTAAAAGGGAAAAGAAGGTTAAATTTTAACAAGGATAATTTGCTCTGGTCAAATATTTGTTGTTCTAAGCCCTTTCCTGATTTTTAACAAAGAAAACACATGCTACACACATATTCTATACTAAAAAAGATAAATATATCTCAGGCCAAAGGGTGTTGCTTCCTTAGATTGACCAAAACATTCAGAAGAAACCTCTCCTGAACATCAAGGTCACTGATCTGTCTGATTCGTCTGGCCTTGTATCAACTTCTCTGCTGCAAGCAAGATGACACATGGAAGGTTGGGCGAAACAAATGGAAACAGCACAAGACCAAAAATCGTTTTAAAAATAATAATCAGTTCAAAATAATATAACTAGTCTCTGTCCATCTAGAAGAAAATAACCAATTCTACACCTCTACAAGCATACCTCACTTTAGACAAATGGCTCACACAACAAATTAGGAGGTATTCACTTTACATACTAATTTAGCATAAGATTTTTTTAGAAGTACACTGAAATTCCATTTGATTTTCCAATAAAAGCAAATCTGTATAGAGGAGTCCATGAAAAGTTTTAAGGTGAGTTATGCCTATAGACAAGTATTTTATTAATAGAAAAGTTTATGTATTGTGAACTGAAACACTATAGATTTGAAAGGGAGATGATACTTGGAAAAAAAGCATATTTGTGCACATATGAGATCAACTGTCCAAAATAATCCAAAGATCTAGATTTAAATCCTTGGCTCTATTACTTGTAATTTGGACCAATCACCTAATATTTCCAGGTCCTCATTTTTTCCTTCCTAACAAGTAAAGAGAATAGTTTAAATTTCAAACATCCCTTTCTGTTCTTAATTTCTAGGATCACTGGCATTCCAGTGAGAAAAAAGTGGATAGACAGGCCAAGAAATGGAGAAAAAGCAGACTGGCCAATTCTGTTTCCAATACAGCAAATACAGTTGTGGGTGTTATGTTTGGGCTTTTTTTTTTTTTTTCATGGGCGGGAGAGGAGAGAGAGAGAGAGAGAGAGAGAGAGAGAGAGAGAGAGAGAGAGAGAGAGAGAGAGAGAGAGAGAGAGAGAGAGAGAGAGAGAGAGAGAGCGCTATTTAAGCAGTCTTTGAAAGGAGAATTTAAGAACAAAAGTTATATGAAGATTGAAAGCAGAAAAGGAAGAAATGCTGTAGCTCTCTAATATCAATATCATGTAAAACCTTTAATATATAAGCAAAATTTATTTCATCTTCAATTATGCTATTCTATTTCTGTGTAAATGTTAGTTAAAATTCCCCCAACTATATCTTAGTTTGCATGAAGAGGACCTGGGAGTTTCAACAGGTTATAAGGTCAATAAAAATCACTAATTTGACAATGAAGCCAAGAAAGAATAATAATTCTATATTGTTGCAATTCTACATTAGACTATTAACAGAAGTCAACAAGCATTTATTAGGCACCTACATGTACTACACATAGATATTATATTAGAGATACTAAGTCCTACCCTTCCCCCCTCCCAAAAGCAGGATCTTGAAAAGTAATAAATAGTCCCAGTCTCCTCAGAATCTGGGATGTTCAGATCTGGGTGCCATATTAACAGACAATAGAAAGAGCAAATTGAAATCAAGTCATATAGGGATAGGCTAAATGACCTATGGATATTCCTATTCAAAAGAAGACTGGAAATCTTAAAGTTGAAACAAGGCACCTATTAGTAGAAGGAATTCCTAATCAGGTATGAATTGCCATAAATAATCTCTGAGATCCTTTTTAATGTTGAGATTTTAAGAGTTTGTATTTGTATTTCTCCCAATTCACATGTTTGTTAGGACAGGATAAATAGATGTCACTGAACTCCTAGCACTCTGAGACAGTCACAACATAAATGTGACCTAAAATTCACTGAGATTAAGGCACGAGACATACAAAAATGAAAAATGAAATAGTCTCTGTCCTCAACCGGCTTACAACTTATATCTGGTTTCCGTGTAACAGAATTGGCAAAAGGATCCTCCTGGGATATCAGGGCTGAACAAAGATGTTTTCCTAGGACAGATTTCATTAATGTGACAGGATGCTTACATTGCTAGCTTCGGTTGACAGTCAAAAGAGATACTGAAATTCTGCAAATTATCTGCTGTGGTTTGACCTGCAATGTTAAAGTTAATGCTATAAGAACAGGAGTATAAATAAGCTTTGTAAAGATGGCTACATTAATACACTGTTGGTGTGACTACAAAATGGTCCAATTATTTCAGAAAAGAATTTGGAATTAAACTTATTTTGTATCATATGATATTTTATTATTTCATATCCTTTAATCTAAACATCCTACTCCTGTGCATATATTATATATTATGCACACACACATCCCCCAATGAGATCAAAGACGGAAAAAAATTTTGCAGTAGCAATAAAAATTATAAAGAAAATAGATGTTAATGGACTGGCAAATGCAGAAACAAATAGTGGTATATGAAGGTAATGAAATAGTATTGTATAATAAGAAAGACTTCAAAGACTTCCATAAAATGATACAAAGTTAAAAAAAAAAATCAGAACTCAGGAAACAATGACAACAACGTAAATGTGTGTGTGTGTGTGAGTGTGAGAGAGAGAGAGAGAGAGAGAGAGAGAGAGAGAGAGAGAGAGACAAAGAGAGAGAGAGAGAGAGAGAGAGAGAGAAAGAGAGAGAGACAGAGAGACAGAGTCAGAGACAGAAAGAGAGAGAGACAGAAAGAGAGAGAGATAGAAAGAGAGAGAGAGACAAAGAGAGAGAGAAAGAGAGAGAGACAGAGAGACAGAGACAGAAAGAGAGAGAGAGAGAGAGAGAGAGAGAGAGAGAGAGAGAGAGAAAGAGAACTGAATGCTGTTGTGATTATAATGATCAAGACTGGCCATGAAAAAAGAGAAGAAAATGCACCTCTCTGTGCCTTCATTATTGAGATAGAAAGGTATGGGAGTAAACAATGCCTAATATCAGATTTAGTTGAAGCATTGACTATATTTGCTAAACTGCTATTCATTTTATCATTTTCTTTTTAAAATTGTTGGTTACAAGGGATCAATAATTTTACTTAGAAATCAAAGTGATATACATATGTATGTGCATATATAGACACATAAATATATGCATGTTTATCAATTTTTTTTAAAAGAAAGAGATACTAGGGTTCTCAGCAAATGAAAGATTCCATCAAAAACAAGATTAGAGTTAAAACTGAGACCTCAGTTTTTTCAATTAATCAACATGAACAAGTAAGGGCTTATTGAATAATGTGACTGAATAGTAATACTCAAGTATGTGAAGCATATGAAGAGCTCTCTCACCCAAAATGGTGCTCATCTGAATTTAATCTCCACCAAAAATAGAGTAAGAGAAAGTTGGCTCAAGTTGCAAGGAGAGGGAATTAGATTAAACATAAAGAATTATTCCCTAGCAATTCAAAGTTGTTCAATAGTGATGAGGATGACCAATCAAGACTGTAAAGGCTCTTTTTCTGGCACCCTTCAAAGTCATCTGACTGGGATGGGTTTTGTTATATGACATTATTTTCTTTTTTGGGTGAATTCTAGCATGACTGTTTAGGGGACAGGTCAGAAGCAATAACTACTAGAGAGATAAGGCAGACATACTTTCTGATATCCTAGCCTTTGGTGACTGGAACCTATGGCCCCACTTTTAGGGATCTTCATCACTCCCTCAAACCTACTTTCCCAGCCTCCAACCACAGGCACCAATGTGAACTAATGGCTATCCTGCTGAGAATCTTTTTGAATCTGAACCAAGGACAAAGAGGCTTGATTTCTGTCCAGTAAAAGTAATAAAGTTGCCAGTAAATAGAAGAAAAGAAACAATAGTTATTGTCCTAAGCTGGTGAAGATATTTTTCTTTTTATGTCTTTTTTTTTTTTTTTTTTGGAAAGGGGAGGTGTTTAGATGTTAACTAGATCTCTCAATAATTCTAACGTTAAGTTCTGGTCATCTTTTCTCCTCCTTTCCCTCAAACAACACTGCAGTACAGGCCAATCCTCCCTCAGCACTTCTGAGGGAAATAGTAATCTGAGTCCTAAAAATTATACCCTCTCTAAATCCACCTTTAAAATACTGTTTGGGGGCAGCTAGGTGGCGCAGTGGATAGAGCACCAGCCTTGAATTCAGGAGGACGCGAGTTCAAATCTGGTCTCAGACACTTAACACTTCCTAGCTGTGTGACCCTGGGCAAGTCACTTAACCCCAGCCTCAGGAAAAAATAAAAAATAAAAAATAAAATAAAATAAAATACTGTTTGACTGTTTGAGCTAAATCAATTCTCAGAACTCCTTCTGATTTTAAGTTTCCAACTTGAAGTAAACAGTACATATTATCACAGGGCACCCTGGGGGGCAGCAACACAAAACTGACAGTCAAACTTAACTCTTTTGGGGTACTTTCATAGCAAAAATACTGGAATGGTTTTGCCATTTCCTTTAATTCTTTTGACAGATGATGAAACTGTGACAAGTGGGGTTAAGTGACCTGCGAACTGGTATTAGTGAATATAAATGAAATCATTATATATTAGAGAATTTTAGGGCTGGAAGGGGCACCTGGTCCTAGCACAGACTTTAAAAAAAAAAAAACAAAAAAAAAACAACCCACAAAGCTAGAAACTAATATCAATAGTAAAAGCTGGGGAAACAAAGAGGGTAAAGTGAGAAAGAGGAAGAGTATCAGAAGCAGAAGTAGAACCTAAATGATCTGGATTCCTAAGCCCAGCATTCTACCAGAAGATGAGTGATCAAATGTATAACATAATCAAATATATATTAAAATTCATAAGTCTTCATTTTTGCTCTTTAATGTCACCTTCTTGCTCTTCTTGGCACACAATACATCCATAAGAAATGATAATACCTTCTGGCACAAATTGTAAGAAGTCACAAAAGCCTGACAACTGAGCCTGTTTTCCTGGTCACATGCTAGCCCTGAGCAAAAAGCATCTTTTATTTGGGGGGAGGAGGGAAAGTCTTAGGAAGACAATTTCTGACCAATTTTTTTTCCTCCTTTTCCCCCAAACAAAGCCACAATATAAGTCAATTGTGAAGCAGAGATCTAGCTAAAATCCGACACCAAAAAAAAGACAAATTATCTTCATCAGCTCATGACAATAAGTATTGTTTCTTTTCTTCCACTTCCTGGCAACCTTATTAATTACTGGATAGGAATCAAACCTCTTTGTCCTTGGTTCAGATTCAAAAAGAATCTCAGCAGGATAGCATTAGTTCACTTTGGTGCATCTAGTACAGAACTCATTCTCCACTGCTGTTCTCCCAGCACTCATTTCTGTGGGTCCGAGGTGGAGGATGGGGAAGAGGGGGACAAGGATATCCCTTGAGGCAAGAGAGTAGGGGGAGGGAGAACAGGGAGGAGGTTAAAAGAAAGCCTTTCAAGTTTATTCAAGTTTCTTTATGGGAAACTATTGCTTTCTCACAGAGTGTTATGTCTGGATGATATCTAGATGAGAGAGAAAGTTGTTTAGAAATCAGTTTTCTCACAATCAACCAGACAGGGAAGGAAAGAACAGAAGTCTCCTCTAGATGCCTGCCAAGAGACAGACAGACACACAGACACACACACACATCCCTAATGAGTTTCCCCTTAATCTTCCGCCCCCGCTTTGATGTTCCCCATCAAAAAGCACAAATCCCCTTCTACCCTAAGCAACTTGAACCTCAACATGTTCATCATCTCTGAGGGTACTTCCCTCTCTGAATTCATTAAGAAAACTTTTGAAAAGCATATAATGTAAGGGAATAAAAGGAATCTTCAAAAAATCTGAGACAAAAGAACCCACTGGGTTAACAACTCTCTTTTTTGAAGCTGGTCTGGCTTTCATATTTCACATGGAAGCTGGCCTAAGAATACCCATTTCCACCAGGGGGTTTCAACATTCCCATTAGCATCTATGGTCACTCAGTCACAAGTACAAAATTCACTTAAGTCGGCAAGTGTCTTCCATTCAAACCAGAGTCTGACTTAACACATTCAGCAGACAGATCTGGTTTGCTTGGCATTGGGGGAGCTACAGGGCACACTGGGTTAAATATTATTAGCCAATGAAGAGTATGCTTGTTTCCAGAGCAACTTTAAGGCAAGTCCTATTTCACATGGAAAGCCACCAAATACATACTGAAGCTAACAGTTTCATCCCTCCTTAACAACCATGCTTTAAAAGCAGCCTCTCCACAAACACTCACCCCAGAGGGATGGAAAAGGGAGTGTCAGTTGGCTACAGAAGGCTGCATTAGGACCAAGAGATGTTTCAGGAAGAATGAGGGTCTCAAAAAATTCTGAGACATTTTCAGAAACCTAAACCACATTAGTAAAAAGGAGCAGTCTGGGATATGGGTTTTCCAGGGAACTATTTCTTGGACTAAGGTTGAGCTGTCCAAATATATACTGCAAGATATGCGAAGAAAGCAAGTTCAGATTTTAATAATCATTTGTCTTAACAACCACTTGAATCTTTAAAACTATATTTTGTACAAATAAGTTCTATAATTGACATTTATTATATGACACTTTAAGACTTACAAAGTACCTGATATGTGACATCCTTATAACATGAATATGTCTCATCTCTGTACTCATTAATCTTAAGAGCAAAGAGTATGTTTTATCTCCCATGGCCAGATAACTGTATTGCTATGGATAGTATGCAGTCATGTACTCTTTCAGTTTCAGCTAGTCACTATCAAAATAACTTCATTACTAAAAGGAGATACCACGTGGCAAAGGACAGCAAAGGGAGCCAAAATGACATTACTTCTAAGAAATTCACAAATTAGTGAGAACCAAAAAGAAAAAGAGGAAAAGGCACATAAAGAACCATCATCCAAGAGGATGCCAGCAATGATTTCTGGCAAAGTCAGGCCTGAAAAAAAAGGGAAAGGTACAGATTAAGAATTGGAAGAAAATCACAAAAGAAATGATCAACTAAGCAACCAAAGTGTCCAAAAAGGAAATTTCTAATTTCTGAATTTTAAAAAATATTTTTACATTGAAAATTTTAAATAATAATTTAATTTTAAAATTACACACATTACTCTTTAGTGGCAGCTAGTGGTTAGAGCACCTAGTATGGAGTCAGAAGGCCCGAGTTCAAATTAGACCTCAAACACTAATTAGATGTGTGACTCTGGACAGGCTGCTTAATCTCTCTTTGCCTCAGTTTTCTCATTTGTAAAATGAGGATAATAACCTACAACCCAGGGTGGTTATGACAATCAAAGGAGATATCTGTAAAGCACACAGCACAGCATCTCACACATAGTAAACAACTATATAATTATTATTAAAATGAAAGGGGAAGAAGGTATAAGAAGCCACTACAGCTCTCACTGCAGCGTTTGATTGTAAATTCAATTCAATTGAACAAACATTTATGACGCACTACATTAGATTTTTGTAATCTAATATGAGAGGAAAAATAGACCAAGAATTATGCACAAATACTAATAAGAGAGCATGTGTAAAAAAGTAAAGAAACAAACTGTTACCAAAAAATAACAGCAGTCAGCTGTATAGCAATTTATTTTTACTGCCTTATTTGATAGAACAACTTATATTTAAGTGTAGCACACCTATTTTTCATTCTCATTTTATAAATAAAAACACTGGGGATCCTACAATTCTATTTACATTAGTAAATAGAAATGTTGGGACTTGAAGTCAGGACTCCTGAATCCAAATACAGAGCTCTTTCCAATACTTAATATACTTAGAATCAAGAGATCCAGGGATGACAACTTAGACCAAAAAATCCTTTAAGTGTCATTTCAGAATCCTGTGGTTTGGGAGAGCACCGCAGCTCCTCAGGCTTTAATTTCTTTGTTTAAACAATTGGACTAGATTGAAGTATATGAGCTTTAAAAAAAATTTCTGATAACTGTACATCAGAAGAGTTAGTTTCTCTTATAATCCTTTTATGCATTAAAAATATTGTTCTGAAGAGTCAGAGCTTTCAATGAACTAACTGTCCAAGGGGCCAGTGAGCCCCAAAAGATGAAAATTTCCTGAACTAAATGATCTCTCCTATTCTTTCCCCCCTATGACTTCTTTACCAGGATACATTCTAAATAAATCTAGCTAAAGGACCGTACTTTTGTTGCTCACTCCCACATACCAGAGGTCCATGTGACTATAGACAGAGCATGCATACAGTTAACAGAAAGGAAAGAATGCTGGTGTGGGTGTGAAAGAAGTTTTTCTTCCCAGCAATACAATTTCACAATTCTCATTCTTTTTTTTCTCAGCCATGGTTCTAAATTTCCATAGGCTCTCAAACCAGGGTCAAGCAAAGCAAAGGCTCACAGTTAACTCTCCACAAGGAGTTCTTTCACTTCTGAACCATTGATAGCCTTCCCATTCAAAAGGAATAGTGAGGGGATGATGATGATGATGATGATGATGATGATGATGATGATGATGATGATGATGATGATAGAAACTGCCAGTGAGACAAAAGTGACTGTGGGCTAAGGTTAGCATGCTGGAAAATCTCCATGATACTCTAGTTGTTGCTCCAAGGACCCTTAAGAATTTTACACATTTATAATCAGTAAAAATGTTCAGAAATCTTCATTACTATCACCTTTTCTTTTAATTCTCTTGATCTTGCCAGTCCAACATTTAATCTATCCTGCAAATGGCTTCTAAAATTTGCTCCCCCCCTTTCCCTCTTAAGAATTAGAAATAGCTCCTGCTGCCTAAAAGAAAAAAAGTCTAATTCTATTTTCTATAGTCTACATAGCATATTGCAATATTTATTCTGGTAAAACTGACCAGTTAGTTAAGGTATTAATCCATCAAATGAAGGGGTTTGGGAGAGACTTCTCCCATAGAATTTAATAATTTAAGTATAGGAAACATTCTGGGAAACTAGGTGGCACGGCGGATACGGAAGGCTGGAGCTGCTCCCATGTCATTGCCATATACCCAACCTATCTGGAATTCCTTTTCTCCATTTTCCCACCAATATCAATCTTACAATCCAATCCTTCAAAGCCCATCTCAAAAATTACCTCATTCCCGAAGCTTCCCAGATAATTCTATTTCTAATTATCAACAGATCAAAGGCCTAGGGCTACAAGGGACCTTAGTGGTAATCCAGCCCAACTCCCTCCTCTTGTAGATGAAGGAATTGAGCATCAGAGAGAAAGTGATTTACCATACAGGCAGCAAGTTGCAAACCAAGGTCTCTGACACTAGAATACAACATTATATCTCATGCTACTTCCAACTATCTCTTTTTTTTAAGTTTATAATATTTAGCTCATATCACATATCTGGCACTGGATTAATATTTCTTTTGGCAACATGATTCTAGTCTCTGCCTCAAGTCTCTCCCAACTTCAGCAAAATCCTAAAGCATAACTGACCAAGTCACCCCATTCCCTACCATCAAATTTCCATGGCTCTCTATTACCTCCAGGATCAAATATATTTTTCATTATTTAAAGTCTTCCATCTGGGTCCTTTCTCATATCATCTTGGAAGCCTTTTACTTTACTCCTCTACATATATTCTATAACCCAGCCATACTGACCCGTTTGCTGTTCCTCACACATGACACTCCATCTCTCAACTCAGTGTCTCTAATTATTTCTGCAATATTCTCATCTCCTTCAAAAATCTCCCTTCAGGTAAACTGCATCTCACTCTCTCCCCCATGGCCAAATAGTATTTTCTGCTCTAAGATTATCTTTTATCTACTCTTATCTCATATGTATTTAGCTATTTACAAGTTGTCTCCCCATTAGAAGGGGTTTCTTGAGGGCATTTTCCCTTCCTTTGTATCCCTAGACCTCAGCACAAAAAAAGCACTTAATAAATGCTTGCAGATGAACTATCTTGGCCGCCAATCCACATTAGGCAGAGCCTAATGGAGCCTGACTAATTACCATTCATATCCAGCCTGGATGCAGAGACAATTGGAAAAAATTCTGCTTCCTCAGGGTTAGGTCTGTGGTTTGGCCAAAGAGGAAAAGACCGTTATGCTAATTTGCAAAAACTCTAGGATAAATAAGAATCCAGTCGAGTACAGGTCACCACTCGAAAGATGGGAGGAGAAGGGTCTACCTTATGTTTCTAATATTGTTTTTTATTTCCCAATTTCATGTAAAGAAGATTTTTATAATCTTTTAACAGTCTGAGTTTTAAATTCTCTATTCTTCCTCCTCCCCCCTTCAGAAAGCAAGAAACTTAACATGAATTATTCTATTATTTTTACTTCTGGTAGCAAAATCTGACATTGAAGTGGGTTGTTCAAAAGCACCTGTCATAAACAGATATATTACTATATCTAAATTTACAGGGTTTGCATATTTTTATTTTCTTCTAATTCTTTCATTCACCCCTAAATACTGAAAGGTTTCTGAGGAGCCATGTCATAGATCTCTAGGGTGCCCAGGACAATGTTGGAATATATCAAAGATGTTAAATCAACACTCACTGAACTAAGTCAAGGCTGTAGATGGACCTTAGTAATGGACCCCTAAGTAAGCCAGATGTCTGAGACATACTTTAATAGAAAGGGAATGGGTCTTGTTACTATTAAAGGAATATACACACCTGGAGTAAGCTGATAATTGCTGTTGCCAAGAGGAAAAGTTTTTTGGGTTTGTTTGTTTTTTTTTTTAAGTTAAGCGCAGAACAAGAATTAGTCAACTCTGGGCCGTTATGAGAGTTGACAAGGTTTATACAATTTTCAATTATGTTAGAAAGACAAAGAAATAATTTTTAATAATTTTAATAAATTGTTCTGCATAACTTCAAATGTTACTCCTCCAAGGGAATGGGTGAGAAGGCAGAAAAGAAGGAAATCTGAAATTCAAAGTTTTAAAAACAAATGTCAAAAAATGCTTTACATGTAACTAAGGAAAAAAATATTAAATTAAATAATTTTAATAATTATTAATTTTTTTTATTTGTCTTATACTTGTGTTAAAGTGGAAATAGATTCTTACCCAAGAACAGGAAAACAAAGACAAATACTTTGACCTAAAAAGATAAAAGAGAATTACCTTTCAAAGCTAAGCTTGTAAGATTTACACTTCAAGGCTATATATATCTAGAGAGTTTACAAAGGGCTAATTGAGAGGAAAGTTATTTGTCAAAAGATAACTTCACAGCTAGAAGCTGGTGATGGATCCATTCAATAAACAAAGAAAATATCTGTTGGGAGTTTTTGAGGAAGAAGATTATAAAGCTTGTTGTTGTCAAGTCATTTTTCAGTCCTGTCCAAATCTTCTTGGCCCCATTGGGGGTTTTCTTGGCAAAGATACTGGAGTAGTTTGTCATTTCCTTCACTCTTTTACAGATAAGTAAACTGAGGCAGTGTTAAAATGACTTGTCCAGGTTAACACAGTTAATAAATGTCTGAGGCCACATTTGAACTCCAGATGAGTCTTTCTGACTCCAGACCCAGAATTCTACTCACCGTATCACCTAGCTGCCCCATAAGATACATAAATTTATTTTTTCCTGTATGATCTTTGTCTTAGAGAAGAAATGCTTGAAAAGATGGACATTCAATGAAACTGGTGAATTCCATTCATTTTTGATGAAAAGACCAGAGCTAACAAAAAATCTGACCTCCAAATATAGAACTCAAAGCAGCATAAAAAGCTAAGGAAAAAATACTTTTTGAGAACTATTTTTGTTATGGGTGTTCAGAGAAGACACATATGATCTGATTTTACTGTTATAATAATATATAACATTCCACTAGAGCTTGAAAGGGGATAGTAACAGAAAAAAAAAAGGGGAAAGTGTAAGTAAAATGAGGGAAATTACATCTCAGGAAGAGGCAAAGAAAACCTATTATAATTGAGGGAAAGAAGGGAGGGTAACGAATATTGTGTGAACCTGACTCTCATCAGATTTGGTTCAAAAAAAAAAAAAATATTAGATATCTTTTGTTTCATCGAGAAACTTCTCTCACCTAAGAGAAAAGTGGGTGGGGAAAGGCAAAAAGGGAAAGGGTAGGCTAAATAGAAGGGAAAACAGAAATAATAGGGGAAAGGTATAAGAAAGGGGGAGGGTCTCTAAAGGGGAGGACTGCTTGAGGCAAGTAGTGCTCATAAGTAAAATATTGGGAAGGAGGGAAAGGGAAAAAGGAAAGAGAAAAATATAATTTGGGGTTAAGATAGCAGACATACAGAATTAGAACTGTAAATGTGAATGGGGTAAACTCTCCCATAAAACATAAGCAGATAGCATATTGGATTAAAAGCCAGACTCCTACAATATGTTGTTTACAAGCAACACATTTAAGGCAGAGCGATACATACAGAGGAAAGGTAAAAGGCTGAAGCAGAATCTATTATGCTTCAGGTTAAGTAAAATAAAAGCAGGGGTAGCCATCCTGATCTCAGATCAAGCAAAAGCAAAAATTGATCTGATTTTAAAAGATAAGGAAGGAAACTACATCTTGCTAAAGGGTACCATAGATAATGAAGCAATATCAACATTAAACATATATGCATCAAATGATGTAGCATCCTTGCTTGTATTTTGTTTTCTCAGTTTTTCTTTTCCTTCCTTCTTGATCTGATTTTTCTTTTGCAGCAAGATAACTGTATAAATATGTATACATATATTGGATTTAACATGTATTTCAACATATTTAACATGTATTGGACTCCTTGACAGCTAGGGGAGGGAGTGGGGGAAAGAAGGGTAAAATTTGGAATAGTTTTGCAAGAGTCATTGCTGAAAAATTACCCATGCATATGCTTTGTAAATGAAAAAAGAAAAGAAAAGAAAGAAAAAAAAAAAAAAGAAATGCTTGAAAATCTTCAGCTAATTTTAATACACTGACTTCCTTTAGCCCCCAACTAAAAATCCCACCTTCTACAGGAACCCTTTCTCAACCGCTTAATTGTACTTCCTTTCCTCTATCACTTATTTCCTAATTATCCAATATATAGCTTGCTTTGTGCCAGAAAAGTAACAGCTCTTGACCCCAAATATGACATTAGGATCTTGTTTGCTCTATAATTTCCTAATCCAAGTATTCAAGAATAAGTCATGGCAAAAGCACACATACAGTAACAGTTTTCCCATCCAAGGGAGAGGGAAGAATCTGGATTATAGAATATTTGAAAGCCCACTTCATTACTTTATAGTACTTACATTATGTACAACCACAATTATAGAGTATTTTGTAATAAAGCCCCTCAAATCCAATCACTTAAATGACTGATTAGGTAAGAATTTGATATTAGCAATGTTTCCTAAGTGCTAGAAATGGCTCTGTTGCTTTCATAGTTTTAAGCTCTCAGCCCGAAATCTTATCTCTATTATGCTTACTCTGCCCTTTCTTTCAGACAAAATGGCGTAATAAACTTGAGTGCAGGCTCCTTTGTTATTCCTGAATTCCAAATTAACATGATTTTCCCAGGCTGACTATTTAAACACAGCATCACTACAATATGGAAAGAACCCGCTATTTGAAGCAGGGAGAATGAAACCCAGAAATAGTTCTGAATCTATGGCAATATGCCTAGCTCTGTATTTACTTACTGTTCTAGAGAACTGGAAAGGATCCCCCCAACCCACCAGCAACAGCCTGTCCTCAACAAGACAGAGTACCAGGAGCATCTCTCCACTCCCAATAATGCTGCTACTCAACTCTCTGGGATTCTTGCACCTATCATGAACATTGAATGCATCATATAAATAAGGTTGGGTTGGGTGTGTGTGTGTGTGTGTGTGTGTGTGTGTGTGTGTGTGTGTGTGTGTGTGTGTGTTTCCTGACAACCTTTTGAAGAAAATAATTAAGGCATTTTTCTTTCTTCTTTTTTTCTCTAGAACCATTTTTTACCTACATAGAAAATTTCCATCACAGAAACAGTTATCATTGAGGGGAACTGACAAATCATCCGTAACTTAGGCTGCATTATTAAGAGATTAAATGGGAACAATGACACAGGAATCAGAAGAACCTGAGTTCAAATCACTTAACCCTGGTTGCCTCCAAAACAAGCCCCCAAAAAGAGGTTAAATAATTTAATCAGGATTCAAAAGTTAGGACTTAGGGCAGCCAGGTGGCGCAGTGGATAGCGCACCAGCCCTGAATTCAGGAGGACCAGAGTTCAAATCTGGTCTCAGACACTTAATACTTCCTAGCTGTATGACTCTGGGCAAGTCACTTAACCCCAGCCTCAGGAAGAAAAAAAAAAAAAGTTAGGACTTAAACCCCTGTCTCTCTGACTCCAGGATCAACTCTCTATCCATTACAGAAGTATCATCAACTAAGACTTCAATGAACCAGAACCAAATTAAAATGTAATTGGGAAATTTTGAACAAAGTAAATGTAGACAATAGAAGTAGATAATAGTAATGTTTTCTAAATCCTTAATCTAAATTAATGTCTCACCTCAAATTCATTTGCATTATGCTCATTGTCCAGGTGATAGGTGAGGGAACTTGCCCGGGGTTGAACAATTCAAATAAGGAGGCAGAACCCTATATCCCTCTGGTCTCTGGACCAGAAATGCATCCACCACATTTAAATTGACTTACGTGTTTCCGCATTTCTGTGGCTACCGTTCTGGACATCATGATGCAGCAGATGATAGAGATGAGGATGAAGTAGAGTGCGTACATGAAGCGAGTGCTCCTGGACTGCCGGATCCGGGGGCAACATTTGCAGCACAAGGCACAACCAGCATATCCACAGCAGCAAGCCAACTGAAAAAAAAAGCATACACACAAAAATGCTGTTATGTCTTTAAGCACAGGAGCCCACAGGTACTGGGAACCCACAGCTTCTGGTAGTGAATTTAAGTACATTCAGTTTCTCAAACTTTTCAATTAAATTATTGTAGTCATATTGGATTTAACATATATTTTAACAGGTATAATATATATTGGATTGCTTACCATCTAAGGAAGGGGATGGGGGAAGGGACAACTGAAATACAAAGCTATGCAAGAATCAATGTTGAAAAATTATCCATGAATATGTTTTGAAAGTAAAAAGCTTTTTAAAAAACTATTGTAGTTATGATGTTCCCATTTGGGTGCCACCATTTAGTAAGAATATTACCCAGAGTTTTATTTTATTAACTGTACTAAATCACTGCCTTTAATCAAGTCAATAAGTCTGGCACTTGCATAGTGCTGGGAATACATGTGCAACCAAAAAGATAGCCAGTCCCTGCCCTCAAGGAGCTTATACGCTAATGAGAAAGTCACAAAAGGAACAGGGGAGGAGGGAAAGACCACCAATATCAGAAAACAAAGAGATGGCTAATTTTGACTATTTCTTTAAATGGAGGTTTTTGGAGTCATCATCCAATCTGAGGGAAGGATTCCCAGGAGCCATCAGAAATTATTTTCCAGGATGAAATGATTGCTAGGGATGGAGTAAGCTGGAAATTGTATAAGGGCAATCTGGAGGGCTAAAGAGTCTTGAAATCAAGTCAAAAAATCATTTCAAAGAACTGGGTATGTTTACCCTGGAGAAAGGAAGCCTCAGAGGAGACATAAGAGCTTGTCTTCAAGTTATCTGAAGGGATAGCACATAAAATAGAGATAATGCTAGTCCTGTTTCATCCCTTAGGACAGAAGTACAGAGGGCAAATATCAGGAAAAACAATTAGAATTGCTGAAAAATTAAATGAGCTGTTTCCTTGGAGGTCTTCAAGCAGAGGAAGGAAGACAACTTGTCAGGTATGTTATAAAGGGGATGTCTTTCACAGATGCTTTGGATTAAATGAACACTAAGGTTCTGCTAACTCTCAAATCCTCTGATTTGGGGCACATGCTATGCAAGAAAGCTTTAAGACTGGATGCCAGTAGGAAATAAATACTTGCAATAAAGACAGTGATTTACATCACTGTTAAGGGGCTTTAAGATAATTTAAGAATTTAAGATAATGAAGAATATCAGGCAAAGACTAGGTTACTTTGATAAGGAGCTAACATTCTAGGAAGGAAGGTTGGGTGGAGATCATTTGGAATACTGGGGTACTTCCTGGATCACAGGTTTAGATACAATAGGAGGCTTTAGGAAATCAGAAGTAAGGATATTGTGCACCTAGAACAAAGTAGAAAAAGTCTAAAGAGAGGATAAAGAAACAAAGGAAGCCTAGGAAAGATAAGAATGAAATACAGAATGCTGAGAATGGTGCAAAAAAAAAAAGAACGGAGCTGAACCACATACAAGAATTATAAGCTGTGTGCAAAAATGTTGATAGCAGTCCTTTTTGTAGAGGCAATAAACTGGAAACTGAATGGATGCCCATCAGCTGGAGAATGAATAAGTTACGGTATATGAATGTTATGGAATATTATTGTTCTATAAGAAATGATCAGCAGAATTATTTTAGAGAGGCTGGAAAGACTATAAGTGAGCAGAACCAGGAGAACATTGTACATGACAATAACAAGATTACAGGATGATCAACAACAATGAGGTGATTCCAATAGACTTGTGATAAAGAGAACCATCTGCATCCAGAAAGAGGATCATGGGGACTGAGTGTAGATCAAAGCATAGTAATTTCATCTTTTTTGTTGCTGTTTGCTTACTTTTGTTTTTCTTTCTTTTTTTTTTTCCTTTTTGGCCTGATTTTTCTTGTGCAGCATAATAAATGTGGAAATATGTATAGAAGAATTACTATTTAACATATATTGGATTGCTTGCTGTCTTGGGGATAGGGGAAGGAAAGGAGAAAAATTTGGAACACAAGGGTTTTGCAGGGATGAATGCTTAAAACTATCTTTGCATGTATTTTGAAAATAAAAAGCTATTATTTTTTTAAAAATAATTATATGCTGGAAAGAGAAAGCATTTTATAATGTAGAGTCTGGCTTAATGGCCATTATACTGAAAGCAGATTTCTTTAAGAGGCAAGAATGACATCATCCTTCACCCACAGGGCCCAAAGCACTCCTTAGATTGGGTTAGTTGCTATTAAGTCAGGTAACATTTCACAAAAAATTGGAAACAAATCCCAGACACCTCACTCTTCCCAAGTAGCTTGTTCCTCTTCTTGATGAAATCTCTTGTTAGACCCTAGGTTGCTTGGACTAATTAACCAAACTAACTGGAATTAAATTAATCCTGGCCCTATAGCCAGGAGGGAAGGTCTACAAGTTAGCAAGAGAGATAGAACTGTAAAGGTCATCTCCATCTGTCAGTTTTCCACATACCTCCCTAGATTACTTCATATACATCTCCCAAGTAACCCTGCTGTATTATTTTTGATAATCCAAAAATGCTCATTTGTTAAACCTTAATTCACAGTATGAAAAAATCCATTACCTTTCCCCAAAGTAAATGTGAAAAAGAAGGATGTTACAATGTTAAAATCTAAGTTGGGCTCTGAAGTCCAATAGAATCCATATGGGAAAAACAACCCTGATGTCAAATGGAATATTTTCCCCTACTAGCTGGTGACAGCAAGTCATAACCTCTGTAAGTTCCAATTTGTTTATCTGTAAAATGAGAATGCTACTTATACAAATCACCTTAAAAATTACTGTAAAGATCAGACATATATGTGAAAAAGACATGGTCTCTTTTTGTAGTGGCCAGAAACTGGAAACTGAATGGATGCCCATCAATTGTAGAATGGTGAATAAATTGTGGTATATGAATGTTATGGAATATTATTGTTCTATAAGAAATGACCAACAGGATAATTTCAGAAAGGCCTGGAGAGACTTACATGAACTGGTGCTGAATAAAATGAGCAGGACCAGGAGATCACTGTACATTTCAACAACAATACTATATGATGAATAATTCTGATGGACATGGCCATCTTCAACAATGAGATGAACCAAATCAATTCCAATAGAGCAGTAATGAACTGAATCAGTTATACCCTGTGAAAGAACTCTGGGAGATGACTGTGAACCACTACATAGAATTCCCAATCCCTCTATTTTTGTCCACTTGCATTATTGATTTCCTTCACAGGTTAATTGTACACTATTTCAAAGTACGATTCTTTTTGTACAGCAAAATAATTGTATGGGCATGTATACACATATTGTATTTAATTTATACTTTTACATATGTAACATGTGTTGGTCAACCTGCCATATGGGGAGGGGATGGGGGAAAGAATGGGAAAAGTTGGAACAAAAGGTTTTGCAATTGTCAATGCTGAAAAATTACCCATGCATATAGCTTGTAAATTAAAAGCCATATTAAAAAAAAAAAAAAAAAAAAAATACATGGTCTCTTTGGGAACTAGATTTTCTAAAAGCTTGTTGGCAAAACAAATCCGGGAACTATGTGACCAAATTTTTTTTTAGATGTTATACAAATAAAATCAGATTTAAATAATTGAAGAACTATTCATTGTTCATGTATAGGTTGATCCAATGTAATAAAAATGACAATTTTACCTAAACTAATTTATATATTCAATGTCATCCAAAATAAATTACCAACAAATCATTTTACTGAAATAGAAAAAATAACAACAAAATTTATTTGTAAGCATGACGAGGATATGGCATAGTTACTGAAAGACAAGTATTCCCAGTATGAGAAGTTTTTTAAAATTCCTAGGGAGCTCTGAAGCCTTTGAGGCTCCAAAGCCAGAAGTACAGACAAAGATCTTAGATAAAAGATACACTTTGAATTCCAAGAGGTCAGACTCCTTTAAATTTTACATTTCTCCCAGGTGTATAGGCAGATTGCTCTACAAAAAAGTAAGTACTTATCAGTGGTTAGGATGAATATTAGCTAAAGGTGAAGCAGATGATACATGTAAAGGATAATTTCAGGCAGCAAAAGATATTAAAATTCCAGAAACTAAGTGGACTAAAGGCAAAAACTTAACCTGTGACTAGTTATATTTCATATTTGTAGTTTTAAGTTTAAAAAAAACTTTCTTCACAAAAATTTTGGTGTGAAGAGAATGACAGTATAATAATCATCATCACTATTATTATTTTATTCTAGCAACCTAGTATTCCTATAACTCTTCCAGAATTCCTGGAGTTTTTAAAAGTTGGTTTTTCTTTACAATGTTTTTGCTGCTATATAAATTATTCTTCTGGTATTGCTGACTTCATTTTGTATTAGTTTATACAAGACTTACAACTTTCTGAAATCAGTCCCTTGGTTACAAGAACAATAACACTAATATCATCAAGCATTTACATACTACTTTAAGGTTTATGAGATGTTTTATGAATATTATATCATTATATCCTCTTGTGAGAGGATGATACAAGGAGACTGAGAGGCAGATATTGTTTTCTAACCTCTCTGAGAGGCCACACAATACAACAATCCTGGGAAGTAGGTATTGTTATCCCTGTGTTATAGATGAAGAAACTAAGGCATACAAAGGTAAAGTGAATTGTCTAGAAATCAGAGAGCTAAATAAGGGTCTGAAGCCAAATTAAACCAGATTTTCCTGCCTCTGAGACAAGAGGTAAAATGTGAGGTAAAAAACTTGCTGAGAGTCACAACGGCAGGAAGTTCAAACACAGGTCTGATGACTTCAAATTCAATGTTCTTTGAATGTTCTACCATATCTGGATGGAAAATAAAATAATTGAGTCAGAGGTTCCTGAGCCCCAAAAGGTCAGAACCTCTGGCTAAAAGAGAATAAGACAACAGTAGACATTCAAAAAGTTGTTCAGGGCTTTAAATTTCTATGATTATAATTATTATGAAATTACAGGTGCAAAAACCTCAACTATATGTAGTTCCTTTTTCCAAATTCTCTCACCCTATAGTGTTTTTTTTTAATAGTTTTTATTTACCAGATATATGCATGGGTAATTTTACAACATTGACAATTGCCAAACCTTTTGTTCTAATTTTTCCCCTCCTTCCCCCACCCAGATGGCATGTTGACCAATACATGTTAAATATGTTAAAGTATAAATGAAATACAATATAAGCATACATAGTTGTTTTACTGTACACAAAGAATCAGACTTTGAAATAGTGTACAATTAGCCTGTGAAGGGAATCAAAAATGCAGGTGGACAAAAATAGTCACCCTATAGTTTTAAAAAAAGAAAGGAGGAAAGGGAAGGGAGGAAGGGAGAAAGAGAGAAAGGGAGAAAGGGGAAGGGAGGAAGAGAGAAATAAGAAGGGATGGAGGGATGGAAGGAGGAAAGCAGCTTTGGGGTAGCAGGAAGACAATCAGCCCCCTGCATTAGAAATACTGGCTCTGTGAACCAACTAAGCTGCAGAACTGCTGCCAATTTACATTGGTCAAGGAAGATCCTACACCAAAGAAATTGCACCACCAGAACAAAAACAGAAAAATGAAATGTGTTCCTGCATTGAGAACCAACTATGTTTGATAAATTATAGTTAACAATGTGGAAGTAAGGACTATGGAAGGAAAAGGAAAGACCAGGAAGAGAAGGTAGGATCCAGAACAATCACCTCCCTTTTTTTATGCTTCAAGATGGCAAAAAAGTTATTTTGAATTTCATCCAGCAGCCAAGTCAAACCCTCTTTTGCCATACTAGATTATTTGGAATTTAGCAAGGAGATTTGTGATGACTGAAGACCTTTCAAACAAATAAAGCCATAGCTACCTCCCTTCACCTCTCTTCTCCCTTTCTACTGCTCTCCACACTAAAGGAGCAAATTAAAATTCATTCTACCACTTCAAAAAAGCTATTGGAATCTTGCCACACTGGTCTCTCTTCCTTCTCCTCCTTTCTTCCCTGCAGATATGTCCTTACTCTAAAATTCATTCTACCACTTCAAAAAAGCTATTGGAATCTTGCCACACTGGTCTCTCTTCCTTCTCCTCCTTTCTTCCCTGCAGATATGTCCTTACTCTCACCCCATCTTCTTTTCTGAAACCCATATAGCTAGATTCTGTAGTCACAAAATCCCAGCTACCTAGCTGACGGGTGTGTCTTTGCCAATGATCTCAGGGTGGAAACTAACCAGATTTTCATCCCACCCTCATAAAACACCTGAACTGACTGATCTCCCTAGAGGAACCAGTATAATCCCAAGGTGGCCATGACACCAAAACTGAGCCAGTTACTCTGAACCTGGGAACCTCCTGAGGTGCAAAAGACCTTGGGCAAAGTCTCCGGGCCTAACTTTGTTCATCAGTAAAATGAATATAAGTCTATAAGGCTTCCTGGGTGCCTTCTAGTTCTCAATCTGTTGGAAAACACGGGAGTCACCTGACAGTGGCTGCTGGAGATCCAACCCAGAATGGATCTCCTCTTGTGAGAGGATGATACAAGGAGACTGAGAGGCAGTTGCTGCTCTCCGACCTCTCTGATGGAGAGGCCATTGCTTTGTCTGACCTCCCTCCTCTTTCCTCTGCCTCCAATTTATCTCATTCCCAGTCCTCAACACCTGTGTCAGCAAAGGCTGCCCTGCAACTCCTTCAGATGCTATGATCCACAGCTATGGAGAACTGATCTGGCCCTTAACATCAATATATTATTCTATGGACAATTTAATATTTCTTTGATTATACAGTTAAGTCCAGTATTTTGCCCTACCTTGGGATCCTTCCTACAAGGTAACTAGTATTACCCTAGCACTGACTGTATCAAAATTACAGGAAAGAGGTAGCTAGTTAGTGCAGTGGATAGAGTATCAGCCCTGAAGTCAGGAGGATCTGAGTTCAAATTAGGCCTCAGACTCTTAACACTTCCTAGCTGTGTGACCTCGGGCAAGTCACTTAACCCCAAATTGCCTTAGGGGGGAAAAAGTATAGAAAAATGGGCTGACTATATCATATAACATATAGATTTCTTAAATCCCTGAAAACAGTTCTTGTGCCTTTGTTGCACAAAAATAAATTGTGCCCTAACATAATCTAGGCATACAATAGCTGTCTTTCTATTAACATATAGAAGATGGCAAAATACTTTTTCCTATATTTTCTATATAGGAAAACTATCAAGCTGCCTTTTCTCAAGTTATTTAACCTTCTTCCCTGGAATCTCTCAGTCCATTTCAAATGATTAAAAGCAAAAGCATTCTTCCAATGCATGTATCATTAGCATCCCTTCAATCCCCCTACTGATTTCCACGCCTCTTCTATTTTACCAAGTTTCCTGAAGGGAAAAAGCATCCATCATTACAAGACTTTGTGCTAATGTGGTTTCTTCTTTCTTCAAATTCACCCTAATGAGAAGACTTCTCCTCACATGTACCATTAGGCCACACTTTATTACCTGCCTCCTGTATACTTGTTCAAATAGCAGGCTAGTTGATATAAGTTGATATAAAAGAATTGAAGATGAACAACAAAAAGTCCCAGCTACTGAAGAGATTACAATGTAGAAGAGGTATACAAGTAGCCACACAAGTAAACTTAGAATGTGCTAAGTGCCAAAAGCATCACACTGCCAGTGATTTACTCTCATCTTTCAAACAAAAACCATGATCTCTGTGCCGGGACCACCCTGGGCTCTAATAGGCGAGTTTTTGCTTTATGTTGGATTCTTTATTTTTATCAGTTTAACTAGCTAATGCTATAAGCCAGAATTTAGAATCAGAAAGAAGCTGTCATTCTCCTTGGAGCAATTGATAGGGAATGCACAATTTGTGATTTAGCAAGCAAGAATTATACATTATTTAAAAAAAAAAAAAAAAAACAAGAAAGATGACATCATTAAAATGCAGGTGGTCATACAAATAAAAATAGTATTTTTTGGTAAAAGAAAATTTATACTATTTGCTCTAGGAAATAGATAAGGGAGTTATCTTCTTAGTAGGTTTTCTGAAGTATCAGTGCAAACTGGATAACAGGCCAGACAAGAATACTCCACCTTAAGTCTTTCTGTACCAATAAGAGGAAAGAAAAACTGAAGGAAACCAGCTGATGTGTGTGGTCTGGAAGTTTATGAGGGGTGATATACAACCAAATGGTTAATACAGAATAAGATAGTTATATTCTTCCTTAAATTCACTTTTAATATTTATCTTGGCAAGAAACAGGTGTGCAAGTCACTTCTTGCCATCCATAGATATTCCTTGTCTCTGTATTGGCTCTCCCTCCACCCCACCTTTTCCAGCTTCCCTT
Source organism: Sminthopsis crassicaudata (assembly GCF_048593235.1). Classification (NCBI taxonomy): domain Eukaryota; kingdom Metazoa; phylum Chordata; class Mammalia; order Dasyuromorphia; family Dasyuridae; genus Sminthopsis; species Sminthopsis crassicaudata. The sequence continues at coordinate 586,355,224 of NC_133617.1, forward strand.
TAAGTGCTGTTTTCTCCCATGTACAGAATATATACTCAAGGGAAGGGATTGTCTCATTGTATCCCCAGCATTTGGCACAGTACTGATTCATAATAAGAATATAATATTTTATCTAGCTACCTAAAGTATATGGAAGTTCAGGAGGATTAGGATCAGGAAAGAAGGTTGTATTAAGGGGTTTTTTTTAAATGGTTTGGGTTTTGATGAGTAAAAAGAAAGGGAGCACATCCAAAGATATAAGCAAAGAAACACAGGCAGGAAATCATGAGACACAGTGAGTACTTCAGATTGGCTATTAAATGAAAATTAGAAAGATTAACTGAAGCCTTCAATAGCATGCTGAGGAGTTCAGACTTAATTTCAGTAAGCACCATGAAATCACTGATGATTTTTGATCAACTTATCCAGCTGCTGCTCAAAGAAACAACAGCATACTTGAGGGTTAGTAGGGGAAAGAAAGCCCATAGAAGATCATTTCAACACTTCAGGTGAGATGTAATGAACTTCAGAGGTTAACACTTGTTTCAGAAACTAGGGGAAATAAGAGACATTATAGAAGCCTTTAAAAGCCAAATTGGGAGCCCTGAGTTCAAAGCCGAACTCAGACACTTACTTACTAGCTATGAGAATATAGGCAAGTCACTTAACCCTAATTGCCTCAACAATAAAAGCCAAACCAATGGTTCAGTTACCTGTGATAAAATGGTGGATAAAAAAACGGAATGCTTTTTCGTTATTCAACACACTATATTGTATGAGAATAGCCTTTCCACTAGCTTCCTTCCTTTCCTCCTCTTTACAAAGATACATTCACAATATTCTATTTCAGAAACAAAGCAAGAGCACCACTAATTTTGTTATAGCTCCAAGTACTATGTATCTAAATTTAGTAACAAAGGTAAATATGTTACAAGGATATTAATAGCTAGTTTTAAAAATGATAATGGGGCAGCAAAATGATGCAGTGAAAAAATCACTGGCTCTGAGTTCAAATCCAGATTCAGTCACTTACTAGCTGTGTGATCTTGGACAAGTTAATTAACCCCAAATTACCTCACCAAAATAATAATAATAATAATAATGATGATGATGATGATAATGTACCATAGTTATCAATCCTAAAATATATATTGGAGAACCTAGCATTATGAAGAAAAAAACATTTTTAAATGAAGCTAATGCATGTTCTAACCAGCCCCACAGTAGCTTCAACATTTAAATCAATTTTCCGAGCATCTGGGCCCAATTATTAACAGATACACAAATGAATGCATAGAATGTGTACCTAATTGGTTATTGGCAGTCAGACAAATCATGGCAAATGAAATGTGATTGTGGGAAATTTGAAAGGAAAGCTAGGCTAATTTAATCAGATTCAAACTTTGCTACCAAAACCTTAGAAGAATATAGGGGGTTTTGATTATCTTTTGGTTATCTCTGTAGTGTTTTCCATTTAGTTCAGCAAAAATGTAGCAATTACACTTTTCAAAATTGGGGCGGTACTTTAAAATCTTGGAATTCATTATCCTCCTTGCTAGCCTGCAGAAAAGTTATAAATAAATCCCTGCCAGACTGCCCAATTTAAGGCAACTGTACCTAAATCTAAACATAACTACATGAGGAAATTAACATAACATTTCCTTTGTTATTGTTACCATTAACACCTGAGCTACTCTCAAAATAGGCAAGCGGCCAACAAGAGAGAATACTGCTTTCTTACCATCTTGTGTCAATCTCCACCATAGCTATAAAGCAGAAAGCAAGAGCCAAGATGAAAGCCAGATGTGTCAGCAGCTGGAAGATACTCAAGACAATCACACTCAGATTAGCACAAGAATAGAGCAGCATGCAAAACCTGGCAAAAAAAATCAACAGGGAATCCTGCTTGAAGAAGGTAATTACCATTCCCAGAGTGGCAGCAGAAGGCTACCCTGTTACCAGCACTGGAAAATTGAAAAATATAGGATTCCTACTCATATATATTTTTCCATAACTGGGAATTTGGGCAGTTCTTTGGAATAAAGATGTCAAAACTGAAAATTTTGAGAGGCACCACAGAGTCCAACAACCTCGTCTTGGAAGTGAGAAAAAATTAAATACTTTTACTTATACATTAAATATTTTATTTAAAATAAAAATATTTTGTTATAAAAATAAAATGAAATGTCCAGTTTTACACACACACACACACACACACACACACACACACACACACACACACACACACACACACGTTGTAAATGGTACAAGCCAGGTCTTCTATTTCCAATCTAGCATCCTTCTCACTTTTCCAATGCTATACTTTAATCACACAAGGTTTTTAAACCCAACCTGCACCTTTAGGAGAGTAGATTCTAGAGTTATCTCTATTTTTGCCCAGGGCTAAATAACTATTCAAACTACAGCAATAAAATGAGATACCTAATCAAAAGCCAAGCAAACACCTAAACAGCAATAATGTCATAAACAAATTTTTCCAGTCTCCCCAAGCTCAACAAACAGTTCCCCTGAGTCTAAGGCAGTAAAAGTAGCAACACAGAATCTTTTGGATCTCAAAAATGCACAGAAACAGGCTATGGAGCCAACAACTATTGGCAGGATCCCTTGATATCTAACACCAACACACTTTAGGGAAAAAGAAATGGTTCAGAACGAAGCAGCTGTCACCAACTCTTTGTCCAACACTCCAGAGAAAATGAGGAGAATATCCAGAAACACCTAAATCCTACTCTCATAATGCTACTCTGATGAATGAATGAAGAATAACAAATGCATGAATGAATTAATGAATTTATCAAGTATTTGCTCTGGGCAAAAAACTGTGCTAATAACTGAGAAAACAATTAGCCAGTCTCTAAGAGCTCATGTTCTAATGGGGGAGACAAAGCCCCCATGGTCCCTAATGATGCCTCTTATTTAATGTCATTTCCACTCATAAAAAGATTGTTTTCTGAAGATGAACCATAGATAGTGCCATGGATTATGATAACAAAAACATTCTTTTATGAGTCTGCTGTCAATGTGGTCATAGCCCCTGGAGGAGCAGTGAGCAGGCTACATCTCCATGGATGGCTTTCCCGGATGATTCCTCTCACCTTGCTGTTTTAGCCAAGGAATTTTGCTTGCCCTATGTGTGGCAGATGATGGGGACTGTTTCTTTCCCAGTGGAGCTGTTTTCCAGGATGTTGCCTATTAGAGCTGGGCTGGAAGGACTGAGGATGTAGGAGAAAAGGACAGCTCCTGAGCCTGATAGCTCGCAGCAGCTGGTCAGCAAAAAGCCTCCAGTGCTAGCTGTCAATCAGATAATGTTATGAGCTCATGGCATGCAGTCCCACAGTGTAAGAGAGAGTAGGCACACTACTCAATTGCCCTGCCTTCTCCACTCTGCAGTCAGTCAGAAAGAACAGAATTCAAATCCTATCTCATTAACATATTAGCTGGGCGATCCAAGCTTACCAAGCAGTTTTCCTCTCCAGGGCAAATCAGTGGACATCTGGAGCAGAAAGGAGCTGTTAGGCTTAATAATCTCAATAGCCTTTTACCTTTGCAGTTATGATCCCGTGAACAAGGGCTCACTATAAGATACTCAACACCCTTACAGATTAAAAAAAAGTGATTAGAACTATACCTACATATCATCAACCAAAAACTAGATTTCATATTGACTCTTACATGCCATTAAGATCCACCCAGATTTAAAAGCCTTACCTTTCCTAGAGCAAAACTTCTTAAATTATGGGTCATAACTCCATAAAGAGTTGCATAAAAGGGGCATCAAGGTGGCGCAGTGGATAAAGCCCTGAATTCAGGAGGACCAGGGTTCAAATCTGGTCTCAGACACTTAACACTTCCTAGCTGTGTGACCCTGAACAAATCACTTAACCCCAGCCTCAAAAAAAAAAAAAAGAGTTGCATAACAATATGGGGGAGAGGGGTTGAAAAAAATTAGGCAATAGTAAACCATTTCTGAATGCTCTATACATCCTGCGGTACCAAATATTCTACCATGATTTAATTCCTTTATGTAAAAATAAACAACACATCCCTCATTAGTATACAAATTTACTTTCATCATTAATAAATGGTAAAATTATATGTATACCAAAGAATAATTTTAAAATAAATTTCTTTATTATTTATTATAATGAATGTTTTATTTGTATGTCTATTTTGCATCCCTTTACCCAGGTCATGTAAAAATTTCTTAGGCAAAAAGGGGTCAAGTGTGGAAAAAACTTAAGAAGTCCAGGGGCAGCTTAGGTGGTAAGTCAAAAGGATCTGAATTCAAATCTGACCTCAGACACTTAACACTTCCTAATTGTGTGACCCTGGGCAAGTCACTAAACCCCAGTTGTCTCAACAATAATCATATTTTCCTTCTGAAATGTTTCTTATTCTTTCTTTCCTGGGTCCCAAAGTAAATTTGAAAAAAAATTTATTTTGCTCCAATAATCTCCTTCCCCCTGCTAACTTCTGACCAACTTTGAAATCATAGTTTCTTTAAGAAAACTGAATTTTATCCTGACCAGGAAAATCACTTCTAGGGACATCAACAACCAAAGTGGGTACTCCCTCTGCTACCCTCCAATACACTCTCATCCACATGCAACTCAAACCAAATTCTCTAGCCCTCCTAAAAGTCCTGGAGGAACTCCTTTAATTCTCACCACTATGTAGGTACCAATGGCTCACTTAAACTTATCTGTTTTAAAAAATCTGAAAAGATTAACATTTTGCCAAAGCCAGAAATTTTTCTCCTAAAGTACAAATAACAAGGAATAAGACAGAAATTTAATGGAGAATAAAATAGAATATGGAAGTCAAAATGGTAAAAATAATACAACAAAAAAGGTCTTATTTTCCTCTTTTAATTTATTAAGTTACTGGGCAAAAGTTAGTCAACTGAGATCCAGAATTCAGAATTGTGGCTCAAGAGTTCAGGGTGACTGCAAGAACTACAATGAAATGCTTATTAAATGATTAAAAAAAAAAAAAAAAGCCTCACACACAAATAATCTGAGCAGGGGTTTGTTCTTTTGAGTTATTTATTTCTAGTCAAATAGACTAAACAAATGCAACCCAGCCTAGACGAGATAGCACTTACTTAAATTTCCATTGATTCAAAAAGAATCATTCCTTTCAGCCCAAAACTTCCAAAGTGATTCTTTTCAGGTACAGTCCACACAGTAGGGAAAGTTGTGAAACTAGGTCAGACAGCATTCCGCTTGTCCTAGGTTTTGAGTCATGTCGCCTCGTCCCAAAAGAAAAATAAAATGGAGAGGCACAAACACCATTTTGTGAAGTTTCGTATTCTACACAGTAATGGCTAGTCTAAGGAAATAATGTTACTATTCAATAAACAGATCTACTCTGCCATTTCAAAGTCTATATGTATGTATGATATGTAATAAAATCTACCTTAAAGAATCACCACCCACATAGTTCTTCAGATAATGGGATGTTTTGGACAAGTCATCTCCTAGGTAACAGTTATCTGAATATTCAAGTACATTACTTTCTATTTTCAAAAATATTTCCATCTGAAGAGCTGCTCAAACTGTCAACATCCTTCTGAAATTGCACTTAATGATAAAGCCTGTCTCAATTAAGTCTAAAGCAAGACCAAAGAATTTCAGGATATACAAGGTTTACAATTCACATTCCACAGAGGAACTGTCTCTGAGACCAAGCTTTGGAAACTCTTAAGAATTGGTTTTCCCTATAGTATATATGTATATATATATATATACACACACACACACACACATATATATATATATTTAAATTACAAGTAATTTAGAAAGTCAAATACTTCTATCTTCCCTAGTTTTAGGGCCAAAAAAGATTATGACTTCCAATGGTTACAGAGATAAATATCAGAATTAAGACCCACATGGAAAATGCTATCTGTATCCAAAGAAAAAACTATGGAAACAATGTCAATCAAAGCATAGTATTTTCACCTTTTTTTTTGCTTGCTTTTTTTTTTTTCCTGAGTTTTTTCCTTTTGGTCTGATTTTTCTTGCACAATATGACAAACATGGAAATATATTTAAAAGGACTGTGCATGTATAACCTATAGCAGATTATTTGCTGAATTGGGGAGGGAGGAGGTAAGGGAGAGGAGAAAAAATATGAAACACAAAATATTACAAAAATGAATAATGAAAACTTTCTTTACATGTATTTAGAAAAATAAAATACTATTGTGGGAAAAAAAATTACAAGTCAAGAAAATAATTTTGTCCATTGATTTTCCTCCTTCTTACCTATTTTCAAATACCAATCTAACCTGATAAAAAATGCAATTATTAACCTTTCCTGTCTTTATCCCATTAAAAAAAAATTAAGACTTAATTTCCATTCTATTTGGATTATATTTGCATATTGATTGTTGAAATGAAGTGGAACAATGAAATGAAGTCAAAGATCCTGGCAAAAAAAAAATTCTCCATTCTATTTCTGGTATTTCAAGAGAGCACAGAAAAACTTCAATCTATAATATACATATGTGTGTGTATAAATAAATTGGTTATAGTTTATATCATTCCTATGCCACTTTCTCTCTCTCTCTGACACACACACAAATTATATTATTTACATATATATATATACATATATATATATATATATATATATATATATATATATATATATATATAAAAATCAATAGTGAAAGAAAGGTCTGTCTTTTCCCAATCCAAAGCTTATCATCACTGAGATTAACTAAATTTTGATACTCAACACATCTTAGCACCCATAATAGACTCTACTCCAAGACTGGAGGGTTGAAGGGCAGAGAAATAAATTCCTCCCAAAGCCTTCCCTTTATTAAGATTTCAGAACTTTTCAGCCAATCCTCATTTTTCTTGTTGGGGGGAAAAGGGGAAAAACTAAAGTTTATAACTATTCATTCTTCTTCATCAGGTGATCTGCTTGGCCCACAAACTTGATGTTCTCTTTTCCACCCCAAACTTTTTTTAGTTTCCTTTAGTTTCCTTATTGTCTTCCCCCAGGGTTACAAATTCACTGAAGTCAAGAGCTGTCTTTCTTATTTGTATCCTCAGTACTGAGCAAAATAGCATGCCAGGTACAAAACAGGCCCTTAAGAAATATTTATTGACTACTAAGCTAAAGCTAACAATTATATTCTTTTTATTCTTTTTCCTGCAAAGAAAAATTGTTTTAAAAAAAATCAATAACTAAAATTTATCTAGCCCATTAAGGATTACAGAGCAATTTAGTTCTCATAGATTAATAGAAGACTTCTGGGATTCAGAGCTCAGTACTGTTCTACCCCACCCCGGCTCTCATTCTTCTGCTCAAAATATAGCACTTTAGAGAGAGCTGGTCTATTGAAATCAAAACACTTCGTGCATAGCAGAAAGCAAAAGAATACTCAGGATGTAAAAAAAGAAACATAATGACATTAATGAAAAATTCTTTTTATTTAATTTTTTTAGTAACTAAATTCTAATGTCAAAATATTTTTGGTACCAAAGGCCTCAAAATCTAAAATATATAGGATATAATTAACTCTCAAAAAGCAAGCAAGCAAAAAAAAAAAAAAATCATAAAAGCTTAAGCACTCAATTTCTTGAACAAAAAAGAAAATTTTGAAAATGACAGAAATTTTTTTAAAAACCCAAAATAATGAATCTTAAGTATGGGGGAAAAAAAAGATAGTAAGAATTTTCAAACTGGAGCATATCACTGACAGTCAATAAAATTTTAAAAACTGAATTTACTAGTCACTCCTGAAATAGTTAACTATCTTGGAAAGTGACTTTCCTAATATAAATCTGAGGGTAAAGGGAGAGTATTTCCTAAATTCTTTTCCTATGAACCAACCTATAAAGCACTCCTGATAATAAAAGGCCTTTAGCAAGACAGACGTTGAGGGACAAACCTCTTTTTTTTTCCCTTCAGTTTTTTGTTCACTTGTTTTTTACTGTAGGTTAAAAAAAAAAGTCCATTCTGTGCCTCATTTCTTACCAAGTCTTTTACTGAATGGGAATTGTCTTAAACAAACTAAGACCTGTAAAAGACCTTAACTTAAAAAGGCCAAGGTATCCCACTGCATCCAGGACCATATCCAGTCATATTACTCTATACCTTCCCACAGGACCCTGGCTCTGGAGGAGAAAAGGCTAGTGACTTTGCACAACTCTCCCTCACTTCAATCCAATTCACCCCCACTAATGTCATGGTCCTTTTACAAAACAACAAAAAGCACTCCTGATAATCAAAAGCCTTTAACAACACAGAGATAACAAAACCAGAATCCTTTGACATAGGAAATGAAGGATAAGTCTTTTTTTTTTTCCTGTTGTTCAAAGTATAATAATAATTAAATGGACAGAAAACTATTGGTAAAGGACGAGACCAAACAAATTGCTATTTTTACTCTTCTAGACTTGTAAATGAGAATGAAAAGCACTAAGACTTAGTGAATAATAGTGGTGAGTAAGGAGTCCATATTACAATAGTGAGATCTGGCCAGCCCTTCCATAAGGTAACCATTTCAACCCAACTCTCTGAGCCCTGGCAGGCTACTAAAGGTTTTGTGCTCTAGTTCGTTTAGCCCTGTGCAATCAAGCAAGGTGTAAAGGAGCTCTATGTTCTAAAACACAGTAAGGCGAGTGCAGTCATTGATATATAAATGAGGCAAAAGAGTCTGATTAGACTAAGCTCCATTTCAAAGAATCAGAACTGCAGAGCTGGAAGGGATCTCATTGCTAATCTCATCCCTCATTTTACAGATGAGGAAACTAAGACAGCTCCAAAAAAAAAAAAAAAAAAAAAAAAAAGTGAAAAGTGATTTGGCCAAGTCCACCCAGCTGACATGAGGGTTATCTGGCTCTCATTCAGTTTTCTTATATAATAGTATGTTTTTTTAATTTTGTGAACTTTTTCTTTCTTGGTATTCCCAGCAGCCTGGCATTGTGCCTTACATATAATCAGTACTAAAAAAATAAATTAATTAAATTAAATTAAATTTTAAAAAAACACTTTGCTGAATTGATTAGCAGTTTTATCTTCATCTTTTACCTACTATATATAAAAAACTGGACACCTACTTTAGACCCTTGAAAGGTCACAATATCCCTATGATCTCTACACAGGGACAAGCTTGGAAAGAGGAAATGCTTCCAACTTCCCACAGGCTGTTCTTACTGAACACCTTGCCAAGAGTTCTTAGTTTACTGTTGAACTAAATTTCAACCAAAATACTTTGAATTATTGCATATGCTCCCACTGAATAATCCCCTTGCCTTCTTCATATGCCCTTTATAGTCCAGCCCTTGACACCTGTAGAGAGACCTATAGAGCCTGTTTTAGCTGGGCTTACTTAACTTTATTGTTGGCCCTCTGCTTCCATGGCTACTGACCTTTTCAATCTGAGCAGAGACAATCCCCATTTACCTAGAAGCTTAGCACAAGCTTAGTTCCATAAAATAGATTTCCTAAAGGTGTGGGGCTGCTTCTAGTTTAACACTTCATTGAAGTTACCAGATAAAGAATTTTAACTGGAACCTCTTTGAAGATATGTTATTTTCCTTCTGATAAGAGCAGCCCAGCCCTAGGTGGCAGCTACCTGTCCAGACTTATCAAGTATACAAATCAAATCCTTTTTTGTTAAAATTAAACTGGCATCTCTAAAAAGCCTATATCCAAAGAGATCAAAGAAAGAGGGAAAGGACCTCTTTGTGCAAAATGTTACAGCAATTTTTTGTAGTAGCCAAGAAGTTGAAAAGGTGTCCCACCTATTGGGAAATGGCTAAAGTATGAGTGTAACGGACAGTTTCACAGGAAACCAGGAAGATATTTTATGAAATAATGCAAAGCCAAGAAGAATAATTCACATAATGACAACATTATAAGGGGGCGGGGGTTTAGAACTTCAGAACCCTGATCAAAGTAAATCAGGAGTCTAGTACTGAAGGTGAAGCACACTACCCATCTCTCCTACCAGAAAGAAAACAGTTGGAAAATACAAAATAAGAAAAACATTTTAGAACATGGCAAAATTGCTGGACTATGTGAATTTGTCAGGGGGAAAAAGGAGGGCGTTACAGGGTAGGTTATTCATTTGAAAATATGTAAATATTAGAATCAAGATCTGGACCAAGCACTTTTCTGACACCAAATCTAGCACTTAAAAAAAATTCATAAAAATAGTAGTGAGGTTTTTTTAATGAGCATTTATTAGGTCTTTCCTATTCCCTTCCCCTCACAGAACAAATTTTTAAAAGCTTCACAATAAGTACAAAATCCAGTAAAACAAATTGGGCCAATAAGTTGGGCTTTATTGGAGGTGGAATTCTTGTTTAACTGGGAGGTGGGAGCAGTGGAAGGAAGAGATAACAGCCGATAATAAATAAAACTTTAGCACAGCCCAAAAGAGGATAAGCTGAACTAAAACTAAATAATAACTGTGTGCCAAAATCTATGAATATTCTATTATTCTCTCTTCTTCATTAACCCCCAATTTTATTCACTCATTCTGCATGCTTATTCATTCATGCTTTAGTCCCAGTCATATCACAGTGCTATACAATGGCTAAAAGGGACCTGAGGCATCTAGTCCAATGCTATCATTTTCCAGATAACAATTGAGGAAAATGAAACTCGCCCCCTAATAAAAAGAATAATAATAATTTTGAGGCCCAAAGACATTGAATGAGTTGCTTAAAGTCACTCTCCTATCATAACATTTCCTATTTATTAAGAACATTTGGTCTAAACTTTAATTAAAAGCTTTAGAGCAACAAAACTACAAAATGAAGACTGGGCACAAACAAGTAGTTTAGTATTATAATCAATAAAACTTAGAACATTTAATAATTTAAATTTGACATTTAACATGTTTAATGGTTACTCTTATGAATAGCAACTAGCCATAAATAGTGTGATGTTCACATTGTTGTTCAGTCATATTTCTGGGCCTCAATTTTCCCATCTACAAAATGGAGGGATTGGACTAGATGACAGTACTAAAATTCCTTTAATATTCTTATGTATTATTTTGTATCCTAGTTATCACTGTGTATTGCATCTAACCAGTAAGTTAAATGGGGAGAAGGAATACAATTAATACTTAATACTTGTTTGAACATCCCTTTATTTTTTTCCCACAAAGGGAGGAAAAAAAGAAGGGATTATTTTCCATGTATGATCATTTTCACTACATCTGTTTCCTATTACTGTTAGCCCCTTGGAGCAATTCTAAGAGGGGTTTATTGCCATGTGCTTACTGCACAACAGGGCAAAGAATAGAAAAAGTAGTGGCCTGTTCTGACAGTTTGCCAGAAAGTGGGGGTGGAAGGGTGGAGAGGTCCAAAGCAACAGGTGGTGGCAATGGAAAGGGAAGGAAGGGGACAAAAGTCTGAAGTTAAAAAAAAAAAAAAAAAAAAATTGAGAGTGACTGGGAATTTGGCCAAATTAAGATGTGTCCATGGGAACTCAGTTAAGTTTTGGGTTGAAGGAACAAGATGCTAGCTTAGATTTTTTTTTATACATTGTCACATAGTCGTGTGGTGGTTAACTAATACCTATGACATTATTAGTAAAGTATATATTTCTGGGATATTATGGTTTAAAAAAAAAAAAAGTATTTTGTGGTTTGGCCCAGGAACCAGACAAAACATTATTTGGGTATGCATCCATATTTAGCATCGGAAGGTTCAAAAACCCCAAGATCTAACAAGAACTTAAAACAAAACAAAATACACACACACACACACACACACACACACACACACAAAAGCCACATTCCATTTGTACGCTGAAGACAATCTGAAATAAAGTAAATAGGCAGTCTCCTGAATTATTGAAAAGAGAATCAAGAAAGTGAAGAATATGAACAATATGAAGAATAAAATTTGTTTAGCTCCCCTAACCCCAAGCATAACACAAGTTACAGCTTAATTTTATTTGATAACTTTATCTAGTGGATGGAGTACTAGTCCTAAAGTCAGGAGGACCTGAGTTCAAATCCAACCTCAGACACTTTATTTAAGTATTTATTGTGTATATAGCTTCTTTGTGCATGCCGTTTCCCCCATTAGATGCTGAAGGCAGCAAGTGTCTTTATATCCACCGTATTTAGATCAATGACTGGCACAGAGTAAACATTTAATAATTATTTGCTGGGTTCATAGAATTGGGTTCATATTGAAGTACTTTGAGATAACACAGAAACTTCCTCATCTCCATGATGGCCAGTCAATAGACCTTAAAAGGAATTATTCCACCCTCGGGACCCTCTTTCCACTTTTCAGACGCGGCTGGGTATCCTACCTATTCCTACTTCAGCAACGGAGATTGCTTGCAGCTACAGATTATCTAAGCTTGAGCCTGGATTCAGGCAACAAACTGAATCCTCTTGGCCTCCTCTGGAGTTCTGAGTTCTTGGGTTCCTTGGTCGGTGCTGAATGGCAGCAGATAAAGTTTCCACAGTACTATTTTCTCTTTTTCAAAGAAGGAAATGCCCAGCAGACACTAAAGGCTACTCTGGCTTGACAGAAATGATGACGAAATGATTCTTCAAAACACCCACTAAAGGTTTGGGGTTTTATTGTTTCAGAAGTTACAAGTTACTGTTTTAAGTACCAATCTCCCAGAAAAGTAACAGAAGTTGCAAGTTACTGTTCTATGTTTTAACTTTTTGTCCATGAATGAGTAAGTCTTAGTCATCCTATAACTAAACCCACCTTGAATATTAATGAGTACCTTTCTAATGACTTTTTAAAGAAAATTTAAACATGAGTCAATGGTACCAGAAGAAACTCTTGGAATGGGAGAGGGGAGCCAGCAGAGCAGATGATGATGGTGCACAATGGTCAAAAGTGAATTAGGAGGGGAATAAAAGTTGACCCCCTTCCTAAAAGGAAAAGTAGTACATTAGAATTGAAACAAAATTTTTAGCAATTTTGGAAAAATCTTAACTGGGTCTCAAAAAAATAATGTCAGATCATAGTCAACTTTTTTCCTCATGATTATTTTAGAGCAAACAATTCTAGCACTCTATTACTCATAGATACAACAGCTTTTCAACAATGCTTAAGGTTAGATGTCCCCAACACCAGGAAAGTTACAAACAAATATAAACAGGAAATCAGCCTCCTCCTACATTATTAAACAAGACTTAAATAAACATGGGAAAAGATGTCTAGACAAATACCAGAAATGTGATTCCTAAATGTAGAGAAAAAAAAAAATCTATTAGTCTGTAAAGTCACATGAAGATGCAAAGTTATCACTCATCTGTCCCAAGCTACCCTAACAAGACTATATAAATTATATATATATATGTATAAAAATAATTATGTGAGACTGCTTATTCCTGGCACAGCCCCACTCAGTGCTCACAGGAATTCCTAGAAGGGAAGAGGAGTTTAGCAGCATCAGGGATCTCTGTATCCCTAAACTTGTAAACTCTCAGCACTCATCATTCTCCTTTGCAATGATAAAATTTAGAGGAAATCACAAATTCTCTATACCTTAGCTTCATCATCCTGGAAACAAAAGGTTGACAGTATTGGTAGCACTCAAACTTTTTGGTCTTGAGATACCTTTTTTACACTCTTAAAAATTTCTGAATTCCAAGTTTGTTTTTTTTTTTTTTAGATAAGCTTCCATCCAACCAGCCTTGCCTTTCCCATCTTGACATAGAATGTTAGATCATCAAAAAGGGATTTTCTTTATTTTTTTAAATTATTTTTTTCCCCTTGAGGCTGGGGGGTTAAATGACTTGCCCAGGAAGTGTTAAGTGTCTGAGACCATATTTGAACTCAGATCCTCCTGAATTCAAGGCTGGTGCTCTATCCACTGTGCCACCTAGCTGCCCCTCAAAAAGAAATTTTAAATATGACCTAGTTCACCTATATAAAAGAAGACTTCTAATGAAACCTCTGATCTTTGTACTTGCTAGGGTCTTCCCCCCAACCAAAAAAAAATTTATATTAATTTTATATTTGCTTGTTTTTTTTTTTTTTAATCATCTCTCTTGATACAACACAGATTCCCTGAGACCAGATAATGGTTTATTTTTGTCTTTGTATTCCTAGGACCTAGCAAATGCTTGGCACATAGGGCTTAATAAATTCTTGATTGATAATTCGAGGTCCCCAAAGAACTTTTGTTTTTATGGGTTTATATCTATCGACATATTAATATTATTATTAAAAAGACTTCATGGACCCATTGAAAAGCTCCTAAGAAACCCCAAGGCTCCCCTAGACCACACTAAGAATGTCTGGACTATATAGTTACCAGCTCTAAATTCCCAAAATCCTGACTTGGGGAAGAGAGGCTCCTAAGAGAATAAAAGTAGTTCATCAGGAAAAATGCTGCTGTTATTGGCCTATACTGTCTAATCTAGACTCCCAGTTGTTCCTACACACAGCCTAACCCTTTATCATCATCCTGTAATCAAAGACATTAGACATCCAGAATTGAAAAGGGCCTACAAGATCATCTAATTCAACCCTTCTATTATTATATCATTCATCTACTCCAAAACCTGCACTTGCTTCTCACTTAAAGCTCCTGATGTTAGAGGGCCTTCATCATCTGGCTCAAACCTACCATTCCAGCTTTGTTTCCCATTAGTTACTCTCCTTTTATGTGGTTCGACGTTCTAGCCAAGTTGGATTAAAGAACCAGTGTTCTTTCAAATAGTAGTTGATGTTCCATAAAGGTTTGTTGACTTAAATTTGGTTTGGGTTTTCAAAATATATTTTGAGAGAAGGGTGGGACTGCAAGGACTGGAAATCAGAGTCTATCCACAGTCACACCTACACCCATACCCACACCCCCACACCCTCTGCCAGAACAGAAGTTCTTTACCTGAGCTCCATGAACTTAATTTTTGTGTTTGGTTTTTTAATATTTTGAGAATTGTATTTCAACATTATTTCTTACCTGTAATTTTATGTATTTTAAGCATTTAAACCACTACTCTGAGAAGGGCAGACTTTACCAAACTTCCAAAAGATTCCAAATCCCTAACTTGGATGTCTTTTCAAGTAAAACACATAGAAGATTCTCATTCTCTCTCTCTCTCTCTCTCTCTCTCTCTCTCTCTCTCTCTCTCTCTCTCTCTCTCTCTCTCTCTCTCTCTCTCTCTCTCACACACACACACACACACACACACACACACACACACACACACACACACACACACACACACACACACACCCCTGTATACTCCTGCCCTATGTAATTCTGAACATTTCTAAAAAGGGATTTCAGTGTTGTTCAGTTATGTCTGACTCTTCGTAACTCCATCTGGGGTTTTCTTAGTCAAGATGCAAGAATGGTTTTGCCATTTCCTTCTCCAATTCATTTTTTTACAGATGAGGAAACTGATGCAAACAGGGTTGAATGACTTTTCTAGGGTCACAGAACTAATAAGTTATCTTCAAGAAGATAAATCTTTCTGACTTCAGGCCTACCACCTAGAATAGTTTTAAAAGAAAAGTTTCTACTATAAACGCAAATAGAGAAATTACACAGCATCCGTAGGAATCTCTATAGAAAGTTATGACAATAATTCCCTATTTACTCATTCAAGAAGGAATATGTTTACAAGATGTAATTTTACAATTAATAAAAGAATAAAAGACTTTTCGGTCAATAAAAATTTAGGGGAGAGAAAACAATTTTATTTGTGGCTCCAAAGAGAAGATGCAATAACAATTAATATTTCTATGGCTATTTCTTCAGTATATCAATAATAATAATAAGCTCAAGGAAGATTTCAAGTGTCTGATTTTCTGAATTATGAGCATATTTCCTTTCAAAACAACATAAAGATTTGCCTGAATTTTTAATATGGGCTGCTTTCCTGCTTATAACCTACTTTCTTGTTTAACACACTGGAATAGCAGTAAAAATTGGACTTTTTGTTTTGAAAGTCTTAAATAATAACCAAGAAGCTATTCACATTATACTATTATTATATTATATTATATTTGTGAATTTTTCATTTGCAAAAGAGGAATTTTTTTTAATGGGGAGCTTAGGAAAATTTATCAGACCAAGATTAAAAAATTATAGTTTAGAGGAGAAAACTAAAAGTCACAAGAGAACAGAACTGATTATAAAAATAACTGATTTGGAAAGTTAAGTCTCACTTTACTCTCAAATTACCACTTAGCTAAATGAAAATGTTAACTAAGCAACTTAGCTAAGAAGCTTGTCCATTTATGTCAGCTCCGTTATCTGGTAACACAACTACAGAATGTGAATTTTACCTCAGGTTACTAAAAGGCAACCAGACCCAGTGACTAGAAATCTAAGTTTCAAAATCAAGGAGGTGTTAAGGCCTATCTCTGATATATTTGTTAGCTATATAACCCTGGACAAGCATGAAAATCTTCAATGTCACTTGCTAAAGTCACTTGCTAAGATTTTAAGAGGCAGAACAAGTTACCAATGGGAATTTCTTCCCTGGCACACAAACGAAATCACCTGCTTGGATCAAGAAGAAAAAAAAAATTACTATTTCTATTGTATGATTGCCTGAACTACCACCCCCCAAAACATCTAGTGCTGAAGATGTTCTATCAATAGAAATTTAAACTGATCCTTGGAGAAAGCAATGAGCTTAATAGAAGAAAGCATCATCTATATTCTTTGTTGCTGCAGCTGACAATTCCCATTTAGCAGCATTGCAGTGTCTAACTATCTTAAGGGGTTATCTTCTCAAAACTTCAAAATAAAATTATTTAATTCTCTTTAATTTTTTTAAGTGAATGTCATGCCAGAAGATATCACAAAAATCCAAACATATTAAAATAAAACATCATCTTGAAACAGTCTTTGAAATTAATTTTATAGAACAAAAATGAACAAAGGTTCCAAAGTAGAAAGACTCAAAACTGGATGCTTAAAATTGCTTAAGAAAATTGCTTTAAAAAAGAGGTAGAAAAGTGGCAATGATTACAAACCACAAAACCACATTATGGTTCATAATGTGTAAGGTATATAACCACACAGAATATGGCCAACAAAGTGCTATGATAAATGTAAATTTAAAAAAATAAAAATGTGAATTTAAAGAATTCTGAATGTAAGATATCACTGAGACTTAATAGAATGGGATTATGACTACAGTATAGCTCTGGAAAGATATACCTTATTCAAAACAAATTGTGGATAAATAGAAAGATAGTAGCACAGATTATTAGGATAAACTTGTGAAAAAATCCCCAGAAGGTAGAAGCCGTTGACCAACAATAAATATCGAGAATATTTCAGGAATGATCAATGGAAACAAAATGACAAGAGATATCAATTTCTTATCTTTTGGTATAACTGGTCATTTTTCCATTTAGCTGCTATGGCAACTTCCTTTTGCCTTCTGGTTTTGTTTGCAACAACTATATTAATATTGATAGGAATCAGTTCCTCCAGTTGTTAAGTGCATTATGTTGACCAACAAGAGTGAGATCTAGAAAACTGAGGCAAGCACAGTTAATAAGCTTCCCCTGGGGTCACACAACTAGGAAGTATTTGAAACATATTTGAACTCAGGTCTTCCTGATTCCAGGCTGATATTCTACCTACTATATCACCAGCTGCCCAAGGTAATATTTACATATAATCTAAAAATGTTCTTAAGTCTCCTCCTCCTCCCTTTTTTTGTCAGTGACATTTATCTCTGCAAAAATGGAAGGTGGCAGGATACAGCCAAAGGCCATTTTCCATTTTTCACTGTATCTGGGCTTGCATTCTCAAGCAACCAGTACTTAGGATTCGCTAATCCACTTAGCCCAGCAGATTGTTTGTGGCTAGGATCCCATTCTAAGCCTTTCTAACATGGGAGAAAGAATCAGAGCCTGTATTCCCCTGGTACTCCCTCCAAGAATCCGGGTCACCATAGCACAATGGCACTAGAATGAGACAGAGGAGTAGGATTCAGTGGATTTTAATCCACTTAATTGATTAATGGTAAATATTAAGTTATTTTTAATAATAAGTAAATGTTAAGTTAATAAGGGAGGCAAATGCTTGTCAAAGATGTCTTCCACCATCCTGGAGCAGGTTCATTAGAGTTCAAATGGAAAAAAGAATTCCCTAAAGATGGAGAAGTTCTTTCAAAAGCTGTGATATATTAATGATATCATACTAACTATACCAAACTTGGAACATTTCTGAGCTTCTTAAATGATAATCATAATCATTCAAAAATATCAACACAAGGAAAATAAATGAAAAAATGCCTATTGTCCAAATGATGGCATGTATTTTGACGGACAAGCCACAGAATCGATCCAACAGTATGCCCAGAATTGAATAGGAGAAAAATGGAATGGATTGCTTTTAGGTAATTACATAGCTCTTTTAATGACTCTTAAGAGTCTCTTGTGAATTAGATTTCAGTAAGGAAAGGCTGGGCAAGGTCACCTGCCTCACTTTTCCCTCCAGAGCCCCCTGGGTCTAGTGGCCAGATACAGATCAGAACGACTGGTGATGGTCCTGAATGGCTATGTGGAAGAAAAGATGATAAATAGATTAGTAAGGGTTTCACTATGTACTGAGTATTGCATTTCTGAGCTGGAGAGAATGATTTTTTGGACTGGAAAGAACAGAATAAAAATGATCCCTATAACTAAAAGTTGAGACAATAGAATAGTAAGTAGACAATTCACCCAGCTCCTCAAGTCACTAAACTAAAATCCTGGGGTAACTTGAAAGGACTAGATACTTAGGTACTCCTGGTGATCTTTAAAGGCTGACCATAGTCTAGTTTTAAATATAGTCTAGTTTTAAATATAGAAGTTCTACCTGCAAGAATTTAGATAAGCCCTCATTGTACTTATTTATAAAATGAAGGGCTTGGACCTTCTGTGATCTAAGGATTGTGAAAATTAAGATCTCCCCATTGTCCCTGGAGAAGGCCTTCCTTGATTTTTGGAATCTACAACTATAGGCCAATAAACTTAACTTGTAAGATTTTTCTAGAAATCTTATTAAAGGAAAAGTTAGTGAACACCTAGAAAAGGAAGTGGCAATCCCAAAGTGGTGAAACAGCTTCCTCAAGAACAGGTCATGCATTTAAATTTAATGCATTAAATGCATTTCCTTTTTTTGACAGGGTTACTAGACTGACAAGTCATAAAAATGCTAAACATGTATAGAACCAGATTTTAACAAAGCACTTGATAAAAGACTCTCATGTTATTCTAACTGAAAAGAGATAAATTAGACAAAAGTTCCACTGGGCAAAGTGACCAGCTGAATGGTCAAACCCAAAAGGCAGTGATTAATCATTGTATGCTCACTTAAAAGAACTCCAGTGGAGCACCCCAGGAACCTGCCATTTGCCCTGTGCTACTTAACATTTTGATCAAAGGTTTGGATAAAAATATGGGTAATAGCATGCCCATCAAATTGGCAGATTCCATGAAAATTAGAGAGCTAACACAAGGGATGAAAGGGTGAAGGTCCAAAAAAAAGGTCCTGCAAGACGGGTATGTCAAACCAAATCTATTAAGATAAATTTAATCTGCAAAACCAAAAGCTATTTCCAACTGATTAGTACTCAAGGAATGTGAATATGAATAAAAGAATTGTATACTATTAAGTATACTTCTAAAAATGCTACAAACCACTGATAAGAGAAACATTCAAAATAAATCTGAGGCTTTGTTTCACACAAGCAAAATAGAAAATAAAACAGATGAAAATCAGTGTTGGAGCAGTTATAGAAAGACATGCATACTCATGCATTACTGGTCTAACTGGTATTATTCTGAGAAGCAATTTAATTTAAAATTATGTGAGTAATATCTATGTCCCTCAAGGATATTATTGATGACAAAAAAAAAAAAAAATCCATACCAAAAAAAAATCTATTTGAACCCAAATAGAGCAGTACTTTTTTGTGTGATGGCAAAGAAATGGAAACAAAGGAGATGACCATCAACTGAGGAATGATGAACAACTGGTGGTATATGCTTGAAAAGTATTATTAGTGTGCTGTAAGAAATGATGGGATGAATAGAGAAACATGGAAAGATCTACATGAACTGATGATGCAGAGGGAAGAAAGTAGAACCAAAAAATAAACACAGTGTTTATAAATAAATAAATATAAATATTTATAAATATAAATATAAATGGAAATAAATAATATAAATAAATATATATTTAATAATATATATAAATATAAATATATATTTAGTAATATATTATATATAATAAATATATTAAATATAAATACATATACATATACATATAAATGGAAAAAGCAACCACACATTTAAAAAAAAATCAAAAGTGAATATAATGGGATATTATAGGAAATAACAAACATGATAACTTCAGAAGTGTGGAAAGACTCATGAAAAAATGCAAAGTGAAGCACAGACATAAAAACAATTTATACGATGATTAAAATAATGTAAATGGAACGAACAGCCTCCACAAAACAATAAAACATGTATAAAAAAAATTGGTCCCAAAGAAGAGATAAGATACCTCTTTCCACTCCTTTGCAGAAGTCAGAGGTCTAAAAGTATGGAATATTGCATATATATAAGTACTGATCTGTTTCACTGCCTTTTTTTCCCTTCTCTTTTCTTTTTTAAAACTCATTACAAGGAATGGCTCTTTACAGGTCTCATAAGGAGTATACAGAGGGAAATCTAAGTGATAGTAAAACAAACAATATCAATAAAAATGTTATAGGAATAAATATAAAGTCTCACATAAATTTTAAAAATTAAAAAAAAAAAAAAGGAAACTCTACAAGATAGAGAAGGTATGGGTAGATACCTGTCTATCTGAAAAAGAGCTAGGATTTTAATGGTCTAAAATATAAGCCAATATTATCAAATGGCAGCCAAGAAGCCTAATAAGGTATCTAGCTGCACTGAAAGAAATAATGTCCAGCAATGAGGGAGGTAATGATATAATAGCTCTCCCCTGATCAGTCCAGACCCACTAGTACTTTCTTATTTAGTTCTTTGTGGCAGTTTTTTGCAAGGATCTTGATAACATAGAGTTTTCAGATAAGAGGTATCTAGATGGTGTTAAGATCATACCCCATGAGCATCAGTCAAGGAAGGTAAAGGATTAGACCCTGGTCTGCATTAGCCCTAGAGATCAGAACTGGAAGCAAAAGATGAAAGTTGCAAAGACGCTGATTAAGACATGGTACATGGGGGCAGCTAGGTGGCACAATGGTTAGAGCACCAGTCCTGACATCAAATCTGGTCTCAGACACTTAACACTTCCTAGCTGTGTGACCCTGGGCAAGTCACTTAACCCCAAATGCCTCAAAAAAAAAAAAAAAAAGACATGGTGCACAGGCAAAACCATAACAGGTCTATCCAGAAGGGAAATGAGCTGCCTTTGGGGAAAGCAGGCCTCTCCCATTCGAGTTTTTCAGGCAGACACTAGAAAATCAAAACATTTGTTGGGGATATTGTTAGAGGGAACAGAAGAGTGGATCTGTTCAGCTTTAGGATATCCCAGACCTAAAAAACTGCTGAGGTCTCTGAATTATAGCAATTAATGGGAAAACATACATTTTCTCCAGCCACAATTTAAGACTAAATGGTTGGAGATTTTCTGGTTGGATTTTTTTTTTTTTTGGTACACCTGCTTATTTATAAAGGAATAAAAATCCCCCCAGGGGCAAATCCCCTATATTTTATAAGTTAAGATAATTTTTCATTTGTTTCTGAAGTTACTACTCTGCTGTAAAATGCTTCATAAAGTTTCCATAGTATTTTATGACTTGGACATTTTCTTTTCCTAGGAGCTTACCTATTTCACATAAATAAGTTTTAGTTCAAGGCCCCACTTCACACCAATATGGATTTTCCTTGTTTTTGGTCCATGGAGACTCTTTTAATAGAATTTCCCCAAAACATCTGCAGCTAATCAAGCCACTGCGTCTGATTGTGATTTGCTTGCTAAATTTAATCTTTTACTCTATTTTTATGAGCAAGGATGGTTTTTCCTCAGTTCCCACTTCATCTTTTCTCCTATAAATCAGCTGATATGTAAATTAAGGATAAGAGAGGTTTAAAAATTCCCTCCATTGTTTTGAAGAACTATTGGGGGGGAAAAAAAAAGCAAGCCAATTGCCTCAACTTTTCCACAGTAGGCAATCTCTCAGATTCGATGCCATTTGTTGCTGTTATAGACACATCCCTCCTCCCCCAAAGAGGACTGAGGTGGGATTCAAGGGAAAAAATGCAGGGAGATACTCTTAGATGTCAATACTACTTCAAAAAATCAGATTTTCCAATTCCACATTCACTTTTCAAAAAAATACTGGTGAATTTGGTGGAAAGTAAGTTCAATTACCACTCACTTGGCCATCCAACACTTTTGGTCTTGAATACATTAACAAACCCATAAATGGTGTTGCAAAGGGTCTAAAAGGAAGTTTTGAGTTCTTAAACCACTTAAAAAGAAGGTGAAGAACAAGATAAGATGAAAGTAAGCCTACTGTTAAGAAATTGCTGCATGTGGGGTGGGGTGGGGTGAGGTGGAGGGTGAAGTATATACTTCAAAATGTTTGATTTCATCAATAATATTTTAGAAGAGAAAATAACACCATTAGTGATATTTTCAATGCTTTTTACATTAGGCTACAAGATAGTTGGGAAAACATCAGTTTTAAGCTATAAATTATGGATATATTTGACAGGGGGATGAGAATATGTTCCTTCCTTGTAAAATAAAAATATAATAGCTAAATATAAACCAAGGCAAGTTCTAAAAATGATGCTCCAGAGTAGGACTTCAAAGACTTTTTTCCCACTGTCCATCCCTTTTCACTTAAGAAATTTTTACTTAACCCAGGTATATAGATATATAAAACAGGTACACAAATCAAACATTTATTGATAACAAATTATAAAGAAATTTTAAAGGAAATTTTTCGTGTGTGTGTGTATGTATGTGTGTATATATATAGATATAGATATATAGATATATATTTATCACTTATTTTTACATAAAGAATTAAATCTTGGAAGAACATTGGATACTGTAGGACATGGAACATGCAGAACACTTTTACTGTTGCCAAATTTCCTGTGACCCCAATATTCAGTTAAATAACCCCATATGGGGTTGGGAGCCACAGTTTTACGAAGCTTTGCTCCAGAACCCAAACTAAAGATATGGCCGCCTGACTCACTGCTAACCTTCCCCTGAACCATATATTTTAAACCTAACTTCACACAGATGTTGACAGAGCCAGGATTCCTAACTTTTCCTTTCCACCAGGAAGGGCCTGTAGGCTTTTTTCTTGTTCCTCACACTCCTATCTAGGTCATTCCTTAAACTTGGTATTACCTTCACCTGAAAGGCCCTTTTCTTTAATACCTAGCTGCTCCAGCACCATCTTGGGCATAGTTTCTCAAGTAGTTCTGCCCACTACCTTCTATTTAACTATTTTATGTACTTTGCTATTCTCTTTATATTTAAGCTCTACCTCTTAATAGTACTTGCTCTCCCCTCTCCCCCTTTAGTGGCTGGGTAGCTAGATGGATTGATTATTGGACCTGAAATCAGAAACAACTGAGTTCCAACCCAGTTTCAAATGCTCACTAGATATCTGACCCTGAGCAAAATACTAAAACTCCCAAATAGGTATAAAAACAGCACCTACTTCCCACAGATGTTGAGAGGATATAATATGATAATTTAGCACCATGGGGGCAAGTAGCAGGCACTTAAATGCTTGTTTCTCCTTCTCCCTTGGGTAAAATGGCTTTATTCTTAGCATCTGTGTCCCAAGCAGGGAGCACTGTGCTTCTTAGCACACAGAAGAAATCTAATAGATATCTGTTGATTGCCTGATAGCTGATTGATAATCACCCTTCAGTGTAGTGGAAGAAGAAATAGGAACACAGCTTTGTTCTCCCCTGGAAATCCAAATTTGGGAGTGGTGCAGGTTGGTAAACAGGAGGTAATACAACAGTCTTTGAAATCTACATACACATACACTTCTCTCAACAGTGAAATAGGAATGAAGGAGGGAAAGGAGGAAAGAATAAGAAAAACAAAGTCTCAAGAAAAACTAATTCTAAAGACACAAAAAAATTTAGCTCTTTCTGAAGTGGCAAAGAATAAAAATGTAATTATTATTTTAAAAATAGGAATTTAAGAGAATGCACATAAACTGCATGAAGCATGAAAAAAGTGATATATATATATATGGGATAGAATATTATTGTACTGAACTCTTAATACATTATGGAAACATATTTCCACATTTGTCATATACTGAAAGAAACAGAATAAAAGGGAAAAGCCTAAAAGATAAAATAGGATGCTCTGATCCACATTCAGATTTCACAGTTCTCAGGATATGAATAGCATTTTCCACCAAGTCTTCGAATGGTCCTGGATTATTGTACTACTGAGAAGAGTTAAGGCAATCATAGTTGCATACTAACACAATCATAGTAATAACCAATGGGGATTGCAGAGCACTAATGAGGAAATGTGCTACTTACCACATATTAGAAAGATGAAGTGCTCAGAGTATAGAATGACAAATTTTTTTAGGACCTGGCCAATATGGAAATTTGTTTTGATTGACTACATCTTTGTAACAGGCTTTGTTTTGTTTGTTTTTTTTTTGTTGGGGAGGGGGGTGTTCTCAATGGGGGATGGAAATGTTAGGATAGGAGGATATGAAGGTAGATCTTTAGTGATTAAAACAAAATTTAAAAAAATTAAAAAAAAAAGAATTTTGGAACTCCGATAATACGACCAATTACAATTCTTGAGAACTCATGATGAAACACCTGGCAGACAGGCTCAGAATGAAAACAGACTGGCATGTATGTATATGTACAGGTTTGTATGTGTCTATATATATATATATGTATGTGTATGTATAGACATGACCAATGGAAAAAAATTTGTTTTAACTACAAGTTTTGTTTTTCCTCAATTTCTCAATAATGACAGAGGAAGAAGGGGAAAGATGGCTGATACTAATTTGCAAATAAAATTTAACTTTTAAAAAATCTACAAGGGGATCCCAAGCTAGTAGTTTCAGGAACCCAGATTAGAACATTTCTTCTTAATAGCCTTTACTAGTCTAAACACTGCTGGGCTGAGTTTCAGAATCTTTCACACAAAAATATTAACATGATCTAGGCTCTCTGCTCACCTTGCTAAAATGGATTGACAACAGGCTAAAAACCTGTTTGGTTTTTCATTGATTAGAGCCTTACCTGCCTTCTCCACACCTACTGAAAAGAAAGAACAAGTTGAACAGGATTGCTTTACTACAAAGAACATAAAACACCCCTGAGATTTTTTTTAAATGTTTCTACCTCCTCCTAAGCACTCCTTCCCCCCAAACCCACCCCATGAACTAATTCTAGCTGAAACTTTTGGTTAGACAGAATTTGTTTAAACTAATTTGCAACCCAAGTCTCAATTCATTAGCCACACTTCCCCAAAGTAGTCCTATCAAAAAATAATCAACCATTGAAACTTTTATAGACCACCTTAAGGAGAGGCATCTCAGAAAGGATGCTCCCTTTCAGAGTACAGAAACTCTGGACAAAATGTCAGCCATTATTTAGGTCTCTCATCCTAGAGACTTAAATTAATTTGATTAAGATACTCGAAGTGGCATGTGCCTCATTTTAAGTTTAACAATGCAGGTGAGGATCCAAATGGAAACTCAGCTCACAAAATGTGAAAAGAGTTTAGGAAAAAAAACCTTTTAAATTGCTGAAGTTACCAAAGAATAGGGAAAGGGGCAGAGACAAGGGGTTATCAGTGTAGTGCTCACTCACAGACGAAGAACTTTTTTTTAATACCCCAGTCCTAATTACAAGAAAGCAAAATGGTGGAAAGCTTCCCAGTAGAAAAAGAAAGAGAAAAAGAAAAAGATTGTTGGCCAGTATATATATATACACACACAAACATACACTATATACATACAGTATAGATATATATAGTGTGGGGTGAGAGAATAATGGAAAGTTAAACCTCTTCCCACACTCCAACTCCTAAGGCAGATAGGTGCAGGTAGGTGGTTGAGTAAATAAGTTCCCAACCATAAGAGGAGACTCCAAGGGAGACTTCCTGGAGGAAGATGTTTAATTATTTCCTAGTGTTATTCATTGATGAATAGGGATATTTTAAAGCAGCTTTAGTCAGCTGGGCCTGCCATTGATGATCTAATTAAGCTAGGTAACTAGTACCTTAATTCCAAAGAAGGCAGAACCATTATATGACACTGCAAAAGCAGATAGCAAACTCCATCCAGGGTTTAGGAGCCCCCTTCTTCGGGGTAATGTAAGAGTTCCTTTCTCCTTCATCCCAGGGTGCAAATGGTCTTTGTGTCCTAAGATACTTCCGTTTTTAGTCCAGATTCTTGTTCACCAAGCTACATAGACTTGGGCTCAAAAATGTGTGGCTGTTTTCCCAGCTATTACCATAAGAAAGTAACTGAACTGAGAAAACAAACTAAGACAATCCAGAAGCCTCAGCTGAAGTCCAGAGACCCAGCTGTGTGATGACAAGTTACTTGGATCCAGAATTTTACTCTCTACACAATCCCAAGCAGTAACTAGGGACCTTTGTGAGGGAAGCATAGGATTTCAGATCTAGGTCTGAAAGGGGCCCCCATCTGTCATCTACTTGAACTCTTTCATTTTATAACTAAGGAAATTGGGGCCTAGAAAAGTGAAATGATTGAGAGATTCAATATCCTAGTGGTTAGAGCACTGGACCCGAGTCAGGAAGACTTCAATACTTAGATACCCAGCTGCATGACACTGAACATCTGCCTCAATTTCCTCATCTGTATAAATAGCCATGGGGCAGTTAGGTGGTGTAATTGATACAGCACCAGCCCTGAAGTCAGGAGGACCAGAGTTCAAATCTGATCTCAGACACTTAACACTTCACACTTTCTAGCTGTGTGACCCTGGGCAAGTCACTTAACCCCAATTGCTTCAGGAAACAAACAAACAAAAAAAAAAAAAGGCCAACAAATATTTTTTAAGGGCCTACTATGTGAAAGGCTAAGCTCTGGGGATACAAAAAAGAGATAAAAGTCCCCATTTCTATCCTCAAGAAGCTGATAATCCACTGGGGAAGACAAGCAAATATGTACAAATAAGCTATAAATGGGAAAAAACTAAAAGAGAAAAGGTACTAGAGGAGGGACTATGGAAGGGTTCCAGTATAAAATGGGATTTTAACTGGGATTTGAAGGAAGTCAGTGAATCCCTCAGAGACAACATTCCAGAACTAGACAACAGGCAGAGAAAAAAAGCCCCCTGATGAGAGATAGAGTACATTGTTCATGGGCCAGGAAAGGCAGCTGATTATAAAGAGTTTGGGTATCATGTGTCTGCTTGGAGGCAACAAGGAACCAATGTAGTTTATTAGAAGAGAAGGGAAGATATCACATGATGAGACCTGCACTTTAAGAAAATCATTTTAGTGGCTTTATGACTAGATTGAAGAAGAACTTGAGAAGGGCAAAATATTCCAATAATCCAGGCATGAGATGTTTGTTGTTGTTGCATTATTTCAGTGATGTGTTGGGATTTTCTTTCCAATGATCCTAGAATTGTTTGTCATTTACTTCTCCAGCTCATTTTACAGATAAGGAAACTGAGGCACACAAGATTAAGTGATTTGCCCAGAGTCACACAGCTAGTAAGTGTCTGAGGCTAGATTTTAACTCAGGAAGATGAATCTTCCTGAATCCAGTTCTATCCACTGAGCCCTCTAGTTATCCTTTGAAGTGATAATGGAGTGTTTCTCTTCCAGGGTTATTGTATCAAGTGAGATATTTGTAAATGCTTTCCAAAACTCAAATCAAATCAGACAAATGCTTTTATTAGAAGTAGTAGAATATCTGAAACAATGTAATATTTCTACTGTATGATGCTTCATAGATCTTTTTTTTAGTGCTTTAAAGTTTGCTTTACAAACATTACATTTCATTTTTACAACCACCCTAAGAGGTACTATTATTCCCATTTTATAAATGACAACAATGAAATTTAGAGAATGTAAGGAACTTGCTCAGGATCACACAACTAGTAAGGGTCTGAGTCGGAATTCAAACTCAAGACTTCCTAGATAGGATTTTGACTAATAGGATTTTAATCAATGCAAAAGACATTAAGAATCAGCATTAATGCTTTGCCACTGTACCCTGAGGACCATGAGACCTTTCTATCTGACTGACAGCTGAAACTTTCCACATGTATTATTCCTACCCCATCAAGAATGTAAAATCCTTGAAGGCAAACTATCTTACTTTTCTATTTTTACCCCCATAACCTAGCATATTGGAAGTACTTAAATTTCTTTTTTCACCCATCATTCCAGCATTGAATCCAAATTACGTGTCCCTTCTACCTCTAAAATCTTATGATACTGTAACTTCTGAAGGTCCTAATTATGTCTTCCTGGACTTAACAATAGATTATATTACTTCTCTGTGCTATATAGGAGAAATGTCCCACCAAGAATGGTTGGGAAAACCACAACCAAGCCTTATCTTCCAAATTTAGGGTTTTGGTGGGTGACTGGAAAAGTCAAACCTAGAGAGCAAATAATTGGGCACAGACTCACTCCATGCTTGCTGAATCTGACTAGGAGCACAAATCCCAAGTCACTTCACTTCTGGGGCTCATTTTTCTCATCAATAGAATGAGGGAAATGGATTATATGGCCTCTATGGTCCTTTAAGGCTCTGAGTTTCTGTGATTCTGTGATTGCAATTAAATGGATAACTAACTTTTTTCCTATAGTATATATGCAAAGTCACAGGCTGATTAACTCAAAAAGTAAAAAACAGAAATAACTCTTTTTCATTTCTTTTCCATTGGAACTGGGGAAGTCCTAACTGAAGTGTCTTACGTCAAGTTAATGAATTTGTTGAATAAATGACAAAAAAAAAAAAAACAGGGCCATAGCCCCTGTTTATTTCAGTTATGCTACCTCCACTGTATAATTAATACCAAAACCAATCCTCTGTATAATTATCAGCCTCTACTTCCTTCTACTATTGTAGTAAATCAAGGGTTACCTATGGTTTATCAGATAAAAGTATGTCAGTTTTCATCAGCATAGCACCTGATTTTTGTCAAAAATTCCACTGGTTACCACCATAAATGATTCTCAGGATTGCCAACCATAACTATTGGGTCCTACCAGAAGTGCTTCTCTTCCTTCTCTGGTGCCCAATGGAAAGCACTTAAGGATTTTCACATGCTGTCAACAAGTAAGGATTTTATCTGTAAGTTCCAGTTGTAGAAAAATTTAGTTCCATCTCTCCTTCCTTCCACCTCTGAAAGATTTCCATTGGTACTGGTGATCCAAAAAATAGCCAAGTTCCTCCAAAATTCACCAATTCACCTTGTTCTCTTATCATTTGTCCTAGGCAAGAAAGAGCTTCTTTCTAGCAATTAAATTTACATACAAGAATGACAGACAATCTAGTGACTCCACATTCAACACAATGAGTCAGAAGCCCTGGTTAATTATTTTCAGTATTAGCACTGACTCAACTGCCTATTTTTCTGTATCTTTCTATACACAATTAAAATTCAACTATACTGATATATTTGCAGAAGTATTACAAGCAAAAAATGACACAAAGAGTGGGGGGGGAATCACTCATGACGGAAATCTAGGCTGGTAAATTGGGTGTAGGCATCCAAATCCTTCTCCATATTCCCTGACCTAATTTTTGAGGCCCATCATTTTTCACCTACAAAAATAAACTTGACAGTCATCCTGAAAGAAGGGACTAGAACCAGTAAAGCACATTATTTAGACCAGAATCTTAAACTTTTTCCACTTGCAACCCCTTTTTGGTCCAAGAAATTTTTCCTCTAGTCTGGGTATGGGGGTATATAAAATAGACATACAACTCAAACATTCACGGATAATAAATCATAATTTCAAAGCACCCACATTCAATTACTTGACCTCATATAGGGTCCTGACCCACAGTTTAAGAAGCTTTGATTTAGATTTAAGTGAGGGCAACAATGCAAATAGAAAGAACTATTACAACAAAAAAAGAACATTTCATACTTACAATTACCTACTTTATACAAAATATATCCTTCTTTGCACAGAACATGACATGGCTAATAGACTCAATTGGTTAATTTTGCTAAAACTGCTTCCAGTCTTCCCCCCACCAACTCTTTCTTTTTCCTTGTGTAATAAAGAATAGCTTAAAGAGAATAATAAATTCAGAATGAAGAATGATTTAAAAAAAAAAAAATCAATCCCCACTGTGGAAAATAAAAGATCCCATCTTAATACTGATGTCAAGTTTTTGCTGTTTTTAAGTTAGTGGGTTTTTTTTTTTTTTTATTAAAAGAAGAGGTCATTGAAATCATAAGAAATGTATAGAAATCATAAGAAGCACTCAACATTTGGTAGTGAAAGAAGGCAAAGAGCTCCTCATATACCACTATATTTAGTCACATACTATGCCTTCCATTACCTTTTGGCCATATCTTATGCACATAACTCCTAATAAAGTGTAAGTTCCTTGAAAACAAAAACTGTTTCTTTATGTCCCAAAACAGAGACCCCAGGAGTTGCTTAATAAAATGCTTGTTGGCTAATTAAAAAGCCAGTTTTATTAGAAGGCACAGTTGTTAGAATGATTCAGTGAATACTAAGATAAAACAGACAAAATAACAACTTCCCATTGGCTACCAGCACTTCACTTGATTCTCTTAACGAGAGTCAAACTCTAGCCAAGAATGAAGGCAATGTGGACAATTAGATAACCAATCCAAACTCATACCTACCACAGATTCCTTCCATCTGGGAGAAGACATTCTTCTACAAGAGCAAAAGACCAGACCATGTAAATTCAACAAAAACCCTGTAGATTATAATTTAAAATAGAGCTGATTTGTTTATAAAAGCTATGTAAGTCAATGCCCATCAATTGGGAATAACTAAACAAACTGTGGTCTGAAGGTAGTCTACTACCTTCTCTACTGCAGAAGAGACCACCAAGGCAAACTGATGTTGCCCTTGAACTTGCCCAGAGTCACCTAGCAAATGTCTGACACCAGATTTGAACTCAGAGATATTAGCCTTCCCAATTCCATATCTGGGACACTATCCACTGCACTATGTACATGCCCTAGTGTACACAAATATTTGTGCTATGGGAAACTAAGAATGTGATGGATACATGAAAACATGGAAAGATACAAAGGAACTGATAAAGAATGAAATAAGCAGAACCAAGAGGGGGGGGGGGGAATAAATATATATACATATATATGTCTATATATATATATATATATATATATATATATATATATATATATATACACACACACACACATACAATGATTACAATATAAATGAAAAGATCAACTACACATTCAAAAATCAAAAGAGAGGGTTGCAAAATTATAACACTCAAGCAAAACTCAAAAAAAGATGAGAAAGCACCCCAGAGTCAAAAGGTCTACACTGTGCAACTGCATGTGTTTTCACACTTTTCCAATGTATTGATTGCTAGTGCTAATTTTTCTTTCTTTCTTTCTTTTTTTTTTTTTTTTTGGCCTTAAAAAAAATTCTGCTATACAGGATGGCTCTCTGAGGGGGAAAGAAAAAGAGTATGGGGAAAATAACAATGATGTTAAAAAAAAAATTTTTTAAGACACAAACAGAAGTCTGCTATGCTAAATCTCTCCTAATTATCTCTGTATATACATGACCATTAAAAAAAATTTTTTGTTTTGACTAGGCATTCTTGATTGAGGGGGAGGGAGGGATGGGAGAGGACTGAATCTAATCATACTGTACTGTAAAGCTTTTCTTTTTTCATGTAAATTTTATTCTACAATAAGAAGTTCAGTGTAACTAAGTTTTTCCACAACAGCTGTTTTCCTTCAATGCGAGCTCAATTTTCGTCTCAAGAGGCACACTACTAAGGAAAAGCTAAATGTAAAATCCTGTTTCCTGTAAAATTCAAACAGATGTTTTATGTAATCAAACCACTATTGTGAAGCTCCACCCCATCTACTGTACACCGTATTATTTTATAAGATAGAGACAGAACTAAAGGGAAGAATAAGCCACATGGTAGTAACAAAAGGTCAAGGGAATATCCCCGCCAATAAAAATGGTCTTTAAAATAGGATCATTAAGTTAGCGATGGTACATTCAAACAAATTAAACATTTAGGGACATTAGCTTAGGCACAGGATCTATAACTTCATAAATATTATTCAGCAACAAATCTCAGTTCTGTATTCACTTGGCTAAGGCACGAAAACAACAGCAAATTCAAGAGACACTATTCAATAATGTACAAATTCAGATTGAACAACTCTGGGCAATTCAATAGGGCTTTACTAAACCAAGATAAGCATCAGACTAGGCTCTTTAGACATCCTATCTTATTAGGGGATTTTCTTCTAGAGGCCAAATTACCGGAGATGGATGGGGCTAGTAACTGGTCTGACACATAAGTAAATGTTTTCATTTGAGGTTTCTTATTTGGAATGTGGATCAGGGCATCTTGGAGGCCACTTGATGCAGCAGAAAGGACTCCACTTGGGGTTTGGAGTATCTGGGTTCAGCCCTGCCATTTAATAACTGTGTGATGTTGGACAAGACACATCCCCTTTCCCCTACCCTAGTTTTTCCTCTTTTGTAAAATGAGGGCCTTCAATTAGAAGGCCTGAAAGAGCTGAAGAATAACTAAGCTTCTAAGGATAGCTCCTTTTACTTTTTCAAGGTTCATATCTCAAACTAGAAAAATATAAAAGGAACTTATGAAGTACATGTTATTATTGCTAATAAAAATAATAATAAAGGAGCAGTCCTGAATTTTGCCCTTTAGCAAAAAAGACAATTACCAAAAATGAGTCAGAATTCAGGGGGATAAGGTAATGGTAGGTCTGTGATCTCACTGGTTAAGGAAATTATCAGAAAAGGAAATTGATTCTTTACCATTGCAGAAAAGCAGTTTTCTTCACATATGCACAAAAAAATTGGGAATGGCTGACTAAGGTATATGTAGATAATGGAATATTACTGGGCTAGAAACCTTAAGAAGCTTTATATGAACTTATTTAATGTGAAATAAATAGAACCAAAGAGAACAACTTATACAAAAACCCCAACACTGTAAAGAAAAGCATTGTATGGAAATGTCTGCCATCTAGGGGAGGGCGTGGAGGGAAGGAGGGGAAAATTCGGAACAGAAGGGAGTAGAAGGGATAATGTTGTAAAAAATTACCTATGCATATGTACTGTCAAAAAATGTTAGGGGGCTGCTAGGTGGTGCAGTGGATAGAGCACCAGCCCTGAATTCAGGAGGACCCAGAGTTCAAATCTGGTCTCAGACACTTAACACTTCCTAGCTGTGTGACCCTGGGCAAGTCACTTAATCCCAGCCTTAGTGGGGGGAAAAATGTTATAATTATAAAAATTTTTTTAAAAAGTCACAATAAATTCTTTTTTTTTTTTTTTAGGGAAAAATAAAGAGAAAAAGAAAAACATTGGTTGATACAGCAGAATTCTAACCAAAACAATCAACTATGTCACCTGAGAAATAATGACAAAAAACACTTCACACTACCATTTGATTGACAGGTTTAGATTTAAGGGTGAACTAGGATACAAAATTTTTGGACATAACAAATATATGAATTTGTTTTAGTTGACTATACTTATTTATTAATTATTCACTTTTAAAGGAGGGAGAAGTTTGAAAAAAATGATTAGAAACTGTGATACCAAAAAAGAGCTTATTTCAACATTTGTTTAAAAAATACACAGAAAGTATCAGTTGGGTTGAATGGTGAATAAAGTGTCAGGTCTGTATTAAGGAAGACCTAAATTCAAATCTGGCCTCTTACTTGGATCTTGGACAAGTCACTTGAGAGAGGGAAGAGGGGAAGAAAGAGAGATAGAAACAGACTTAAAAATAGGAGGTTCAGAAAGAGACACAGATTCAGAGTAAGTTTGAACTAATATATTTTTAATGCAATCTTTGCATAATGGATTTGCAAAGACGTCCAATTCTTTTTCTGTTTTCTATGTGTGAGTGCTGTTTGTCGATATAGATAGATAGATAGATAGATAGATAGATAGATAGATAGATGTTCAGAACAAAATAAAAATTGAAACAAAATTTAAAATGATTCAAAAGTTGCCATTTCTACAGGTCTGCCACTCCCAAAATTCTTCCCTCCAGAAGCAAAGGACTCCTCTAGACAGTTTTCTCTGTCTCAGATTATTTGCCAGTTTCATCCAGGGGAACTAAGGTCAATTCAGAAAAACAGCTTAAGTAAATAAACCTTATACAAAAATGACAGTCAACCAGTACCACATTCTTTGCCCTTCTTAGAATTTAAGGCAAGGAAAAGAAATTTAAAGCATCTCAATGTAAACATATAAAAATCATGCAAGCAATAAAAGGCTTACCACTAGTGTCCACAATCTGCCACAGAAAGAATGAATCTTTGTACACAAAGTGAATGTGTTAAACAAAATACTGCTATTGCTCTAGCATCTTAAGTTCAACAAACACGCTGTAAGGACCCATTAGTAGAAGGCACCCTTAAAAGTGCTGAGGATCTTGTTCAGTTCTGCTTTGATTTTTTTGTGATCCAATTTAGAGTTTCCTTGGCAGGGATATTGACTTTCTTCCACTCATTTGACAGATGAGGAATCTAAGGCAAAAAGATTAAGTTCCTTGACCTGCCCAGGTCATACTACTAAGTGTCTGAGGACAGATTTGTACTCAAGGAGATGATGTTGTACCACAGTTCCCTAAATTGTCCTGTCTCATTTCCCTAAATTATTCTGCCTCAGTTTCCCTAAATTGTTCTGCCTCGGTTCCTTGAATTGTTCTGCCTTAATCCTCCTGATTGCAATGCTCTTTTTCTGCTCATTAGAACTGAGATAATTAGGGTTGTGATGATCTGGCATTCCAAAAGATAAGACTCCAGATGTCCTATCTCAGATACCTAATTGGCATCCTCTATCTCTAAATTTCAGACTTTCTGGCTCTTAGTTGGACACCTCCTAAATCCTCCCAATTTGTAAGAATTTATGGTCTTACCCCCCCCCCCCAGCCTGTCAGAACCAGATTGATGATCCCTTCCTGGAGATGCCACTTAAATCTTACAGAGACTAAATCTCCTCCTCTTTAAAAGGAGGAAGGCTGAACTAGATGGATTTCTTAATTGCCTACCAACTCCAAATTAACAATCCTAAAGTCTCCGGAGGAAGCAGACACCAGAGCTGGGCCCTAAAGACAGGGAATGGTTTTCTTCTAGGCAGAGATGATGGCCCAGCTCCCCCATAGACTTGGGGAATGAGGAAGAAAAAGCTTCTGCTAATCATAGGCTTCTCATTTCTCTTGCAGAATGAAATATAAAATTCTCTAGAGCACCCAAAATCATTCTTAACCTAGCTCCCTCCCATTTTCCCAATCTTCTTACATCTTACAGGTAAAATCCAGAGACTTCTACTGCTCAATTCTGGTCTTTCTCAACCTTTCTTAATTCTATTGCTTTCCCTCTGTTAATTCTTACTTATTCTATCTATAGCTTTTCTGGTTATCTCCCTTATTACATTGTAAGCTCTTTGAGGGCAGCGTTCTGCGACCCCATCCAGTCCAATTGAGCTGGAATGAAAAGTTTAAAGAAATATTATATCATGTTTATTTCAAGTTAGAAGGTAGGCTGGAAGGGAAGGTAATCTTAAATGCCACTC
The DNA here is from genome assembly GCF_048593235.1 of Sminthopsis crassicaudata. NCBI lineage: Eukaryota > Metazoa > Chordata > Mammalia > Dasyuromorphia > Dasyuridae > Sminthopsis > Sminthopsis crassicaudata. The sequence goes on from NC_133617.1 coordinate 586,390,978, forward strand.
TAAGATTTTATATTCTTTCTACAGTCTACAATGAATGAGCTACTCTAGGTTTTGAACCAGAGGTGACATAGTCCTAGGTCCCAGAAAAATTACTTGGCAGTTAACTTGTTGAGGTTCAAAAGGAGACCCTCAAGAGGGGTCACAGACTGATGTCTCGAGGTATCTCAAAAGAATTTACAGGTTTGAACCCATCTCCAAGTCAAGGAGCAAAGTTTATTAAAATTGTAAAAGCAACTGAAGCAGGCCAAGTTCCAAAAGGATTTAGCAAAGAACCAGGAGCAAGAAGCCGATTTATAGGAAAAGACAGAAGATATCTGGTTCTTCATGTTACTGATATGCTCATTTTATGGCCCAAAGGTAGAACTGAGGAGTGGTCTTGTATGCACCTCACCATTTGTCTCAGAAACCCTATTATTATGGAGTAACAGATTGTTATTTGTCAGTCATCAAAGCTTCTAGGACTATTATTTCTAAAGCCAAGAGATTTTAGTATCATTGCCAATAGCATTCCTAAGGTCTGGGGGGGGGGGGGAGGAATACTGCTATATTCTCCTAGACGCTGCACCCCCTTCAAAATGAAGGATGGACTGGGGAGAGAGATACAAAAAGTAAACAAAAAGAATTAAAATGCTATGTATTGCACTACCTGCCATCTAGGGAAGGGGATGGGGGGGGGAAGGAGGGGAAAAGTTGGAACAGAAGGTTTTGCAAGGGTCATTGTTGAAAAATTATCCATGCATATGCTTTGTAAATAAAAAGCTATTTAAAAAATTTAAATGCTATTTAAGCCAGTATAGGTAATAAGTAAATAAGATCTGAATTAAATTAAGTAAAAAGATTTTTTTAACTAATTTGAAGTACTGTAAATCAAAGCTTCTTAACTGTGGCTCTCAACCCCATGTGGGGTAACTGAATGTGAAAAGTCACTCAACATTTGGCAACAATAAAAGGTTTTTGAATACTCTATTGTCCTGCAGTATAAAATATTCTAGCAAAATTTAATTTTTTATGTAAACACAAACAAGCACATCCCTTTCATTGGTAAGCAACTTTGATCTGATTTTTCTTACACAGCATGATAAACATGGAAATATGTTTAAAAGAACTGCACATGTTTAACCTATTTGGATTGTTTGCTGTCTTGGAGAGAAAAAAGGGGAGGAAAGGAAGAAAAGTTGGAACACAAGGTTTTGCAAAGGTGAATATATTTTTGCATGTATTTGGGAAAACATCAAAAAATAGATAGATAGAGATAACAATACTAATCCACAACCACCCTACCTCTTGGTCAAGTCAATCCTACAGATTGAAGACCCAGATCAGGCAACTAATTCAGTATAGATAAAAAAATTAAAAAAAAGATGGGCATGGATTCTAGTCCTGGCTCAGCCATCACCTGCTTAACCTCGAGTTAGCCCACTCTATTTAAGCCTCAGTTTTCCTATATGAAAAATTAGACTGGATTAAAATGATCTTTTTCTAAGTATAAAATTACTCACCATTTTCCTCTAGCAGTTTTGCATCGATTGTACAGAACAAGATCCCTGGCCTTTTACCCTTCTTTTCAGCTTCCTTTTGTTTATTGTATTCCCCCTTTAGACTGTAAGTTCCTTAAAGGGCAAAGATTTATTTTTATCTCCAGGCTTAGCACTATGCCTGGCACTTAATAAATGTTTATTGAATTAAAATTGAATACAACTTTATGAAACCTTTCTTCCCCAAGGACTCCATTACAAAATGACCTTTTTCTTCCAATCTAACAAATTGTGTTTCAAGTGCCTACTACTGGGGAGACTGGAGAAGCAGCTTGGCAGAAGCATATAGAGTTGGTCTTTGAAGTACTGCTTCTGACACATACTGGTTCTGTGACACTTTATATCTTTGGGACTCAAGATTCCTTACCTGCAAAAAAAGAGAGGAACTCTAAATCTGCAATCATGTGAAGGCACCCTGCTAAGTGCTTGAGGATGCAAAGAAAGAATTAAATTGATCCCCCAAAGGATTTCACAAAGTGGTTTCTATTTGCTTAAATATTATCTGGAGGGGCAGGTAGGTGGTGCAGTGGATAGAGCACCAGCCCTGAAGTCAGGAGGACTTGAATTCAAATTTGGTCTCAGACACTTAACACTTCCTAGCTGTGCGACCCTGGGCAAGTCACTTAACTTCATTTGCCTCAGGGGAAAAAAAAATATCTGGAAATATTTCCTAATTATTTCCCGGGCAGGGACATAGTTAATGAGCAACCTGGCTGCAAATGCTGCTATGCCAAATGAAATTGTTTAATGAGGAATATAAAGAGTAAGATAATGTCACTTGGAACGTATAAAAATGTCTTTTCAAGAGTATATCTGCCTTCCTTCACTCAATTTCAAATACCCTAAGGTTACTAACTAAAAATACCAAGCGATTCAGTGCAAAACTAAAGAGTTAGTCTACCCTTTTAGACCTAATAAACTTTATGTGGGCCATTATTGTCTCTCTTAAAGAAAGGATTGAATATATCTTCTCTAAATATCAAAAGTGGTTTTCTGCTCTTTGTAGCACTGGGGAGGAAGGAGGCACCTTGCTTAGGTCTGATTCTCTTGGCCAGATATCAGCTCTTGGGAGTTGGTTGCCTTTGATTTAAAATGAAATTTTAAAAACACATACATGCATACACACACACACACACACACCACACACCACCTTACTAAGCCTAAGGAAAACAAAGAGAACCTTGTACAAAACAGATCAAATCTACAAACCGGCACTTAAAAAAAAATTTTTTTTAAAGTGGCAAGGTCTTTAAAATAAAGTCTAATCATTAGAAAAATTCAAAATCTACAAAATGCAACAGAAATATGTATATATTTTTTAACTGCTCTGAATACTAAGCTGGATTCTTGGGGCAGCTCCCTAATAGTTTAGAACTAAGATGTGCTAGAATAGTTATCATCTGGTTATAAGCAACATTCATATACCTCCCACTGACACCCACACTACTATCTCTCTAGCCAAAGAGAACACTCAAAGGGACAGTAACCTTACACCTCCTTTATCAGAAAAAACACAGAACAATGAGAGTTCCCATAAAACCTAGAAAGGACAAAATATCTCAAAGAGAAAAAACACTGTTGGGGAGGCAGGCCCCCAGGTGCCTTTCTCTCCACCCCTTTCCTCTAGGCTGGTGTTCCTCCCAGGAATACAGTGGCAAACAGCCTGAGGAAAGATCATTAAAGGAAATAAATCCAGCTGAGATGGGAAGGGGTACAGATGGAATATAGTAGGGCCCCCTCTGGTTTTCTATCTGTTTATTGAGTCATTTCAATCATGTCTGTCTTTTAGTGAGTCCATTTGGGGTTTTCTTGGCAAAGATACTGGAGTGGTTTGACATTTCATTGTCTAGTTCATAGATGGGGAAACTGAGGCAAACAGGGTTAAGTGACTTGTCTAGGGTCACACAGGTAGTAATTGTCTGAGTCTAGATTTGAATTCAGGAAAAGATTTTCCTGAATCCAGACCCAGTACTATAATCATTATTCTACCTAGCAGTCCAATTTTCTATTAATAAATTCTTTTTTTTTTTTTTTTTTTTAATTTTAAGTGGTGAGGGATGGGGGGAAAGGAACAAATCTCAATGGGGAGACAAAAGAGAGAAATAGGAAATATATCTTTTAGATCCCTCAAAGTACTGGGCACCCATGTATTAAGTAACTATTCAAAAAATGTCTTTTGAATGAGTGGCAAGTTCAGTTTTTAAAATTTCAAACTTGCACCTGATACATACTAAAAGACAAATGCCATCAAAATTGTTACTATATTATTTACATAATTACAAATTCTCCAGTGATATCCTGATAAATTCATACTGGGAAAAATATATCCTTAATTTTAGATCTAGAAATGTATCTTTAATCCAAATAGGGGTTTGATGTGCACTTGACACAAACCTTTAGCCTAATAGAGAAAAAAATATGATTATTTTAAGGCAACAGAAAAACCAAGCAAAAAAAAAAGGGTGGGGGACAGCTTCCAATTCTGGATGTATGTACACAAAAAAATCAAAATAACTATATGATCAAAACAATAAAATAGGACCTCATATGTCTAACAAATTCCAGATAATTTAAAGGAATTATTTGCTATCTTGGCCCCATTGTGATAGAAAGAACACAAGACTGGTACTCAGAAAGCATAGGCTGGAGTTCTGGCTCTGCCACTTAAGTCAACTGGGCATTTATTAAGGCATAGAGTAAATGCTTAATAAATGCTGCTTGCCTGCTTGATTACTATGTGCCAAACTCTGAGAAAGATGCTTGACCTCCTCCCCACATTTAAGTGACTGTGTTATAGTTGCTGCTATTCATGACAGCATTTGGGACTTTCTTGGCAAATATATTGCAGCAGTTTGCAATTTCTTTCTCCAAGTCATTTTACAGATGAGGAAACTGAGGTAAACAGGTTAAGTGACTTGCCCAGGACCACAAACTAGCGTGTGAGGCCAAATATGAATTCATGAAAATGAATCTTCCAAATTCCAGGCCAGCACTCTATCTACTCTGCCTTGTGCCTGTGGACAAGTCATTTAATTTCTCTGAACTCCAGTTTTCTCATCTACAAAATGCAGATTATATGAAGAGGGTTGCTGTTGGGAAAAGTGAAAATCACTATATAAAGTGGCCTTTTAATAGCGTTATTAAGAACACAAGCTTCCTTTAACTTCATGGAAAAAAAAAAAAAAAAAAAAAAAAAAAAGACTAGTTGGTACAGTAAAGCCAGTGTTAGGGAACTCTCAAATGAGGTTTCCTTTGTGATGTTTACAGTATCATACTGAAATACAGTATCATACTGATATACAGTATCATACTATGATACTGTTCACTGTAACTGCTGAGTCCCGTTGCTCCTTACAAACATCTTTATACACATACACCACATACACCCCCATTGCTGCCGAGACCCAAAAAAGACACAGTGGTGATTCACTCACAGCCATGAAAAGACACTGGGACAAAACACAAGTTCACAGACTGAGGAACATCTTAGTAGTTGGTTCTTTCCAAGGTATCAGAAGGGGGAATTTGAAACGTAGAAATACAATTCAACCAAAATACTGATTAACTTGGCTACTACTCTTTGGTACCAATAAACCATCAATGTCTCCCATCAAAAAAATTCTGTTTGCTTTTACAAGCCTGGGAACTTTTAACTTTACAGAAGTAAAGTTTTACAACATTACTTTGGGCTCAAACTACATTAGTCAGCCCGGTTCTGACCCAGGGCAGTCATTTAACCTCGATAGAAAATTCTCATGTGTAAAAAGACCTGGCTGAATGAGTATTAAGTACGGCCTTAAAGCTAAGATACAGGTGGTGACTTCAGAACCATGTTGAAGTCAGCAGATCGTCTAAAATATGGCCAGTTTGAACAAATCAATTACTATTCCAAAGTCAAAATCATTTGTGGACTTCTATGAGCTACACCTATTAACAATAATTAACTATACAACTATATTCCTCAAGTGGGTTATTTTTAATAATTTGCATTGGCAATGAACATTTATTAAGCATCCATGATTTGGTAGATGTTGAGAAAGGGAGAAGAGGGACGTCTTCACTCTCAAAGTCCAGATAAGGATTTGGGGATCTCCCTTCCCTTTAATAGAGGAGAAAGTTTAAGTGTCCGACTGAATTTGAACCCAGGCCTTGCTGACGTCACCTCCCCACACCCCGACATAGTATGTGGCTACACTAAGTAGCTCCCCCAATCAATTAGGATTCCCTAAACAAGATAATTCCCGGTTAAGCAGTAGAGGTTAAGGTTATTGAATTAAGGCAGGAGGACACAATTCCAGAGGAAACGAGAAAAGGTAGGACCACTCCTAAATCCTTTAAGACCAAGGCCCGCCGGGCATAAAATAAAATGAAAAGAGCAAGTCCCGAATCAATCCCCGGCGTCCCGGGAATAAAAAACTAATGAGCTGGAAATGCCCCAATCCCAAAGGAACCGAAGGAAGGGCTCGCATTAACAAGTTAAGGCAAGTCCTACAGAGGAAAATAAATTAAAAATCGGCTCGCGCTCTCCAGAGCGCCGGTCTTTACAGCACATTTAGTCTAAACCCCCACAGGGTACGACTGTCCCTTCACAAGTTCCTACTCCGGAGGACGGTGACTGGATGACCCGGGCTGTTTTCTGGCTCGGAGGACTGAAAGCGCAACTTGGCCGGGCTTTCCCCTGATTCCGAGGAGGCGGGTTCCCGTCCCACAGAAAGCCCGGAGACCACCTGTCGGAGACGCAGTAGCGGGGATTCCCTCCCAGGTGGGGGATACACTAGTCCGCCCCGGCGGCCCCTCCCACGCAGTCTGGGATTCCATGATTCACTCGGGAGCTGAAACCAGGCTGCAATGAGGTCAGCAGGAGATACCAAAGCGAAATGCCCATAAAAGCAGGGCAGGAGACCCGCCCGAACAAGGGGCACTTCAGCCCTTCCACAGCCCGCCGACCTGCCCCCGCCCCGCCGTGGGACCGAACCCAGGGGCGCGCGGACCTCCAGGCCGGGCCGCTCCTCCGACGGCCCGCGTGCGCGCAGCTCCGGCCCAGAAAAGGGACCGCACCGAGTCGGAGCGCCACGCTCGCTCCAGGGGTCCCGATAGGACCGGGAAGCGGGGGTGTCGCCCGCACGCACTAAGCCCCAGGGCGAACGAATCGGGAGCCTTCTCCCAGCCCGGAGCTCCCGGCGCAGCCCCGGTCCCCAGAGGCGCGGGAGCGCTGACAGCCACCCCCGGTCCCCCCGGCCCCGCTCACCTGGCCTGCGCAGCAAGGGGCTGACATCGCGGCGGCTGCAGGGGAGCGGCGCTCTGCCGGACGGCTCCCGGGCTCCGGCGGCCGGAACACTCCGCACACCAGAGCTCACGCGCCTCCCACTCCCAGCGATCACAGCAGCTCCGAGCTCGCGGGGCAGCCCAGGAAAAACAAACGCCCGCGAGCCCCGCCCCCTCTATCAACCCCAGGCCCCGCCCCCTCCCAGGACAGACAATGAGCCGCGATGCGCCCCCTTCCACCCCTGCCTCTCTAGAGCGGGGAGTGATAGGTTCTAGCTTTGCCCTGGACTTCCGCTGTCGTCAGGACAGCCGGGCTGGTAAATTACTTCCCGGTGGGAAGAAGTAGTTTCTCCCCAAATTCGCCTCTCCCACTCCTCTGCAGAAGAGGAGAGCTGTCCCTGAGCTCCCCATTCCTCGGGTTCCTACACAGAGAACGGGGCAGGGGCTGCGACGGAAAAAACTGGCTGATTGCCCCATGAAAGGAAACGCGGCTTTTCTCCCTGAGACCTGAAGGGGAAAATCAGCTGGAAATAACAACATCCCAGAGAAAATGCAGCTCTTTGGAGGGGCTAGAGGGTAGAACGGGTAACCCGCTTTAAAACCTCGCCTTCACCAGCTCTGCGGCAGATGCGCCACTCACTTATCTCTGGTGCAATTTCCTCTTCTGTAAAATGGGGATGATTACACTTGCACCAAGTAGCCATGCGCTTTGTCCACTTAGGAGCTCTCCATAAAGTGTTAAGATGTAATTTGGAATTCAGTTTCAAAAGGTTCCATTAACTAGATGATGGGTATTAGCTAGGAAAAGGCAAAGGCAGTGAAATAAATTAGGTAGAGTCGCGCCCCCCCTCAGCTCTCTTAGATTCCACTTCAAACACCTTTAAAATTATCCGGCAAAATGACTTTTAAAAGGACAGAGTAAAACAATTTTCCAGCCCAAGACAACTTTATTTATTTTTTTATTAATAATTTTTTGACAGTACATATACATGGGTAATTTTTTTTTTTTACATTATCCCTTGTACTCCCTTCTTTTCTGAATTTTCCCCTACCTCCCTCCCTCTACTCCCTCCCCTAGATGACAGGCAATCCCATATATATTAAATTTGATACAGTATATCCTAGATACAATACATGTGTGTAAAACAGAATTTCTTGTTGCACAGAAAGAATTGGATTCAGAAGGTAAAAGTAACCTGGGTAGAAAGACAATAGTGCAAACAGTTTAAACTCATTTCCCAGTGTTCCTTTTCTAGATGTAGCTGATTCTGTCCATCACTGATCAATTGGAACTGAATTAGGTCCTCTCTTTGTTGAAGATATCCACTTCCATCAGAATACATCCTCATACAGTGTTGTTGTTGAAGTGTATAATGATCTCCTAGTTCTGCTCGTTTCACTCAGCATCAGTTGATGTAAGTCTCTCCAAGCCTCTCTGTATTCCTCCTGTTGGTCATTTCTTACAGAACAATAATATTCCATAACATTCATATACCAAAATTTACCCAACCATTCTCCAACTGATGGGCATCCATCCAAGACAACTTTAAAGGCTCTGCCAGGCCATGCTGGACAAGTCAGCATACCAACAGTGTCTGGAGACAGTAAAGGGGGTCAGGCAGCTGGTCAAAAGATACAGGAGGCCTTGGGAATGTATTGCCCATAAAAGATTACAGGTGACAGTCCCAGTTCCAAGCATGCACTAGCATGTTAGCAATAGGGACCCTGGTCACAGTCCAAGGTGGAAAGGGTGCCTGTAGTCCTGCACAGACTCAGAGCACAGACCAGGAGAGCAGAGATTGTACCTCTCCTTAGATTCTTTTGCTGGGTACAGAAGCTCTGAAAATACTGGGGATCCCAACTAGTCTCCTGAGGTATCTCAAATGATTTTGTAGGTTTAGATCATCTCCAAATCAATAAGTAAAGATTGAATTTATAGCCAGCTGATGACAACTGGCTAAGTTCCAAAAGGAAGTTTAGCTAAGAAGTGGGCAACAAACTTTTATAGAGGTAGAATTGGGGTGTGTAGGTTAGGTATTTCACTATTATTGTTCATTAATTTTATGGTGCTAATTTTATGACAGACTCTCTAATTTCAAGAAACCACTGATATGCTAATGGATTGGATTTATTAGCTTTTAGGATACCACTAATATGCTAATTTTATGATTTGGAGATTAATGGGAGTTAAGGGTTAAGCATCTTCCTTTCAGAGCCAGAATCCCAGCCACAAACTATGTCAATATAGCCAGCATCCTGACCATAAAAGTATAAACTAAAATAATTTAAAGTAAGATGCAATATTCCTACAACAAGACAAGTTAAAGGTAAAATATAACTAAAACAATCTAAAAAATACAGCATTTCCAAGACAAGCCAACTTAGAGCCAAAGTATAAACTAAGATACAGTGTTTCTGAGACATGACAAGTTGGAGATTACAATCCCATCACTGCCACTTTGGAAAAACTGAAATTTATAGATGGCTCCCAGACCTAACTCTGAAAACAAGAGCGCTCGTGCACATACATACATACATACACACACACACACACACATACACAACCCCTGAAACTTCAGACAGCGAAGGATACTCTCCCTCTGAAGAGTAGAGTCCAATTTTAACATAATGTCAAGAGGTAGGTTGGGGAAATGAGCAAACAAACAACAACAAAAAAAGAATCCGATCTTAGAAAGTTACTACAGTGAAAAGGAAGATAAAAACTCAGAAGAAAAGTCAAAAAAGCTAAATCCAAAGCCTCTAAGAAAATTGTAGATTGATTTCAAGTCATAGAAGAGCTCAAAAAAGATTTAAACCAAATAAGAGAGGTAGAATAAAAATTAGGGAAGGAAATTAGAGTGATGCAAGAAAATCATGAAAAAACAGTCAACAGCATAATAAAAGAGGTATAAAAAATTCTGAAGAAAATAACACCTTACAAAATAGAAAGTCCAAATGTAAAAGAGGTACAAAAAAATCCATTAAAGAAAAGAACTTTTTAAAAAATAGAATTGGTCAATTGTTGCTGTTGTTCATACTTGAAGAAGACCAATGGCAAAAGGATTGTGGTGTCTTGATTTGCAAGTGAATTGGATGTAAGGGAGGCAGAACTATGCAAAGCCAGATGGAAGAAAAGGTACAAAAGCTCTCTGAAGAAAATAATTCCTTAAAAATTAGAATTAGGGAAGTGGAAGCTAAATCAATGAGATATCAAGAAACTATAAAACAAAATCAGAAAAGAGGTGGCAGAGCTCTGTAGAAGTCATCCCTCCTTATTATATAAGGCAGAGTTTGCTGGCTCCTTACTGGCCCCTTCATTTTTTAGAGGTTCTGAGAAAAGATCCAGATATTATATTCAAGCACAAATCCTTGCTAGGGTCTTTCAAACTAATCAATATAGTTTTGCTTTGACTGCAGAAAATCCTCATGAACAATCCCTGCCTAAAGAAAGCTTCTTGTATGACTTTTCTATAACTCAATGCCAGAATGGCCCAAAAGTACTTTAAAATATATATATATATATATATATATATATATATACATATATATATATATATATACTATTTTTATTCCGAATTAAAAAATATAAAATAAAACATTTTTCATCTAGATAGGACAGGAAAAAAAAGATTTTGTATGAAAATAAGTAAATTTCAGCCTGTATTTTTCAAAGCTGTCCTGTCTGCCTGTGTTTTGGGATGTTTTTTTTTTTTTTTTTGGGGGGGGTGCATTTTTTAAAGATGCCTCCTGGATCTTTTCTTTTTTTAAAATTTGTGCTATCCTATTGATAATCCGCCTAACCTAGCCATCCCATTCCTTCTCATCTATTTTTATTTATCCCTATCCCAGAAAAAGAGGAAGTAAAAACCCAGGTAATAAAATGTTGTTTGTTTTTTGTTTTCAGAGGACCTATGCCAAGGTGATGTCTTAATCTATATATCAGGTGAGATAAGAATTTCACAAACCTATAAGCCTTGCTCTCTCTTTTTGAGTCATTAAAGTCCAAGAGCAAGATAAAAGTCAGAGTGACTAACCATGTCTTGGGATACAGTAAATGACTCTGTCTGAGTATGTTTCATGTCTGACAAAGCTCTAAGCATTCCACATTTCACAACCTACTTCAACGGCCTCCATGACTGTTGGAAGAAATTGTTTTTAATGTGTCCATTCCACCATTTGCTTGGGATAAACATCCCCTAATTCACTAAAGCCTTTTGGTTTCCTTCAGTCTGGTTTAGTACATCTGCTGGGATGGTTTTACCATGGTATTGTTCAAAGGTGAAGAAAGAGGTGTTATTATTAATTTCATCAATCAAGAGAGTTCCTTTAATCTTACCATCCTAATTTAATTTCAGAGAATTCAAGAAAATTATGATTTTTTTGTATTTACACACATATATTATATCTAGGTTATATTGTAACATATGTAAAATGTATGGGATTGCCTGTCATCAAGGGGAGGGAGTAGAGAGAGGGAGGGGATAATTTGGAAAAATGAATACAAGGGATAATATTATTTAAAAAATTACTCATGCATATATACTGTGAAAAAAATTATAAATAAAAAAAAGAAAATTATGATTTTTCCTTAAGTAAAAGGGAGGCCTAAATATATTTTTACAGTTGTCAGAAATGATTAATATGTTGATTATATTTTACATATATTTCAGGATTCAGGATTGGGTAAGGGATTCATCAGAAAGTAACAAGAATTTTTTTTAAAGACATCAACAAAAGAAAAAGAAATCATGTATGGAAATATTTTATGAGCATTTACCCTCCTTGTTTATAAAGTACTCATAAAGTATTGTTCAACAACAGAGGCTGCTTCTTTTTTAATTAAAAAAGCCCTATAGACTTTGCCCCTACCTTTTTATTTTTTGAGGGAAAAAGTTGAACATCCTGTTCTTGAGGTGTAGGTAGGGTTTGGGTGGATATCTTTTGATGTGTGTTTTTTCTCCAATTCAAGAAACAGTCTATTTGCAAATTGGCCAAGATTTTCTTTCCCACAAAATTTTCCTGAAATAAAATTGAGTTGGCTTCTTTTACACATCATAACTCTAGTGTATGCATGCACACATTCATAATGTTATAAATAGCCAGCTTTCACTCCTAGGTTTGGAGTATTTTTGAAGGGAGGGGAACAATCTTGAGTTAAAAAAAAAAAAATTTAAACTGTTCAAGTCAATAAAAATTGATTTGTGTACTATTAGAAAATAGTCACCCACCACCCACTTCTTTCCCTTTGACAACTTTAATTAATTCCAGATCTTGTTAGCATGGTAGATGAGAAGAAATAAAAGCTAATATTTTAAAATTCCCTCTCAAAACTAAGATAATTTTAAATTTAAGATAATTTATTCCTATACTGAAGGTCACATAATACAAAACTAGAAATCAATCTAATTTTCACTATAAGAAGATTAACAGTGAAAATACACAGCCTTAGTGGATAGAGCACCAGCCCTGAAGTCAGGAGGACATAAGTTCAAATCTGGTCTCAGACACTTAACACTTCCTAGCTGTGTGATCCTGGGCAAGTCACAGTTAAGTGACAATTGGAATTAACCAATTGTCTCACCAAAAAAAAAAAAAAAAAAAAAGGTAAATCAACTTTATGGTATCATAAATTAGCCAAACAAAGAATAGAAATTTGGAAACCCAAGATCAGCCAAGCTTTGAGGAACAGATACACTCTTCTGTTGATAGTGTCTATAAATTGGATCCATCTTTCTGGAAACCAATTGACCAATATGTAACAAGAACTATACAACTGTTTTCTATCCTCTTATTCAACAGTTCTACTTTAGGATGTACAGTTCAATGAAATTACCCCAAAGGGAAAAAGTAAGTAATACAAAAAGATTCATGATAGTAACATTTATGTTTTGATGAACTGGAGGCCTTCATTTAATCCAATCCCCTCATTTTACAAATGAGGAATCCAGAATTATTTGTCCAGGACCACATAGGCAGTACAACACAGGCAGAATTTAAACCCATCTGCTCATGAAATCGAGCATTTTTTCCTCTGTATCCCACAAGATGACTGACTATTCTCTCCAGTGAGGCAGATCATAACCTCTTTATTCAGTCTCACACACACAGAGCAATTCATCCATCCCTCACCAAAATTCTCCCCAAGAGGTCCTTTTAACTTACTGGAGAATTGTGATTTTTTTTTTTTTTTTTTAGTGTGTATACCATTGAAGCACAGAGTAGTAAACTCTGGGTCTGGGATCAAGAAGATCCAGTGATGCACTAGTAAATATTTAACAACCAGCTTTCTAGGAAGAAAAAAAAAATGGTACAATTGACATACTTTTAAGTTTAATCTATATTGTTAACATTTTCTCCACCACTTAAATGTAGAAAATTAACAGAACAATAAATCAATCCCCAATTTGTAGAATTTACAAACTGTTAAATTTTATATTGAAAATTTAACAAAATGGCTCTTGGAAGCTTGCTCCAGCACACCCATGTCAGAATTCAAATACAACTTCAAACACTTCTTACCTTAGCTATGTGACCCTGGGCAAATCAGTTAACCTCAAATTTCCATTTCCTCACCTGTAAGATGGGAATAATAGTACCATCCACCTCATAGGATTGTTGTGGGGCTCAGATGAGATCATAATTATATTTTGTAAACCATAAAGCATTATATAAATGTTAGTTATTATTATCATTAATCATTTGCTTTCCTAATGTGACTGGCTCACCTTGTTTTGTGGCCATATATTTCTCCAATCTTTTCCTTTTACTACTTTTTTTGAGTATCACTTTGTAATATACCTTTGTGTTTTCTAATGCTGGCCCTCACAATTCATCTCTTTATTCATTATTGGGTGATTTTCAGTTTTTGAAATTCTTTGAAAATTTAGAAACAACTCAAAAGCCTAACTATAATAGGAAAATATAAATGGAATATCCCATAGTTACTGAAGATATTATTATATAGATTCTCTTCTCAAATGGAAATCTGAAATCATATGTGTGTATATAAGAAATAATTGTCAAGTGTAAACAAGTGCAGAAGAGAGGTATTTGGAGAGATTCAATTTGTTTAGTTTACATGAAATTACTTATATTAAGTTACATTCATAAAAGATAACTTTGAAAAAGAAAGTCATATTGTTAGGATACCCCCAAATGTTGAGGTGCTGAGATATGTTGCAGTGTCATCTCTGGAAGAACTCAGGCTCAAACCGTCTCAAAATCAAGGAAGGGCATTTATTTGAACATTTATTTGAAGTGAGGGATGATGCACCTCAGTACAGCAGCACAGAAAGATGGATTGTAGTATAGAGAAAAAAGTATAGAAAAAAGGGAAATTGAGCAATCTCAGATACATTTGGACAACCTATAAGATGAACATGGGAAAAATTCCTGTGATTGGATATATCTCAGTATATGCATGGAAAAAGGTAAAAGATGCTTTTGTAAAGGTTGGATACATTAGGGGTGGGGCAGCAGCTAAGATTCCATCAGCATAACTCTGAAAAACAAATAAACACCTAGTTGTTGATGTTCTATGAACATTATTAAAATACAATTCAATGGCATGGTTAATAATTTTTTAATTCAACTTTATTTTATTTTCAGGTCCACATTTTCATACTCTCACTTCCCTTGTTCCTCCCATTTGAAACATGTATAGTCAAGACAAATTCCTAGATCAGTCATGTTCCCTGCCCAGAAAAAATGTTTCAACTTGCATCCTGAATTAATCAACTCTTTATCTGAAAGTGGGTAATATGTTTCATTATGTGTTCTTGTTGACCATTGGGTTGATAAAAGTTCCTCAGTCTTTCAAACACATACCACAGATTTTAGAAAGGATACCTAACCCCATATTAAGTGCAAAATAAACAGATTCAGAGCCCTGATCTCTCATAAAGTCTACTTGGGCCACCTGTATACTTAAAGAAACACTTGGAAGAACCTGTTTCCCTAGCTCCAATTCTAATATTTACCTTTGTATCTTGAATCTTTCTTATGAAACATATGGCTAGTGTCATATAAGCAAGAAGTCAATCTGATCTTCACTGAGAATTTAGAGGGTTTCGCTGACGTAAAAAATTCTAAAGTAATTGGGTATTTTTGTAAAGGCATCAGAAAGTTTCTGATAACATTTGTAATTTTCAAATTAGTAGACCATTCAGGTTAAAGGAGCTGGATTTATGTGAGAGAGTGCTGCGCATAGTCACCAGTCTCACTTTTTCCTCCACAGTCACATAAATAAAACTATAAATATAAATCAGGACAACTGGAATCACTATATAGAATTCCTAATCCCTCTATTTTTGTCCACCTGCATTTTGGATTTCCTTCACAGGCTAATTGTACACTATTTCAAAGTCTGATTCTTTTTGTACAGCAAAATAACTATTTGGACATGTATACATATATTGTATTTAACTTATATTTTAACATGTATTGGTCAACCTGCTATCTGGGAGAAGGGGTGGGGGGAAGGAGGGGAAAAGTTGGAACAAAAGGAATTTGCAATTGTCAATGCTGAAAAATTACCCGTGCATATATCTTGTAAATAAAAAGCTATTTAAAAGAAAAGAAAAGAAATGTGACAGAGCATGGCTTCTTGTACATAGTCAAAAAGAAAAAATCAGTATGGGAGGGGAAGACCTTCAGAGTTTCTGGCCAAAACAGAAAAGAAAAAAAAAAATGCTATTTATATTCACTCTGAATTAATCAGGGCCCAAATAATGGCTTGGCCTGCTTCCCATTGGTGGCCAATAATCAATAAAAGCCAGACTAAGCTGGGCTCAGCTTCACAAGCTGTACCTGGGGAGTAGGAAGTGGGGCTGGGGTAAAATAATAGGAATTGGGGGAGAGGGTTGGGCTTAGACTTTCTGAGCTAGCAGCAGCTAATGAAGGTAGGAAGAGAATGTATAATGAACATGGAAGACAGTCTGAATCAAAGGCAGAGAGAATAGAGAAGGATTATTATTTCAGAGAAACACCAAAAATACCATCTTGGCTGGATCATGACAAAGGGTAATACATAAAAAGCTTGAAATAGAGCTAGGTCTTCCAGCCTATAAGGTCAGCTCTCCATTCATCATGCATCATTGTGCTTCTTAGAAAAACTACAATCTTCCAAGTAAAAGGGCCCTCAACCAGAATCTTGAGCTCTTAAAAGACTAGCAAATTTTAGAAAGCAGTCCTTTTCTTGTAAATTATATATGAGCCTGCATTTTATTTCGTAAAAACTCAGTAACAATAATAGAGAGAGTAGTTCATGATAGGATTAGGAAAATTCATTCAGATAAATTGCTTCCTCCCCTGACCTTCACCTCTTTTAATTAGGAACTTTGTAACTGGTGTTTTCATTGCTTTTTGTCCATTATTCTTTTTATGGACATGTTGTTGCTCTACTTGGAGATGATTACATTGGAGTTTTGCATTGTTTTCTTTCTTTCTTTCTTCCTTCCTTTCTTCCTTCTTTCTTTTTTTTTTACTTCTTAGAGACTAAAGGAAATTTTAAATATATTGAAATGTATTTGAGAACACTTGTCAAAATGATTTTCTGAAATATCATAGATACTCTTTAGCTGATTTTAAGAAATTCAACAAATATATAGGAAGCTGATAAAGAATCACATTACTTTTTTTTTTCAAATTTACTTCTACAATTTTTGATGCAAAAAAAGTTTTGCTTTTCCAAATCATGACATAATATACTGAAAAGGATTGGATTGTTTTGAACTGAAGCAGTTCTAAATGTATAGTAGAACACTAAGTATTTTTTTTTTCAGTTTTCTAATTGTTGTTCTGAGACTAGTTCCCTGTGTGTTCTTCACTAAGTTAATAAACTTCAGTATTTTGTGCCTTCCTTTATAAAATGGCGTTTAAATTCCTAGAATGTAAGCTTAATGTAGGAGTAGGAATTAATATGTTACCCTTCTCCCTGCAGGTATTTATAGGCAATAGAGTAAAATGGGAAACAGGAGTATAATTCCTATTAATTGAAAGGAATAAGTCTGAATTATCAAACATTTTCAAGACCTTTAGGAAATATGCTTTAGTGAAAAAGTTTTAAATGATTTGTAATTAGTATTATCGACTCTTTTGTGAATACTACAAATAAACAGTATCTATTGGTATTCTAGAAATATTAAGGGAACTCAAAGAAGACCTCTAACTTTTGGAGTGGACATCCAGGCTTGCAAGTTAATAATAATAATATTTTTATAATGCTTTAAGGTTTACAAAGCTTTATTTATGTTTGTTATTATTATACCCATTTTAAACCTGAGCTCAATAATCAGTTATTAAATGCCCACAATGCTCTATGTAGAAGCTAATGAGCTGAAAGGAATTGAGAGCTTGATGTTTCACTGGATAGAGCATACTTCTTGGAGTCAGAAGGACTTGAGTTTGTGTGACTGATCAAATCAATTAAGGGGAAAAAATAAGCAGAGGAAACTGAGGCAAACAGGTTGTTCCTTATACCTCTCAATGCTCAATCTACTATAACATTTAACTACCAAGATGTATTGTACCCTGCATGGACGGAGGGACTATCATATCAATGACATCATAGATATTAGAGTATCAGAGTGTCAATGAGTAGACCCAGAAAGCTTCAAATAAGGCCTCAGCATTTTAATATTCATTGTCCAATTCTCTTTATATTATTAATTTGTTTAAGAAACCTTTAGAAGAAAGAGAAAAAGTAAATATGAGAGAGAGAGAGAAGAAAACATACATAAAGAGTTATAGATATATTTTATTTACACACACACATACATAATCGAGTTAAACTTTCCCTATAACATAGACATACATTTTTTTCCATTTGGTTGAAAATAAAACTCAGAACTAGAAAAATTTAGGAAGAAGTTTATTAAATTGTTCAGAGCTGAAAGGTGTTTTACTCCCCCAAAGCTCAATAAGTTACACACTATGTAGGATTCAAACAAAGGGACAAGGAAATAGTCATCTGATTTTTTGACATGTAATGTGTTTTCAAATAAAGTGCATAGATTAATTGCTTCATCATAAACACATAGATTAATTAAAATTTATTTCTCAGGAACTTGGAAATTCTGAATATTAATCTTTGGATCCCCTGATGTTTTCTGAGGTCAGCATCAAACTAGTCTGATCTTTAAGCAAAGCAAGTTTAATTTCTTGCTATGCATGGCCAGATTCAAATAATACAATAATATTCCCCACAATTCAGTATTAATAATTTTCCTCACACCCAAAGAATCACAATTCCATTTTAGTAGACATTGAACAAAATGTTTTATTTTGAACTTCAATTTTAAATTTTTTTTTAATTTTTTGATATCTTCTATTTTTACCTTGCCCTCATTTTGTAATTATTCCTTCTCCTCCCCTACTCAACATGACATTGTTTGAAACAAAGAATTTTTTTTTAAATAGAAAGAAAAAGCAGTTCAGCAAAACCAACAGATACATCAACTGAACTGCTTATTCTTTCTTTTCTTAAAAAAAAAAAATTCTTTGTTACAATGTCTTGTTAGGTAGGAAAGGGGAAAGGAATAAAGATGAGGTTAAAAAAAAAAAACAAAGGATATTAAATTTTTTTTCAAAAAATAAACACTTTAAGCAGGGTCTGCACTATTCCATAGACATAATCCCCAATTCTACCAAAAAAAATTTTTTTTGAGATTTTAAAAAATCTTCTTACTGATTGCAATTTTGCAGCATTTAGTTTTGATTGTTTTATTATTGTTCTTTCTGGAACACACCTATAGTAACTCTCATGGCTCCCATTTCATTGACAAGATAAGACAGGTCACCAGTGTCTATTATATCTCCTCAGGAGGTTAACCCTCAAGGTTTAGGATGGTGCTTGGTTTTCCGCTATTATAGTTCATGAGTCCCCACTATTGTGCTTTCTACCATGATTATCAGTTAATGTTAATTCTACTGGTATCCTTTCCACCATGATTATAAGGTAATATTAATTAGTCTGATGGATTAAATTAGCTCTAAGAAGTGGATATTTACTCAGATAAGCAGGTGACACAATGGGATAGAGCTCTGGAATCAGGAAGATTCATCTTCATGAATTCAAATCTGAACTCAGACACTGCATGAGCTGGGCAAGCCACTTAACCATCTATATACCTCAGTTCTTAATTTATAAAATGAGCTGAAGAAGAAAATGGCAAATCACTCCCAAATCTTTGCCAAGAAAACACTAAATGAAGTCACAAAGAGTTGGACAAAACTGAAACTGTTGTGCCATAGTTCTCTTTTAATGTCCTGGACCAGTTTCCCTAATAGTCCTATTCTGTCTCAGGTTATAGTCATTCCCTCTTAATGTTTGATGGGATAAAGGTCTTTATTCATTTTAGACATCATTAAAATATCAGGAACCTCTCCCAAATCTCCCTCCATTATGCCTGCCTCCATTATGTCATTCTCATTCTAGGTGCCTCCCCCATTAGGTCAATCCCCCTCCAGGTACCTCCCCCATTATGTCATTGTTCTTGTTACCCTATAAAAGAATCCTGTATCCGACATTCGAGGCTGGTTTCTTTGAGGCGATAGTCTCATAAAGCCCTGGATCCACTTGGTCCCAGTAAATCTCTCCCTTTTAATAAATTATTAAATTGTTCTCTAATCTCTATCTTGCGCAGTTTCTCCAGCATTACAAAACGACTGAACAATAACTAATTTACTCAGGTGATATGATAACAATTGGTACAAAATATCTTGCCTCAAAGGCTATGGCACACTCTCCTAGAAACTAGATGTCAAACTAGGGCTCAACCTTAGAAATTCCATGTGTCAAAAGGAAAACTCATAGTTCCTAGGAATTCTTTTGCTAGTGTCCTTAAAATGTTCCCCTTCAATATTTCTGAATGCTTTGTAGACCCTTGTATCTATTTTCTTCACTTCATTTAATAGATTTTTGGCTTCTGATGCAGACTAACATCAGCTGAGCTGAGAGTGTTGTTGGGACTCTAAGGGAAAGAAAGAACATCCTTCAGACTTCTGAAGTTTACAGCATTCTCCTCTTATTCCCCAGATGGTGGGGAAAACAAGACTGACACCAAGGATTAGCATTCTATACCTCCCTTCCCACTCCCCAGTTGATACCTTCTCAGAAATTTTGCTGGAAAGGTTTTCCTTTTCTATTTGTCAGATTTCTTGAATTCTGAACCACTTACCTGTTTTCTAGGTATTATAGGTTTACATGGTGTTAACAAGTCCCTTACCCAATCAGAACAGACCTCTTAGCTAACTCAGCTGAAGTTAAGCATCCAGGTCTTGTTCCCATTGCATCCATCTCTAGCTATCTTGATCTACAGATGGCTAGAGAGGGAAAAGTGAGGCAGGTAACCTTTTACCACCTTTCCTTACTTAAATCCAATTCATTTGTATGTCACAACATCACTTTCTTGATGTCATGGACAAACAGCAACAACAACACCAGTGAACTATCTAGATGTAAATGTAATAGGCTTAGCACCTTTTCACTACCTTTAAGTAGGGGAGGGTGATTTCAATGGTTTATTTAACCAACTCCGACCCTTATATTTTAATTTCCATTTTGTGGATATTGTATATATTATTTTTCTGATTCTTCATCATTTTACTCTATTGAGTTATGTCTTCTCATGCATCTTTGACTTCTTTATAGTCATAGTTTTTATACCACAATAATATTCCATGATATTTACATACCACAATTTGTTTAGCCATTTTCCAACCAATTGAGAATTATTTTGTTTCCAGTTCTTTGTATGTTGCACTGAATAGCTTTGTCTTTTTATCTTCAGTCTTTTATCTCTTTGGGGGATGTATGCATAGTAGTGCATTTTCTGGGTTCAAAAAATATGAATAAAGTTTTAGTGTTGACATTCTGGAAAGTAATTTGGAATTGTGCCCAAAAGGCTATCAAATTGTGCATACCTTTTGATTCAGCAGTCTCACTACTGGCTCTATATCCCAAAGAGATCATAAAAGAGGGAAAGAAACACACATGTGCAAAAATGTTTGTAGCAGCCCTTTTTGTAATAGCAAGGAATTGGAAATTGAGTGGATGTCCATCAGTTGGGGAATGGCCAGATAAATTATGATATATGAATGTAATGGAATATTATTGCTCTATAAGATATGATAAGCAGACTGATTTTGGAAAAACCTGAAAAGACTTATATGAACTGATAGTAAAGTGAGCAGAATCAAGAAAATGTCATACACAATAACAAGATTATGTGATAATCAACTGTGATGGATTTGGCTCTTTTCAAAATGTGGTGAGCCAAGACAATTCCAATAGCTTTGCATCCAGAGAGAGAACTATGGAGACTGAATGTGAATCAAAGAATAGTATTTTCATATTTTTTTCTTTATTTGTTTTTTTCTTTCTCTTGTTTTTTTTTCCCTTCTGATTTTCCTTTCACAACATGACAAATATGGAAATATATTTAAAAGAATTGCACATATTTAATCTATTTAAGATTGCTTCTAGTCTTAGGGAGAGGGAAGGTAAAAAAGGGAGGGAGAAAAATTTGGAACACAAAGACTTACAAAAATGAGTTTTGGAAACTAACTTTTTATATATTTGTAAAAATAAAATACTATTAAAATTTTTTAAATATCATAAAAAAACCTCCCCCCCCCAAAAAAAAAATTGAACAACCCTCGTTAATGAATCTTGTTCCAACAATTTCTGGTAATTATAATCACAACAATATCACAAAATAAAAACAAGCAGTTCAAATAGATTGTATGCTCAGGCACATTGAAGTGGGAAATATCTACTGTCTAGCTTACTTCAACTGCCACACTTCAAAGTCCATTCATTAGAAATCATATCCTCTCAGCCAAGTCATACTGAACAGAGAGTTTTGATCATTTCTGTAGTCTGAATTTAATGAAAGTCTGTTAAGGATTTGAAGGAATGGAAAATAAGATTCCACCACCCTTTTCAATGAAAAAAATCTTTGGGCACATTAGACAAGCATTAATTGAAATAACTGCTATATTTAACTTCCCAGGAAAAGAAACAGTCATGTATAAAAACAACTAATCTGGCTCTTCTGCAAAGGCATACTATTGAAAATTGTTCCTGTTTCTTTGGCCTGAAAACATCTCCCTGAGTTCAAGTAAACAAATTAAAATATATTTGACTTTGTGGGGAGATGGAGTCAAGAGGAGACTAAAGAACTTTTGTCATGCTTACTCCCTGAAGCACTCTAGTCCTGTAAGCTCCAGCAGACTGTCCACTTCCTTTTCTACCTGGCAGAGAGAAAAAAAAAAAAAAAGAATAGATATTTGGTCAATAAAAGAACACTGATTATATACACACACAAAGAGGAGAGAAAGGAATATTTTCAAAAAGAAAGTGGTGTAAAAACAATAGATATCAATAATTTTTTCAAAACTTAAATCTTTTAATATATATATATATATATATACATATATGTATGTGTGTATAGCATGCATATATATATATATATATATATATATATAAATATTACATTGCGATAAAAATATGTATACATGTGTGAAGACTAAGTTAACATCCTTACCTTAGATACCTTAGAATCAGCCAGAGTCAGGATAAGCAAAAGTCCTTGGTCTTTACTCTTGGTCTTTAGGGGTAGAAGTGAATTGGATGGACACAGGATCTCCATGACCTCCCTTCTTCTCTACCGCCAAAAGTGACTCTGGCTTGTCTTACTCCACCCCTAATCCCTCCCACAATTCTCTGTAAACACTCCAAAAGATAGAACTAGCACAGAATAGTGGGAAGAGCCATTTTCCAAGCATATGCTAATCCAGAGTATTGTCCAATTGGTAATTAGCCTTAAGTGCTTTGTTGTTAGATCCCAGTGCATCAACTCAGAGTTTCAGCCCTTTATACATATGTATATAAATAGATTTAACTTCCAATTTAAAGATGTCTCTATTGTTCACAATTCTTTTTATTTGATGGCATTTAAAATAGGTTCAATGTAGTAGTGATAGGCTATAAGTAGACTACCATGTTTGAATTTTTAAAAATCATCAAAGGCTACCATAAGTGTATGCCATTTTTTTAAAGTTTATGTTATTTTATAAAGGCCAGAAAGACTGTAAAGAAAGAGCTCCTTTAGAGTGGGCAGGTGAAGAAACTGATCTATTTTATAATAGGATTTTAGTAAGCAGAGATGACTTCAACCACTAGTAGATAATTAAAAAAGGGAGAAAGTTGAAAACATTAGGAAAAAAGAAAAATATACAAAGATTAGTTTCCCAGAAGAAAAAAATAAAACCTTCAGGGAATTTTGTTTCTCAATCCAAAAGGAACGGGGAATATAAAAATGGTTGATTATATAATGTTATATTTTATTATAAATTATTAATTACTGATCCCCTGAGAATTACTTGGATATTGTACTTGAGCTTCATCTTAAAGGAAAAGATTTCTAAGAGGTAGAGGTAAAAAGAGAATGTATTCTTAGAATAGGGAATGGATAGTATAAGACATGGAGATCTGAAATGAAGTACTATATGTGAGAAAATGAGAAAAGGAATGCATGAAGGAGTATAACAAACATTGAGTCTGAAAACAGAATACCACATTGCTCAATATATACAAGAACCTAAATGCAGGGTAAATTTCTGAAAAAATGATCCAACAGAAATTAAGGCTAGAGCAACATCTCTGTCTCTGTCTCTGTCTCTGTCTCTGTCTCTGTTTCTCTCTCTCTCTTTGTTGTTGTTGTTGAGGCAATGGAGGTGACTCAGCTAGTAAATGTTAAGTATCTGAGACTGGATTTGAACTCAGATCCTCTTGACTCTAAGGCCAGTGATGTAGCAACTGCTTCCTTAAATCAACATCCCACTCCATGTGCCACAATAAATTCTAAATAAATAGGGAAAGAGATAACATATCAGATTTAGATGGCTCAGAAGAAAAAGTGAGGCTGATGACTTTGCACAAGCCTCCCTCAGTTCAATCCATGGTCCTCTTAAGAATGAAGGAAAAGCCACAGATGCTTGAAGAAACAACCTTGGGTGAGTTGAATAACCCATCAAATTACCTAGCAGGAACTGTGAATTGAGAGAAATGAAAATGGAATGTCCCTTCAAGCCCCTGAGACCCATGAAGAGTTGTACGCTAAAGATCCCTGAGAGAGTGAGGATACAAACTCTGTATGTCATTATGAGTCAACAAAAATTATAGGAGAGAGACCCATTTATGCGGTAAAAGAAAAAAGTTCCTTTTAGAGCCTGTGTACTTCTGAAAGGATTTGGTAATCACATTCTGAGATGGGGAAGGATGTGTTAGATACTGAATTCCAATTTAGTAGAGGTAAGTGAGAAATCCTCCAAAGGTTACCTGGCCTCTTTATATCTAAAGAAATCTTCTGACATGAGGATTAGAAATGGGGACTCTAGTGGGACTATCATATCTCAAACCCAGCTCTCATCTCCAAAGCAAGATAGATAATAATACCAATTCCGGAAATAGGTAGAAGGATTCAGAGCTGGGATAAATTTTGTGTGTTTTTTCTCTTACACACCTTTTTATTCCCTTCACATTTTGTTATAAGTTAAATCAGGTTATGATGAAGGGGTGGCCGTGAAGTGGAAGGAGAGATAGGCAAAAGAATAGAGTTGATTGATAATGGTGAAAGTAATGCTGGAATAGAAGAGAAGATAGATTCATGGTTGGTCATGAAGGAAAAAGAGTTGTTTTTTGTTTTACTTTACAAATTAAATGGGCCTCTCTCCTAAATTCTTGTTTTCTCTTGTTGAGATGGTATTTTGGCCCATAAGAACTTTCCATTGTCCTTCCATACCTCCTCAAACAATTGTCATTTTCTGTTTTTGTCATCTTTAAACAATATGATCAGTGTGAACTTGAACCTTAGAGTTTTTTAATTTAATGTTCTCTAATATTAGCGATTTGTTGCATTTCCATATATTTGTTGGTAGCTTGTGTATCTTCTTTTGAAAACTGCCTGTTTATATCCTATCTCTTGTAGACAGGTTCTTATTCTATGTTTGAATCAGTTTCCTATTATCTTGACTAAGGGGTGTGTAGCAGAAAAGTTTGCCATAGAGATTTTTTTTTTCAGTTAACTGTTTTTCTTCTACTTTAGCTGGATTGATTTTGTTTGTGCAAATCCTTTTAATTTAATTTAATTAATCAAAATTATCTTGTTTAACTACTGTTTTGTTTAATCAAGAACTATAGAGGGTCACAGATAATGGGGGAACTCTGGGTGAGGTATAAAACCCTTCAGCCAGAGGGAACCTGCTAACAATGTCTGGTTCAGCTCCCCATCTCCCCTAAGGGCTTTTGGCCTTCCTGAAAAGTCAGAGGGTGGGGACAACTTGTGTTGAGATTGAAGCAGAGTGATACCAGGTGGGAAACTACATATAATGGCAAATTGTTTATGTGGTCTCACATGCACAGTATATACTTAGCACATGAGCAGTGTTGCTTTGTTTTGGCTAAATAAGGGTATGAGGATATATAAGGGGAAGAAACCTTAGAATAAATGGACTCCATAGTTTAACCATCCTCGGGAGACTTGCCTCATCACTCCTCCACTAAGATGGTATATTTTAACCACCTTGGCATGGGGGCTCTAGAAAGCAGGATACAACAAAGAACAGACATAGGGTAGTAATGTGATATCTCTTTCTCTAATCCTCTTGTTTATGATATGACTTTTTATATCTAGATCATGTATTCATTTAGAATTTATTATGGTATATATGGTGTAAAATGCTAATCTTAATTTCTATCAGATTGCTTTTTCAGAATTTGTGAAAAATAGCGAGTCTTTCCCCCCAGTAATTAGGGCCTTGAGTATGCATAATATCTTTTACATTATATCTTTTAGTGTACTCAAATACTCAAATTGTCCTTTTTTTTGTTCCTCACACATAGCATTTTATATTCCCTCTCCATGCCTTAAACCAGACATTCACTATTCCTGTATTTGGAACATTATTTGTACTTCCAGATTCAAACGATGTGTTGCTTACTTTTACTAAACTACTTTTTTCTTCTTTTTCTCTTAGAAGAGATAGCTCACTTGTTAGAGGCAAGGGAGAGATATATACAGAAATGAAAAAAGATGTAAAAGGAAAAGATAGCACTTTTTTACTTTAATATTTTATCTTTTCCAATTACATGTAAAAACAAATTTTAACATTTATTTTTAAAGAAATTTTGACTTATAAATGTTCTCTCTCCTACCTCCTTTTTCCTCTCCCTAAAAGGGCAAAGCAATTTGACACAGGTTATACTTGTGCAGTTATATAAAACATGTTTCATATTAATCTTGTTGTAAAGAAAACACAAACAAAACAAAACAAACCCTTGAAAAAAGTAAAGAGAGTAAAAACTAATATACTTCAATCTGCATTCAGTCCCCATCAGTTCTTTCTCTGGATGTGGATAGCATTTTTTTAAGATAAGTCCTTCAGAACTGTCGGATCTTTTTATTACGGAGAATAACCAAGTCATTAACAGTTAATCATATTATAATGTTGCTGTTCTGTGCATCATGTTCTCCTTGTTCTGCTTATTTCATTTTGCATCAGTTCATGTAAGTCTTTCCAGTTTTTTCTGAAACCATCACTCTCATCATTTCTTATAGCACAATAATTCCATTACAATCATACACCACAACTTGTTCAGTCGTTCCCAACTGATGGGCATCCCCTCAACTTCCAGTTCTTTTTCACCATAAAAAAAGTTATCACTTTAAACAATTTTTTAAATTTGAAAAGGTGACTACCCCAACCAAAAGACAGACAAACAGAGAGCTAGAGACAGAGATTTGAACTAAATGACTTCCAAGGTCCCTTTCAACTATAAATCCTATGAACCTATGATCTCATTTTCTTTGCCTCTACAATTCTTCCAAAAGGGTGAAAAAAAAAATAGCCCTTTCCTTCCAGGGCTCCTGTTGTTCCCAAGAACTTTTGCATGGAAGCCCATGGACAAATGCACAACTCAACTTTCCTCCCTTCTAAAGAATACTGGTCAGGAAGTCAGGAAATCTAGGCTCTAGTCTGCCACTAACAAAATGTAGATTTGGCCAAATCATTCAACTTTCTCAAGCCTCATCTATAGAGAACTCCCAGAAAGCTAGAAACTTCAGTAACTGGAATGTTCCCCTCCTCCTAAGATTAATCAAAAGTGCATTTAAGCTTCAAATCCTAAGAAAACATAAGGTCCTGACACAATTACTGGGACATTGTGAACTTTAACTAAGATTGAGTCCCTAAAAACTAGCAACATGCCTCAGAGAGTTAGATTATAGAAAACAGAAACCAATGTTGGTTACAGAACAATGTTTCATAATGTTTTATAATAACATATTGTTTTAAGATATATATATATATATATATATATATATATATATACATATATATATATATATATATATATATATGTATCTATCTATCTATCTATCTATCTATCTATCTATCTATCTATCTATCTATATAAAAGCAACATGATTTCTCTCATTAAACAGTTCTGTTGAATTATAAGCAAATACATCTTTTTATTTTCGTTTTGTTTTGTTTTTTTCTGAGGCTGGGGTTAAGTGATTTGCCCAGGGTCACACAGCTAGGAAGTGTTGTGTCTGAAACTAAATTTGAACTCCGGTTCTCCTGAATTCAAGGCTGGTGCTCTATCCATTGCGCCACCTAGCTGCCCCACATCTTTTTATTTTCAACCACTAGCCCATTTGTTGTGCTGGCCCCAACATCATCCATAAGAGAAGTTGGCTTAGGACCGCTAACGTCCATTTCCTGATACCAGTGCCCACCATTTGGTTCATGATGCTATTGCCAGCATCTTTTCCTTTGAGTATGTCTTCACCACACTGACAAATTCCCCACCTCTTGCATCTCCTTTCTCATTCTAGTCACTGGAAAACCCCATTTCCAGGTATGAAAGCAAAGCTACAGGGTTTATATATTTTTTCTTTTAAAAGTATTATCTTTAATTACATAGCTGTAATAAATGTGTGTATGTTTTTTTTTTCCTTTGATCACTTCACATAATCCAGTCAGTCAGTTAGTAAAAAAGCATTTATTAATAATACTTACATTTCAAAATCAGATTTGGTAACTGGCTAATATGTATGTTTGGGTTCAAAGGGAAGAGAAAGGTAAAAGTTAAAATGTGTTAGTTCTAAGCCTTTTCAAATACCCTAAGAAGTAATTAAATAATTCAGCACTTCTGAGTGAAGCAAGAAGAACCAGAAAAATATTTATATAATAACAATCACATTATAGAGAAAAAACAACTTTGAAAGATTTGAGAACTCTAAGCAATACAAAGATCAACCACAGTTCCAGAAAACTGAAGATGAAGCATACTACTACTTCTTGCCAAAAAGATAAAAGAGTCCAGTTGAAAAATAAGATAAATATTTTTAGATATGTACAGTATAAGAATTTGCTTTCAGTGACTATGTGCATTTGTTAAAATTTCTTTTTTTTCCCCTTCCTTAATATGAAAAAGGGAAGGTGAGAGACAAAATCTTTGCTAATTAAATAAAATTGTTTGTTGTCTTTCCTTTGGGGGAAAAAGGACCTGGACTTCTGGGAGGTGATGCCTTGATTTGCAAGTGAATTAGAATGAAGTGAGTGAGGGTTGTAAAAAGTCTCCAATCTCACTTTCTCCTCCGGTCATCTGAGTCCAATGGCAAGATACAGGTCAGGAAGTCTGGAGATGGCTCTGGGTGCAATGGGAGACTTTTCAAGCTAATAATTTTAACAGGTCTCAGCTGGACTGGGCAATGTCCAGTCAGTGATTAAAAATAAGTGAAAAAGCATGTAAAATGTATGGGATTGCTTGTCATCAGGGGGAGGGAGTGGAAGGAGGGGGTGATAATTTGGAAAAATGAATACAAGGGATAATATTATAAAAAAAATTACTCATGCATATATACTGTGGGAAAAAATTCTAAATAAAAAATTTTTTAAAAAAGAAAAAGAAAAAAAGAAAATAAGTGAAAAAGGAGGCAGAGAATGGCCTCTTGTATATACTTTAAAAAAAAAATTCATTCTGAAAGGGGAACAATTTTTTGCCAAAAACAGATAGAATTGCTATTTACACTCACTCTAAGACAATCAGAGCCTAAGACTAACGGGAGGTTGGGCTGATACCTATTTTTAATCAATCAGTGAGAGCCAGAGTGATATGGTTTAAGGTATGGTCCTAGCCTGTAAACCTCAAGATATCTTGTGAGGTTTCAGCAATCAAAATTTATACTTTTGGGGGGACAAAGCCCCTGTAGGAAGGATATGATATGCTACATGGACAGAGGAAAGGGAAGAGAAAGAAGAAAAGAAGAGAAAAACTAACCAAAGAAAGTTCCAACTGGCCAGTTCCACTTGGGTCCCCAATGGAGTAACTCAGAATCTGTTTGTCCTTTGTTCTGGAAGAGTGGTGGTGGTAATGCCATGATATGCAAATAAATTGGATTTAAGTAAGGGAGGGCTATGGTAGACATTGACTGAAAACAGAAAATGGTATAAAAAAGGATTACAATAATTTTTTGGGTTTTTTTTTTTAAGCATTTAAAGGCACTTGAAATCATGTGAATTTCAAGAACCAATTTTGGTTTCATAGAACAAATTAGAAAGCATTTCCCTCCCCTTTGTAGATAGTTTTGTGGACTAAGAGTAGCATAGGATGGAGTCTTATTTGATTTGGTCCTGTTTTGCTTAACTGCTTAGGTGTTTTTGGTTATATGGAAGGATAGGTAGGGTAAAACTGGTATAATAAGGCAATGTTAAAATATTCCCCAAAAATTAAATTTAAAAAAAGGAAATATAGCATCTAACCCTGTTTGCAGAGCTGTAACTGGAATGGTTTTCACCCTAGGACATCAACATCTGGGAGACCTGTTATTTTTCCTGTGGCTGTCCTCCAGAAAGCCTAATACATGCTCCCTCATTTGACCTCCGGCAGCAGCTCTCTTCTGAAAGGTTCTCCCTCTAACACATCTTTAACTTGGGGAGACTCCCATCCCCCCCCAGACAAATAGATCCATACTCAATTGAGTTGGACTACCTGCCTTTCCAGTGTGGGATCTGGGGACCCATATCACACAATATTCCAGGGGTGAATAACAGGATCACTAACAAAAGCAGCAAGATTGACCTTTTAAGCAATGGCTTCTGGTTTCTGTCTCTCCTCTCACCCCCTGGAAACCATAATTCCTAGTCATATCTCTGCTGGTTTAAAACTCTAGTTTAAATCCTGGACAATCAAAGAAACAAGGCTAGTCTCTTGACCAGAGGTCTGTGACAATGTGTCAAACATTATTCCTGGTCAGCTCACACCTGACAATCCTGGAAGCATTCATCTCTCATATTGTTTATTGTCTGGTTATGTAAGAGGTTCTGGAAACCAAAACTGTTCCTTATTCCCCAGCAGCTTCCTCTGGAACCAGCCTCAAAGACCTGAGCCTATAATTTCAAAATAATTTAGTGTATCCTGAGGAATAGGGATTGTTTATACAGAATAGCCTCTCTATAACAGTCTAAGATCTTTATAAATTTATCAACTGTTAAAGGTCCCGATTCCTAGCTATTTGGGGCTTATGCTATGTACGCTCCATCAGCTATTTCCAGCAACTCCTTTGAAAGAAGAGAATGTACTATATACACATATTGTATTTAACTTATACTTTAACATATTTAACATGTATTGGTCAATCTGCCATCTGGGGGAAAGGGTGGGGGGAAGGAGGGGAAAAGTTGGAACAAATGGTTTTGCAATTGTCAATGCTGAAAAATTACCCAAGCATATACCTTGTAAATAAAAAGCTATAATAAAAAAAAACATAAAAAAGCTATAATAAAAAAAAGAAGAGAATGTAAAACACTGCTATCTTGTGGTTAAAATAATTTAGTGTAGACTTGGCCCACAGAGAGAAAACAATAGTGTTTTGTTCTGAACTACAGCTGGAAGTGAGGGGGCTTCAAAAGCTTTTTAAAAACTTTTTATCTTTTATTTTTTTGTTGGGAAAAGAAAGGAGACATTCATTCTGCTTGCCAATTTGGACTGGATTCAGAAATACCTTCATTTAATCAGCCCTGGGATTATGGAAAAATCACCTCACTGAGGCTCCTCATATGTAAAATGGATAATAGTGCAGGTGAGACCTCTCC
This sequence comes from Sminthopsis crassicaudata, assembly GCF_048593235.1. Taxonomy (NCBI): domain Eukaryota; kingdom Metazoa; phylum Chordata; class Mammalia; order Dasyuromorphia; family Dasyuridae; genus Sminthopsis; species Sminthopsis crassicaudata. The sequence goes on from NC_133617.1 coordinate 586,421,943, forward strand.
AGTACTCTTGTGTGGAGAAAAAAAAAGGTTTATTCACAAACCTTAGGATGACAACATTGCACCCTCTACTAACTGGACTGACCTCTGTGATCTAAGGATGATGGGATACAGCTTCTAGGGAAACGTGGCTGTAGCACGGGGCTTTTGAAGTGCTCTGGTTTGACAGATAATGCTGGCCGCCAGATAGCAACCTGTTGGTCAATGAATGCTGGCTTCCAGATAATGATCTCTTAATCCGTGATAACAGGGTTTCCAAGACAAATGGTGAGATGCCCACCAGACTACTTTCCAATTTTTCTCTTTTCTAAACCATAAAATTCAATATTGAGGTGCATAACAAAATTAGCATAAAAAAATAAATAAATAAATAAATAAATGAAATCAGTGACATGAAGCACCAGATCTCTCTCTTTTTCCTATAAATTTATCTTCTTGCTCCTGGTTCTTTGCTAATACTTTTTGAAACTTAGCCTGCTGTTGCCAGTGTAAGAAACCTTTGCCCCTTAATTCAGAAACAAAGTTTGAGAATTCTTTCACCATACCTGCGGCACTGACCTGGGCCCCCTAACCTTGTTGGGGTGTCTTTCACCCTCAACAAGGAGATACCCCACAGAGGTTCTTAAGACTTCTGAGATCTCCAGCTGAGACTGGAGGAGTTTAGCAGTATTAAGCTCATGTGGTACAGCCCTTAGGAAGGATGTATCAGAATCCCAAGTCCACCGGCCCTGGGAGTGATATAGTTAGAAATGATGTATTTCTTCCCTTGGCCTATCCTGGTCCAATTTCCTATCTCTGACCAGGATGCTGAGTCCACAGATATTGCTGGTTGTCAGATAACAGCCTGTTGGTTAGTGATAACAGATTTCTGAGAACAATGAGCAACAATAATGAGGTACTTAAAGTTAATGCAAGTGCAGAACAAAATTGACCTAGCCATGTTTCAGGCCTAAAAGGTTCTCTGAAAAGTTCCCTCCCCACCCCTCACCAGCTCTGCCCAGGGAAGTACAGGTATTACACCTGCCCACAGAGTCAGAACCAGATCACTTCTCCACTCTACCTCTAAGCCATAAAAGTAGCATGTGGGTGACATGAAGCACCTGATTTCTCTAACTTTTCTCTATAAATTTATCTTCCTGCTCCTAGCTCTTTGCTAACCCCTTTGGAATTTATTCCGCTTTAATTGGCACTACAATTATAATAAACTTTGCCCTTTGACTGAGCCTGCAAAGCTCTTCCCACAAGCACATACTCACACAGCAAGCATGTAGCCATCTACGTATCTGCTATTTATACCTTTTGGTAGGAAGACCTGAGTGCAAATCCTCTAGCACCTTACTGTCCAAGAATGGGGCAGCCTGCCCTTCCTGAACAGGATGAACTTAAGTGCTGGTTGTGGCAGGGGGTACTCAGTAGTTCATGCACTGAGGACATAGCCTTGCAAAATAGGCTGGCTGTAGACTTACTCCTGGCAGAGAGGAACAGGTATGCTCCCTCATAGGCCAGAAGTGCTCTACCTGGCTGCACTTCTGATTCCTTCAACAGCATTCATACCTTCTGGAGACCAAGGACTTAAAATAAATTCCAGACAGATAAGAAGGAGCCTTGATCTCCTTGTGAGTGGCTAACATCATGGCCAACCAATTTTTTATGAAGCACGTTTGTATGTTTTTTATTAGTTTTCCTTACAGGGATTGTTTGCTGTATATGTTTACGATGTCTTCCTTGTGTGCAAAATAACTTCTAAAGCCCAAATTACAAACAGACAAGATTAGAAGAGGCATTTGAGGATAAGGGATCCACATAGGTCTAATTGTGGAGCTGCTCTACCAGTATGATTAGCACCAAAGCAGGGATAATTGTGAAATCAAGAGAGTTTTATAGTGTGAGACAAAGCTTTTTAATCTGTAGGTTTCAATCCCATATGGGTTAGCATAATTGAATATGGAAGCTGTGAAATTATGATTTATTATCAGCGAATGTTTGATTTGTTTACTTATTTTATATTAATATATACCCAAGATCACATAAAAATTTCTCAGGCAAAGAGAGGTTGTGAGTAGAAAAAATGGAAGAAGTCAGGATATCCAATGGCCCATATCCAGTTTTTTCCACTTAGGCAAAAAAACCGGGGCTGGTAACATTTTCTCAACTTTTCTCTAGGGTCACACTTACTAATAAACTACACAGCATTCAGTTTTGCCAGATTTTTTAGATCACACTTATTAGGCCCACTCTCAAAGAGCCTATCTTGCACATATTTATCATTTTCTGTGCTTGGCAAAGCCCTGACGAGGTCTCATACTGGCTTTCTTTTTGTTTTTGCCCGATAGATCTTGGGGAGCCCTTGAAGAGATAGCCTCATCTCATAAATCCTGCTGCAGCTGCTCTCCCCCAGTACTTACTCCTCAAGGCCCTGCTTCATCAATGGCTACAATCCTGTCTATCAGGGGAAAGACTGAGAGCAAGCTTAAACAGGCAGAGGATGTTAACATTAAGAAATACAGATACTTTTTGTGGCCTTGCTTCTGGAGCCAAGAGTATAGGCTGAAAGGTTCACTTTCCTTGGAGAAATTAGACTACCCTCTTAGAAGAGAGGTAGTGAACTATGGAGACCCACTCCAGTATCTTTGCAAGAAAACCCTATAGATAGCCCTGGTGAGCCATAACCCTCAGGGTCATGTACAAGACTAAACAACCATCGGGGCAGAACGAGCCATATATCATTTCATGTGGCCAGTGAGCTAACTGGTTTTGTTTCACTTTTGTTTTGGGGGAGGATCAGAGATGGGCATTTGGAAAGTGACAAACGTGAATTTTTTTTTTAAAGTGCTGTTTTTATGGGAAACAGGGTGTCCCACGTATCATCTGCACAATGGTCTCAGTGTCTTAGACATAGGGCTTCTTAAACTTTTTCCACTCACTACCCCCTCCTTTTGGGGGAGTTGGAGGATAAGGCAATTAAGTGATGCCCAGGGTCACACAGCTAGTAAATGTTAAGTGTCTGAGGCTGGATTTGATATCCAGCTGCCCCTATCATGACCCTTTTTTGCCAGAGACATTTTTATGTGACCCTGGGCATATAGGTATATAAAGTAGGTATGCAAATCAAACATTTATCAGTAATAAATCATAATTTTATAATTCCCACATTCAATTATGATACCCCATATGGTGTCTCAACCCACAGTTTAAGAAACTGGGCACTAGAGGATCAATTTGACTTTCTTCAAAGGCATCCTATGAAATTCATAGTGCAGAAACAGGTAGAGGGGACCATATTGACTCCCAATGTGTTCTGGTGAACTCTGACTCCGTCCATCAGATTTTAGCTTACTCTGTCTAACCACAATTTAAACTAAGTCTTATTTCCTCAGAAGACTGTGGACTCTCTTGATTGCCCTTAATGCTTTCCCCTCTCAACCACTTCTGCATTGGGCCAGGACTCAACAAAAATCAACTGATACCAGTCAATTAATCTTATTAAACCCCTATTATCTTCCAGGCATTTACCAGGCTAGAGATATAAATGCAAAGAATAAAATAATTTCTATTCTCAAGGAGCTTATATTCTAATAGAGAAGATAATTATTTTAGTTTTAGAATTAGTTTTAGAAGGCAAGAGATGATCCAATGTCTGACCTCCTCATTTTAGCACTGACTAAATCAAGGCCTGAAAGGTATAGTTCCCAGAGTTACTTACAGGAATAATTAGTACATTTAAAAAGAAAACCCCTGTTGATGACAGTAAGCCACTAGCAAAGTATATATTAATAACAAAAAATATCCCACGAGAATGGAAGAATCAGTTCCTCCTTTCATGATTTGGTAGGTCCTTAATTTACAAGTCTCTAGAATATTTCTGAAGCAGCTAATGAGTTCTGGACAATTGTCTTTCATCTACAATAAATCACAAAGACCATAATTCACCCTAATTTTAAAGAAGAAATTAGGTAATGTAACTATCTGTTCTCCTCTTGGTGTATATGATATTGTCATATCAGGTCAAAAAGGTTTCTCCCCTATTTAGCCAAAGGCTTCCTCTTAGGTCCTTCCAAATAAAAATGCCTTCACAATTCTTGATTCATTCTTTCTTTCTTTCTCTTCATTTATTTATAAGGCTTACAAGACTGATACTTGTTTTATTTCATAAATTAAAAATAAATAAATTTTTAAAAATTCAAAGACAAAATGATTCAGTCTCTGCCCTCAAGCAACTGAGGTTCTAGTTCTCATACTCAGTTTTGTGAGGAGCTAATGTTAGAAAATTTTAAATATTCTATTGAGCATTTCATAGAAACATGAAAAGGAAGACCTAAAATACAGGAAGCTTGAGTTCACAGGCTGAGGTCACACAGAAAGGTCAGAGTCTCTTGATGTTCCTTTCCACCAAATCAGTAGTCTTTCTGTGTGGAATAGAGAGAGAGATAAGGTGAAGAACTTACAGGAATACATGAATTCTTTTTCTGTATTTTCATTATTTCTGTGTTTCCTTTATGACCTGTATAATATGTGCAAGCCCATATTTACCTGAGCCTTGGCCAGCTATAAACATATTACTTAACCCGAGCTGATGACATTTATCAGTATTTGACATTTATCGATATTTAGTCTATTAGCTTGACCACTGTCTGTTTAATCTAAAAGCCTGAAGGCCTGATTTTCTGTTTCCCAGAAATCAGATGATTTCGGGGAAACAGAAACCTTCCATTCCAATCTCTCGGGATAGCAGCAACCAATTAGATGCCTCCCCCTCCCCTTCTCAATGTTCTCTTACTTGTGATGTAATCTCTTATACAAAAGCTGTGTATCTTTACTACTTCTTTAGCCCTCCTACAACGAGAGCCTTCTCTTTATATATCTTGTGATGGGATAGCTCATTATCTGGAGGTTTAATAAACAACCTTTCTGCTTTCTATTTTGAGTGATCTCTGAGTAGTCATTTTGCGTAAGGGTCTTCTACATCCCACACATTTCTATTAAAATATTAGTAATAAGAAAATTTTAAAAATTCTAAAAATCAAAGATTCAAAGGGCAGCTAGATGGTATCATATTACACAGCGTGTCAGGTCTGAAGTCAGGAAGACTCATCTTCTTGAGTTCAAATCTGGCCTCATACACTTACTAGATGTGTGACCCCTGGGAAGAAATTTGTTTGCCTCAGTTTCCTCATTCATAAAATGACCTGGAGAAAGAAATGGTAAACCACTCCAGTATCTTTATCAAGAAAACCCCAAATGGGGTCATGAAGACTCAGATATGACTGGAAGGAATGAACAAACAAAGAATGTTAGAATATCTGTGAATTTCTATCCATTATAGAACAGTCACGGAATAATAATGGTTGGGTGATTAAGAAAGTAAATGCAAAATAAATCAGAACAGGAAAAATATTTCCTTTGATTAGTGGAAGAATTAAGACATAAGATCAGGGAGATGATAAAATTCTCAAATCTTGTGAATCAACAATGGTATTCTCATGAACATTTTCAGATAAGCATATTCACCCTAAGAAGCTTACTTTATGGGATGCCAATAACAGTGGCCAAGCCAGAGTCACTGAAAATAAAGGGAAAGAGATCAGATTTCATCAGCAAGCTGCAAAGAAAACGAAAATCCAATTTCAAAGGGAACAGAAAACAAAAGTACCAAAGGGCTGAGTTAGTGATGCTTTACCAACATCAGAAAGGATCAATGGACCTTAAATCTTTGATTTTTAAATTAATCATTTGTATTACTATAAACCCCCAACATATTTCATCAAATGAAATAAAAAGGAATAAAATCCTAAATATAGACAAAAAGCCAAAAGTTATAACAATATTAGCTTGTACAAAGTACAATGTATTCTCTATACTTATAAGCCTGAACTGACTTTCAAATAATAAAAGTCCCTATGTGTGATATTTTAATTCTACTTTCTTTTTGCACATATCCCACCATGTTGACATACCATCATTTATTTAGTCATTCTCTAACCATTAGGTATGTAGATTATTTTCAAATAAAGTAACAATGATAATTTTGTGCTAATAGGTTCTTTCTTCCTAAAAGATTGTAAAAAGAAAATTATCATTTTTGTTTATTTCAATGCTTCAAAAGAACTTTAATTTCATTTTTGTGTCTGTTGATTCATAGGCAGCAACTTCTCTACAATATGGAAAAAGGTTTTCATGAATTGCAGAGGCTGCAACACCTCCACCTGGTGGCTGAACTGGTGATAATCCTCTCCAAACAGACTGGTTTTCAGACAGACCCAGCCAATGAAGGAAGACCCAGGACATAGAACAGTGTGCCTTCTGGATGCTCTCAGCCTGATTGAAAAGTATCCTCCCCATCCCTGCCATGGTGCCTTTCCTTTCCTCTGATTAGAATTCCTCTTAGATACTCTGTTTAAGGAGAATCTCCACAGGGCAGTCATCTCACTATTTCCTACCTGACTGCAGGATTTCATTATGTCTCTTTGCTGGATGACTGCTCCCCTGACCTCTTTATAGAACCTTTTTAGACTATGAGCTCCTTGAGAGCAGAGACCATGTTTTACCTTTTTTTTTTTTTTTTTTTTTTTTTTAATCTCCTGCACTTAACACAGTAGATGGCACTAGGTAGGTACATAATAAATGTTTATTGACCTTTTTGAATGGAAGAAAAAGATTGCACATGTTAACACATTAGAAGTAGAGAGAAGAAACAGATGATGGTAGCAAAGAATTGGGTCTACAAGAGAAGTCAGCCTGTCTTCAGACTATCTCACTGAGCATTTGGTGCCTCTTTGGCTGATATACTGAGAAAAATCAATGCTGAGTATACTGCTGTAATGAGAAGAAAAGGAAGTGATTAAGCAGAATAGTTTCAGATCATCTTGCCATGAGTAATTTAACTGTGTCCCTTCCCTGCTGTGTTAGGGAAACATCAGAATTAACTGGAAAATGACTACCCCTACTCTGGAAGTGTTGGGATTCTCACAGGTACAGAGAACTTTTACTTGATCAGTTACATGCTATTGTTTCAGGCCATTTGCTCTGAATTCATCTAGCATAATATGAAATATTATGCTAGGAGGTTCATAGCTGAAGATCTGATTTCTCCCAATGTTAAAATATACCTAGAATTGAAAAGTGTGCTAAATGGAGGTAAAGAAGTAGGTCATGCCATGTTTATTATTTTAATTTTTATCTTATTGATCCAGTTGGATTTTATGGTAGTAAAATCTTTTAAGAAGTGACTAAACACTTCATCACCCTAACTTAAAATTTCCAAATAGTTTTATAATTGAATACAGTTCCTTTTTATCGAATAACTTTTCACATTATTTTCCAAACTTGAGTTTATCAAGTACTACTTCTCTTGTGCCTATTTGGTTCCATTTCTGAATTCTTTAGCTTATTGATATGATCATATGATTGTATAATTTAGGGCTGAAGAGAAGCACAAAGATCATCTCCTATAATCACTTTGTGTTTTATTTTTCCACTTTTTAATATAATACTCTATCATCTCTATGTCTTGGCTGTTTCCTTTTCCTGGAATGCTCTTTTCCCCCAATTTCTAATTCTGAGAATTCCTAGCTTCTTTTAAAATGCTCTTTTAAGATGTTAAGATGCACTTCTTCCAGGAGGCCTTCCCTGATACCCTCAGAGGTTATTACCTTCTATCTATTCTGTTTTTATATTTTTTGTTGTGATTTATACATATTGCTTTCCTCATTGAAATGTCAGGTCCTGGAGAGAAGCAGCTGTTTGTGCTCTTTGTGATGTTGGTGCTTAGTATGGAGTAGAAGTACTAAGTAATGAATTCAGGGAGGACTATAAACTTTGTTGTGAGAGTTTGCTGAGTCCTTTTCAGGATTGCCTATGGTATCTATCTGATTCATCCAACTCTCACTATAGCTCCAAAAAGCTGTAGTAAGCACAATAATTACACCCTGATAAACTGTCTCCAGGTTGAGGGTAACAGGACTGAAACCATTGATGAGTTAGTGGGAGGAGTATCTACTCCAACCATGTAAAGACTTCCCCCAGCAGAATGGACAGATGAGACCAATGTGTTCCAATGGCCATGAAGGAGGCCGAAGCAGGTCCTGTAGAACATGCAGAGCTTGGTCAGACATGGAAGATGCCAAGGTCATCCATTGCAGCAGGTGGCAGTGAGGGTGGGGCCTGGTCATTTTCTTCCTTTTTTGCCCCCTTGAATTAGGTGACTCCAAGAAAAAGGCTTGGATTTAGTCCTTGTTTCATTTGTAGCTTTTCAATTCTAGGTACAAGCAGTGAAGTTTCCAATCTAGGAGCTTAAGCCATAGAGATTCAGAGTCCCAAGAATGTTGACTAGATATTGCAGCCAGTCCATCGATGAAGCCTTGAAGAGGTGCTGGGGGGGGATGAGGAGGGAAGAAGGGAAGGATTGAAGTTGAATGTAATATGATTGATGTTTTGTAGGTAAGTTAAACTTGAAGCCTAATCCCCTCAGGCCCTAGAGAAGTGGTATAAGAAGAATGATGCACTGAAGTGTTGGAAGAAGTGATTTTATGTTTGTTCATGTTTTATCTCTGAGATAACTATTCTTATGTAAAAGCTAATTTGATATTCAATGCTAATTGGAATTGGGATGTTAATCATTGGGCCCCTAAAGTAAGGGAAAACAATCAGTGGGGGGCTCATGCCAATGGCAGGAGAATAGAAGCTCCTCTGGAATCTCTCAGGGTGTCACAGAAATAGCCCTCATAGAATACATCCTGAGTCAAACATGTTCCATAAGAAAGAGAAGAAAATTGTGTGGGATAATGAAGTAGGTCAGAGGATGATTTTTGAGAAGAGAAATTTGTTAGAAATTAGGAGAAACTGGGGGATATTAGAAGAGGAAAAATCCCCAGGTCCAAGTACTTGATGAAAGAAAAGCAAAATCAAGAACAATCAAGAATTAAGAAGGATCCAGTGTGGGATGGGTGCCAGACCCCTTTCCCAAATTAACTACTCAGAGACATCATCAGGTACAAAGAAAAAGCATTTATTCAATCCCTGCAGGGAGAGGCCCAGACACACCTGGGAGCCATCCCAACTCCACCATGTGCTCCTGAACCTGGTCTAGGAAGTAGAACAGCCAGTTAAATAGGAAAAGACCCAAGCCTTTGCAGGAGTTATTTTCTTTTTCTGTTTCACAAATTCTGTTTTCTGGGAGTTGTTTTCTTTTTTCCATTTTTTCAAATCTTTTCTTTTAATAAGTTTTCCAAACTTGCAAATTTTTCCTTTCCTTTTACCATTTTTCTTCTAGCTCTCTTTTGAGATGCTTTTTAATTTCTTCTACAAGCGCCTTGTGTGATGGGGACCAGGTTATATCCCCCTTTGAGGCTTCATCTGGAGACAAAGTCTCCTCAGGGTGTGAAATCTGTCCTTCTCTTTCACCATAAAAGCCGGTTATCGTCAGAGTCCTCTTTACTTTTTTACTCATTTTTTAAAGATAAAGTCTGCTTTTAAGTTTACAGCTGCTGACTCAGCGCTGACTCACTCTGGGGCTGGGTGGGCATGGCCAGGGCGGCCTTTCAGGGCTCGCTCTTTCCTCCTGTGTTGTGTATGTTTTCTAACTTCTCTGAGGATCCATGGCTCGCAGCCGGGGCAGAGCGGCCAGCACTGCCGTGGATTCTCCCCCACAGACTGCACACTGCCCTGGGACCCTGCCCTGGCTGCTCTGGCACCTGTGCTTGGCCCGCTTGTGCTAGGCCTGCCTCCCTCCAATTCCAACTGAGACAGAACTTTTCTGGCGATCTTCAAAATTCTCTTCTGCTGGTAATTTGTTGTACCCCCAAACTTCATGGGTTCTGCCCATCCAGAACTAATTCAGAAGCTGGGTTTGCTAATTGGTTTGAGGGTTGTAGAAGATCAGAAAGAAATGTGTCCTCTCCGACATCTTGGCTCTGCCCCACCCCAAATCTTTTCATTGGATGGACTAAAAGGAAGTAACCATCCTTGACCAATTTTGTCTACTTCCTGTGGGTTACATCACTTCCTGTGGGTGTGACTTGAGGGTGTGACCTTTAGAGCTCATGTGACTCCCTGCAACCCAAGGTCACAACTGAGAATAGGGATCACGTGACTTCCTGAAACCTGAGCCTAGGACCTGCTCTTCCTGCTTTGGGAATAGGGATCATGTGACTTCCTAAAACTTAAGCCCCAGGACTTCCTCTTCCTGCTCTGGGAATAGGGATCGGATCATGTGACCCAGACCCAGTCTCAATACTGAGAAACTCTTCATCCAATCAGTCTCACTCATAAAGAAGCTTTAGGAAATGGAACTGAAGAAGATTCCAGAAGGAAACGACAAGACCAGAGTAAATGAAGAAGAAAGGAAATAACGCATTTATGGAGCACTTACTGAGTGCCTGACAGGGCATGAGGTGCAACATTACCTCACTGGTTTCCTCACCTTGAGAGGCAGTATTGTTATTATTCCTATTTTACAGTGGAGGAAGTGAAGGCAGCTGGATGTTAAACGGCCTGCTCAGTTAGGGATTGTCTCGGGCCTTCCGGTGTCCAGGCCCAGCAATGGCTCACTAGGCAAGCGGGACAGTTAAGGAGCTGATAAAAAGGACTTGTTAAGGGCCCGCTGGTGAAGGCTGATTGGTGCGAAGCTGAAGAAGTGGTTATCAGATGGTTAAAACTAAAGAAAGGAAGGTGAATGGGGGTCAGGTTATCAAGAGGTGATGCTTGGCTAAAAGATTTAAGCAGATGCTTAGGGTTGAGACAAAAAATATCCCCAAGGAATTTTTTTTAAAGCTAAAACTCTTAATCTTTATGTAAAATAGGGGAAATTGTGCAGTGACTTGCGACCACAGGGTGATGTTTGTATTTATGCCACAGCTGAGTAACTGCCAAGCAGAGGAGAATGCAGAGCCCCGGGGAGGAAGACAAGAAGATGAATTTAATTCCAACCTCAGACACTTCATAGCTCTATGATCCTGAGCAACCCGTGCCACAGTTTCTGTAAAATGGGGATAATAAAAGCACCTGCTTCGTAGAGTTGTTGTGAGGATCAAATGAGGAAATGTTGCATGAGATTCTTCCCTTCCTCTTCATCCCCTACTCAGTCATTTCTCTTCTGGAGAAGAAAATTGAAGGACTCTTCATGCTCCAGGTTTTTAATGAGACTTCAATGCAAAACAGGGGATCTGAAGTAAACTAGAAATTTGATTCTTGTCAACATATAAGAGAATGGAAAATATTATCTCGAGAACATGAAATAAACAGGTATAAAAACAGAGTCTAAAAACTGACGAGGTTTTTCCTGAAGAAGAAAGATCTGAATGTTCTGAGGAGGAAAAAGCTTCTTGTTCTCCCAGGAATGATCAAAAAGGTGGTACGTACTTGTCATTCCTGCTACCAGAGAAAGCTGAGGCAGTTGGATCCCTTGAGTTGAGGAGTCCTAGACTGATGAAAGCTGAATGGATTGTCCGGCATAAATATGGTGAACCCCTGGGACAGGAGCAGGAGACTATCAGATTCCCTAAGGAGAGCTGGATTGGCCCAGTTAGAAAATGGAGGGAGTCAAAGTTTCTATATTATTCCGCCGTGAGGTTGGGTCCTAGACAGAGTACTGTATTTCTACCTGAGTGAGATCAAGATGATATGGTGCTGATGGAGAATAGCTTCTAGGGGAGATAGCAACAGGGAAGTCCCTGTGATGTGGAGGTGCTTCTGTTCTAACAATCTGTCAGTAATTCTAAAATCTTCTGGCTTTGGAAGTGGTGATCCTGAGGTTCCCCCTGACCTTGGAATGCTATTTTTCTGGCAATCTGTCAGTCAATGATTGTAAAAGTCTTCTGGCTTAGGAATATAATAATATTTCTTCCCTTAGATTTTAGGGAAGATAAATTAGGGATCCTGAGGCCCCCTGATCTTTGAATGCTATTGTTCTAACAATCTGTCAATGATTCTAAAGTCTTCTGGTGTTAGGATAGTCCTAGGTCTGGTGGTCAGTGATAACCACATTCCTGAGACCAGGGATCCTCAAACTACGGCCCACAGGCCAGATGCGGCCCATTGAGGATGTTTATGTGGCTTGCCGGGTTATGGCAAAATCAGACTGGAAGTGACATTCAACATAAACTCCCGTTAGCAAGGCACACTTCCAGCACTGGGCTGAGGCGGAGACAGTCTGAGGGACAGTGAACTGGCCCCCTATTTAAAAAGTTTGAGGACCACTGCCTGAGACCATTCAATTCTATCTCTAGGCCATAAAATTAGCATATCAATGACATGAAGAACTGGGCAAACTTGTCTCCTTACTCCTGGTTCTTTGCAAAATTCCTTTGGAACTTAGTCCACTTCAATTGACATTACAATTACAATAAACTTTGCCTCGACTTGGAGATGGGTTCAAGCTTGCAAATTCTTTTGAGATACCTTGTGCACCGGTCTGATGAATCCATTCTGAACCTCACAAGATGATATAGTAGAGCCATAGAACCTATTAAGTAAGAACTCACCCAGTAACATATCCCAAAGAGATCTTAAAGGAGGGAAAGGGACCTGTATGTGCAAGAATGTTTGTGGCAGCCCTCCTTATAGTGGCAAGAAATTGAAAAGTGGCTACCCATCAATTGGAGAATGGCTGAATAAATTGTGGTATGTGAATGTTATGGAATATTGTTCTGTAAGAAATGACCAACAGGATGATTTCAGAAAGGCCTGAAGAAACTTACATGAACTGATGCTGAGTGAAATGAGAAGGACCAGGAAATCATTATACACTTCAACAACAACACTATACAATGATCAATTCTGATGGATGTAACTCTCTTCAACAATGAAAGGATTCAAACCAGTTCCAATTGTTCAGTGATGAAGAGAGCCATCTTCACCCCAAGAGAGAGAAGTGTGTGAACTGAATGTGGACCACAACATAGCATTCTCACTCTTTCTGTTGTTGTTTGCTTGCATTTTGTTTTCTTTCTCATTTTTTTTCTTCCTTCTTGATCTATTTTTTTCTTGTGGAGCGAGATAACTGCATAAAGAAGTATACATATATTGGATTTAACATATTTTTAACACATGTAACATATATTGGACTACCTGCCATGTAGGGGAAGAGATAGGGGGAAGGAAGGGATAATTTGGAATAGAAGGCTTTGCAAAGGTCAATGGTGAAAAATACCTGTGCGTATGTTTTGTAAATAAAAAGCTTTAATTAAAAAAAAGAAAAAAAATTCATCCAATGAGAGTCCAAAAGAAGAGCAAAGGGAGGTTCATTGATGATTTCTTGCTCTGGATGACTGAAGGAGTTATTTTCAACCTGATAGATAACAAGAGAGAGGTCTATTATTTTCTTGGAATATATATTTAATACGCAACAGGGAACTTAATAAGATTTATCAAAATAGGTGATTCACTTTTGGTGATTCACATGGGCATAAAGAACTTATTGCTAAAGTGTTATTAAAATATTGCTAAATGGCATGAAAATTTGGGTAAGAAACTAGAAGTACAAGTTGTACTTTTTCATTTCTGTCTACTGAAAGCAAGCAATGTAGAAAAGAAATTAATTGGGAAGTGAAGGACTAAGAAAATGGTATGACAAATGATGAGCTATGGAAAAATTGGAACACTAAGGCACTGCTGGTGAAATTGTGAACTGGTTCAACCATTCAGGAGAATAATTTGGAACTATGTCCAAAATGTTATAAAATTGTGTATATATCCTGTGATCCAACAACAACATTGCTAGATTTGTATCCTAAAGAGATCAAAGAAAAAGGACCTATATGTACAAAGTATTTATAACATCTATTTTGTTGTGGAAAAAGTGGAAATCGAGGGAATGTTCATTAATTGAGGAATGAATGGCTGAACAAGATATGGAATATGATTGAGATAATACACTATTGTGCTATGAGAAATAACAAGAGGTAATGCTTTCAGAAAAACCTGTAAAGACTTAAATGAACTAATACAAAATAAGATCAGTGTATACAGCAATTGTAGTATTGTAAAGATAATTAAGTGAAAGATTTAACTACTCTAATCAAGACAACGATCCAAGGCCCTATGATGAAAAACGATATCTAACTCCAAAGGGAGAACTCTGAATACAGGTTGAAATATACTTTAAAAAAAACTTTATTTTTCAGTTTGTGTGTTTCTTTTGAAACATGTCCAATATGGAAATGTTTTTCAAGACTATACATGTTTAATCAATATCATATTTCTAGCATTCTGGGAATGGGGTGGGAAAGAATGAAAAAATTTAAAATTCAAAGAAATTTTTAATGAATAGTAAAAAACATTTGCATATATATAAATATGTATATATTTTTAAATGAGATGGTGAAGAAACCCCCAAACTCTGAAAAATCCTTAAAGGAGAGAACCTCTTTCAACTCTGCCTCAGTGAGGGGACTCCACCCCAAGCACAAACAGTTTCATCTTTGTTATCTGGGTGGGGATGGCTCAGTCCTGAAACCCATTGAATTCAAGTCAAATTCTAACCTGTGCTGAAACTCAGCCAGGAGCCAACCTGGGACTCTACCCACAAGCCCCCTTCAGCTTGTAGCCAAAGCCCCTGTTATAAAAGAGCCAGACTGGAGCCCTCTCTTTGCAGAGGTTCCAAACATGGCAGCCTTATGCCTGGCATGCCAAGGATCTCTGCCCACTGGGACTCTGGTTCCAGTGCCCTTTTATCACTACCTTCAACTTTACTAACTAGACTTTAACTTTACTTCCAAATTCCATAATAAACCTCTTTTATCAATCTAGGTTTTGGGGTCTGTAAATTCCTTTACAGGGGACTCTGCACCACCACTAGACCTCATTTAACTCCGTATCCTTGCTCTGAATCTAAAGGGGTTGCAGGGGAGCTCTATTTGACCACTGTACCCTGAACCTGCCAATTAAAAAAAAATTCTCAATTAAACCCTAATTTCATTAGGTAACCAAATTCTAGATCTCATCATTGGCATCTGAGAATGGAATTTGGACTTCAGGACAATATTAAATTTAGGAACGACAGATTCTTGGCCAGAGATGGAGTGTATCTAATAAAGACAGAAAGAAAGTATTTTCCAGGGGTCTTACAAATCTTATTAAAAGAGCTTTAAATTTAAAAGGATAAGGAAGTGAGAAGACTATGCATATCTCAATTTAGATACCATGAAGAGTATTTACAAAGAAAGAAGAAGATGAGTTGAGACACCTGAAAGTTCCCAGGAAAACAAACCTAAAAAAGAGCCACTAGTAAAACTCATGGTTTCAAATTTTATGTGTGTACAAATGACCAAGCTTTAGGTAATATATAAGAAGAACTAGAATTTCTAAAACAGGAAGGCAAATTTAACCTCAACTGTATTCCTGAGATTTAGTAGGAAGAAAACCATAATTAGATTTTGATTCTGGATAGGCATACCTTATTCAGAAGAAACAGGAAAGATAAAAGGGACAGGTAGAATTCGGTCATTTTCACTAAAAACCTGGAGATTAGTATCCCCTAGACAAGTATTCTTTGAATCCCTTCATTTTCTTCTCCAGAAAGTAGACCCTTAGGTGTCATAGAAATGAGATCTTTATCAGAGACATGATGCAAAGATTCCTCCCCCCACCCTTAATTGTTTCCCTTCTAATTTTAATTGGTTGTATTAGATTTATTTTTGCAAAAACTTTAAAATTTAAAAAATTAAAATTGTCTATTTTGTCTTGTGTCATCCCATCTATCATTGTTTAGTCATGAATTCTTCTATCCATAGAACTGAAAGGTAATTACTTCCTTGCTTCTCCAATTTGTTTATAATGTGAACTTTTATTTTTATATCCATATATCCATATATCTTGATAGATGGCATGAGATCTTGGTCTAAATCTATTATCTAGATTTCCCAGAATTTTTCTGTCAAATAATGATTCCTAGTAACTAGAGTCTTTGAGTTTATCAAACACTATATCTCTGTGTTTGTTTGCTTCCATATGTTGAGTACCTGATTTGTTCCACTAATTTACTGGTCCTTTAAAAAAAAAATTATTGATTATTGCTTTGTAGTACAATTGAGATCTAGAAATAATGGACTCCCATTCCTTTCCACTTTTTCATTATTATCCTTCAGATTATTTTTCGGGGGGTGGGGGTGGGAAGAGAGAAGAAGGGGACACAATTGGAGTTAAATGATTGGCTTGGGATCACACAACTATTTGATGTTTGAAATCTGATTTGAATTCAGGTCCTCTGGATTCCAGGGTTCTTCCCACTGCATTACCCAGTTGCTCCTATTCTAGAAATTCTTGAATTTTTGTTCTTCCATATGAACTTATTTGGTGTTTTTTTTCCCTAGACAAAATGCTCTTTTTGTTGTTTGATTGATATAGCACTCAATAAGTAAGTTAATTTTGCTGATAGTGTCATTTTTGTTAAATTGGTTTGATTTACATATGAGCAATTAATGTTTCTCCAGTTATCAGGTGTCTTTATTTCTGTAGAGTATCACATAGTTGGATTCATATGGTTTCTCTAAAGTGTGATAATTCCTGTAGTTATTTTGAGTGGAATTTCTCTTTCTTACTTTTCCTTCTGGATTTTTCTTGGTAAAAAGGCTAATGATTGAGATGGGTTTATTTTTTATCATTCAACTTTGCTGAAAGTTATTTCATTTTAAATTGATTTTCTAGATTCCTTTGAGTACACCATCATTTCCTGTGCAAGAAATAATAATTTTGTTTCTTCTTTGACAATGGTTATTCCAATCAGTAACTTCTTGGCTTACCATAGTGATAATTTTGTTTTTCTAAAGGAGGAGGACCCAATAAGGAAAAATTCCATTCTGAATGTAATTTCTCACTAACAAAAAGGAACTGGTTTCTGAGGTTGAAATGATGGGAATTCATGGAGAAGCAACCACTCCCTTCCTAGAGTTTTTGATAGAGAAAAAGAAATTCAGCCTTAATTTTGGAAAGTAAACTTCAACAGGTTCATAGGAAATATTGGTAGGATTCCAGGGATTGAAGTGCTCCAAGGGAAAGTTAGCACAAGAGAAAGTAGACAGTGGGATTTGAAATTGGTGTTAATATTCATTGTACTCACCAACTTAGATTTTTTTTAATTGTAAAGAAGATGAAAGATAACAAGAATGAATATGAGTACAGCATTGTGATATATATATATATATATATAAAGTGAAGAATTCCACAGTTGAGTGGGCTGAGATTGGGGTCTGAAATTAAGGATGTATTAAAAAAAAGATTTTTCTTTTAAATATATTACATGAAAAAGAAGGATCAAAGAAAGAAGAGAATCTTTACGAGGAGTGGTTGGGATGATGACAGCTGACAGAGTTCAATACTATTCTGTTCTTTAGTTTATTCTTTCCCTACCAAGAGTAACCCTTACATTTGAAATGTCAAAAATGATGTAGACTAGGCACCCAATTGATAAGTAGAGTGACAGTAAGAAAGGATCTGTTTATTTATGAATTTAAGTCATCTGGTCCAGATAAACCACATCCTTATATGATGAAAAAATTGGCCAATGTGACTGCTGAGCCTACTATCTATGAAACTGAAAGATCATGGAAAATTGGAGTCATGTCACATGACTAAGGGCAAATGTACCCTTTTCAAAAAAGGTGGAGAGAACAACCTGAAAATTCAAGTTAATTCCATGGACTTGACTTAAATTCCTGGATAATTTCATAAAAAACCAAAGAGATGACTGGTGAACTTCTAGAAAAGGGAGTGGTGCTTAAAATAAACCAACATGAGTTTAATAAAAGTCATTTCCATGAACTTTTCCATTTCTCATAGGCTAACTAGTAGATGAGTGAAATGCTTCAATATAGTTTACCTAGAATTTAGCAAAACATTCAATATGTGAAGAAGATGGAAAGACATGGACTATGTTCATGCAATTACATGCATTCAGAATTGACTGGATGGACTAAACTGAGAGAATAATCGTTAATAGTTCAATGTCTTCATGGCAGGAGGTAGGTGTCTTAATGGAAGACTGTAGAAATCTCTGCTTTACCCTGTACTCTTTAACATTTTCATCAATGATTTAAAGACACAATAGCATGCTCATCAAATTTGCAGATAGCATAAAGCTGGGATGGATAGCTAACACAATCAGTCAATCAATAAATATTTTTATTAAGTGCTTACTTTGTGGCAGATACTCTGCTAAGTGATATGGATGACAAGATCTAAAATGACTCTAGGCTAATGCATTGGATTGAATCTAATAAGATGAAAGTTCAATGAGAGTGAATGTCTTGTCTTATTCTTGGGCATAAAAGATCAACTGCAAAAGTACAAACTGGGGGAGGAATAGTTAAACAACAATTTTGGGAAAAACTGGAGATTTTAGTAGACTGCAAACTCAGTGAGTCAGTAATAGAATAGAGCAACAAGAAGTCAAAGATGCATTAAGAGAAGCCAAATTTGAGGAATAAAGAGGTAATAGTTCTATTATATTCTTTCCTTTTCAGACCTCATCTGTAGTGTTGTGTTCAGTTCAAAGAGGACATTAATAAGATGGAGCATATCCAGAAGAGGGGGATTAGAACTACAGATTATTTCTTGTGACAACCAATTGAAAGAAATGGGCACATTTAGCCTGGAGAAAAGACAACTTGGAACACATGATGCTTGTCTTCAAGTACCTAAAGACTGTCTTAAAGAGTTTCCACTTGCCCGATTTGGCCCTAGAAGACAGAACAAGATATAATGGATGGAAGTTGCAAAAAGACAAATTTAGGCTCGATATCATGAAGAACTCCCAAACAATTAGATGAACAAATAAAATGCCATGAGGGATGTGGGTTCCCCCTCTTTGAGTGTATTAATATATGATTGAATTTTTTCTCTTCTCTTTTTCCTTTTAAATTAATTTTTCCCCAAGAGAACATTATACACAGCAACAAGATTATTTGATGATCAATTTTAATGGACGTGGCTCTTTTCAATAATGAGATGATTCAGGCCAATTCCAATAGACCTGTGATGGAAAGAGCCATATGCATGCAGAGAAAAGACTGTAGGAACTGAATGTGGATCACAACTTTGTTTTTTCACCTTTTTGTTTTTGTTTGCTTGTTTTTTGTTTTCTTTTTCATTTCCCCCTCTTTTTGAACTGATTTTTCTTGTGCAGCATGATAAATGTGGAACTATATATAGAAGAATTGTACATATTTAACATATACTGGATTACTTGTTGTCTAGGGAAGTGGGTAGAAGAATTTGAAACACAAGGTTTTTCAAGGGTGAATGTTGAAAACTATCTTTGGATATATTTTGAAAATAAAAATCTATTTTCAAAGTAATTAATTAATTAGTCAATTAATTAATTTTTTTGCAGTATGAGATGATTCTTTGAGAAAGGCAAAGGAAAGAGATGGAGGGAAAAATTTAGCCAAAGTAAAAACAAACAATATCAATAATTTTTAAAAAATTAAATTATTGTCCAATCTATTCAGATTTTTAGATCATATTATCAAATTAATATCCCATTGCATTGCAGTCTATACAGCATATAAAATTCTAAATTTACCTAACATTCTCTATGTCAGAGATCAAGATCTTTTTGGACAAACATTCCTTGTATTTTGTAGGAACTTGCTTATTGCAGATTGTTTTATCATGACTAACAATCCTCTTGTGCTTTGATGTACTCTTTTACACTTTATATTCCTATTATTTATTTCTATGTCCACACCCAACATCTGGTCCAAGACAACTGATACTTGTTTTCCTGAAGAAATATGTAATAGGACTCAGGTACACCCTCACACAATCCTAATCAAATACTGCCTAATTCCTGCCTTAGAATTAGGAAACTTCAATGTAATTCTTGAGCCTAACTGGTCATATTGTAATGCATAATCCCTCAATGAAGTATTCCTTAATGCCTAAAAGTGATTTGTATATGATTTGTAATTTTTGTTGATTTTGTCTGAAGCTAAGTAACAAACCAGCATCCAAAGCCATCTTCTCAGTTGATTTTGATCTATCCCAAACAATCTCTTGGTTGGTGAATTTCTGACAAATTCTGTTGAAAGAAATAGGTGCATTTAGCCTGGAAAAAAAGACAACTCTGGAGAATATGATGCTTGTATTCAAGTACTTTTAAAAAACTGTCTTAAAGAGATTTCCACTCGCCCCTTTTGGCCCTAGAAGACAGAGTGGGGAAAACTGAGACAGTGACAGTGAGACTGAGGAGGTACTTGTTCCTGCTTTATATCTTCCATATAATAAATATCTGAACAGATATGGCCACAACCTTTGGGCCATATTTGGGAATATGCACTCTTGGGAAAAAGCACTCTTGATTATCATTGAGATGAAGCATTCACCGAAAGAACAGTTGAGTGCTTTGAGGTTTGAAATGAACTTAGATATCAATATAAATTCCCTAGCTGTGGAATGATAAGAGTTTAGTCCAATCTTTCCATTTAAACATATCTATTTTTTTTTTTTGCATTAGATGTATTTCTCAGAGACAACAGTGTTGGATTCTGTGTGAATTTTTTAAAAAAATTAATTCCATAACATTCCTTTCTTTTTATAGGTAAGTCTAATTAATTTGCATTTGTCTAATTTTAGGCATCTTCTACTATGCTTGTTAAATGATTGCTGTTTTGCCCAGAAAGATAAAAGCAGTTAGATGGTAACTAGAGTGTTTATTAAAGAAAAAGAAGAGGAAAAAACCCAGCAAAATTGATGAAAATGTAGAAAAAGTTTGAAAATATGTGCAATGTGCCACCCCTGTGGAATTCTCACTTCTGCAAAAGAATGGGATAGAGGTACTTTTTCCATACCTCTTCTTTGAAGCAATGCTTGTTTTTCATGACTTTGTAACATGAACTTTTGGTTATCTTGTGATTATTTTCTTCCATCTATATTGCAGCAATGTGTGTATTGTTTTCTTAGCTCTGCTTACTTTATTCTGTATCAGATCATATAAATCTTTCAGTGCTTTTCTTCATCTTATTTGCTGTTTATTTGAGAAACTTTCATGTATCACAAATTGTTTAGCTACTCTCCAATTGATGGGCATCTATTTACTTTGTTGCCTTTAATTTTACCTGATTTCTCAAGTCTTTTCTTTCATCTTTATTCAAACTGCTTTATATTCATTTCATTCCCCACCCCCTATCCCCTTCTGTTCATCTTTTTCCCTCAAAGCCTAATCACTTACTCAATAATTTAACTACTGTAGTTTGCTATCACTTTTGATTTATGAAATAAGATTTAACTAATTTTGAGCCTAAGTAACTCAGTCGTAAAGAGTTTTGAGCAATTACAGAACTATTATAGTTTGCTGAGAAAGGAAAAAAAAAAGAAATGCAATAATACTTAGCTCTGAAAAACTTATGCCTTGTATATTATTTGAATAGATATTTTTCAACTAATTGCTTGTGTTATATATCATCTATATCCTACTTGACTATACTGTTAATCACTTATAGTTTGCTTTAATACTCCATATTTATTACTATATTTTGTTAAAACATAAGTTGCTTAATGATAAGAATATAGTAATATTTTACTAAAATGCTTCGTTATCATAAAATACTTGGTTAGGGTGGCATGTTTTTTTTTTGTTTTTTTTCTATAGAAGAAAAAGTTGAGTTTATACTTAGATACCAATTTTCTTAATGCTTTTCATTGTAACAAAAATATTTTTTCACTTTAGTAACTGTCTTGACATTTTATTTCAAGGATTGAGCACTTAATAATAATAGATTGATAATGTAGACACTCATTAAATGTCACTACTATTGAAAGTGATTTTTGGGAAGAACATAACTAACTCCATCTTGTTCTTTTTCTCCCATTTTGGTGTATGTGACTCCTTTATTCATTACAAGACCAGTTTCAGCAGCTAGTGTCCTTGAACATCTTATCAGTATAAAAAAAGACTTATTTGCTGAAGATGGAGGATTCCAGAGAACTTGGAACATCTTCCCTTGTCTAGCCTGACAGGGCTATATTTAGCTATAAGTGAAATTGGCTATATTAAGAAAACAACTCCTTTATCTTCTGTGGTAAATGATATACAGTTTTCTTTAACAAGTATACTTTTTTCTTTATAGCACCTGGATTTTGATAAATAGGCATCGTTTCTTTCAGTTTCACATAAAGTATAATTTTTTTTTGCTTCATATAATATTTTTTGTTTCATATAATGTAAAAATATTTTTGCTTCATAAGTATTTTGTTTCACATAATGTAGAATTTTGTTTCATATAGTGTATATTCCTTGTTTCACATAGTGCATAATTTTTTTATTTCATAAAATGTAT
This sequence comes from Sminthopsis crassicaudata, assembly GCF_048593235.1. Lineage (NCBI taxonomy): Eukaryota > Metazoa > Chordata > Mammalia > Dasyuromorphia > Dasyuridae > Sminthopsis > Sminthopsis crassicaudata. The sequence continues at coordinate 586,444,208 of NC_133617.1, forward strand.
ATTGCTTGTTGAATTGTGAATAATACAGTCTCCATCTATTGCTAGCGGCAAACCTGTTTTCTGATTTGTTCTAGCTTATAGTTAGTTGCACTGTTAAGAAAATTCATAGGATGGTACTTAAAAAGGTATTATTTTAAGCATTTAATGCTTTGGGATATTTCCCCACCTCAGTGTAGAGATCCATCCTATTGTTCTAGGGTAGTGGGTATACTAACTAGTTCTTTGGGGATAACAAAGAATCCCATCAGGCCCATGAGATGGAAGTACATGGGGTTTATCGAATCTTTTCATGGGAGGAAGGGGGAAGGATGGGAGAGAAATTCTAGTTCAGATGGAGTGCCACCACAAGACATATCATAGGAATGGAGTGGATAGGTTAACAAGGCAATAACAGAGGTAGAAGTAAAATCAAGGACCACATAGGAGGCAAAGTCTAAATTTTAGGTCACAGGAGCTCTGTCTGCAAGATGATATGATAAGGAGGAGAACTAGACATAAATTATGGACTCACTTTGTCACATTCAGTTTTGAAGTCCATCACCTCTCAAAATCAGAGAAGTCACTGTGCTGTCACATCATTAAACTTTATGTGGAATATTTGGAATGGAAGATATTAAATTCCAAAAGTTATTTTGAAGTATGAACTCTTTTTAATGTTCATCTTTTGCCTTTATACAAAGTGACTATTTGGAAATAGATACTGAGATGAAGGTCCTTTATTATTATTGATTTATATTGTGTTCATATCTAGGTTTTTTTTTTCTTTTCATTAAAAAAAAAAATTGGTGAGTTCTTACTTGCCATTAAAAAAATAGTACATTTGATTTTTTTTTTTTTCCCTTCTGGCAGCCTGAAGAATTTCCCATAATCCTAAATATGATGATTCATTAGGTATTGTGAAAAAAGCACTGTGTTAGGTGCTAGATGTGGTAGAAAGTTTAGGTGTGACATAATCCTAGCCCTCATGGAAGAGAATAAAATACAAACACTGGACAACTATAATATGTCATATTAGCATGACACACAACATATTTTAATTAAATGTGGATTATTGTACCACACATTATAGCACTATTTAGAGAGGTTCAAAACAAAGCTCTAAATGATGGCTAAAAGAGGAGGTAATTAACTTGGATGTTGTGGTTAATTAGTTCTTGTAGCTCAATAAAGGAGGCAGAAAAAAGGAAAAGAGACAATCCATAGTAATATTAATAGAATACACAGAAAATGAAAGCTCAAAAGTCAGAAAACTTTGCTATATTATTGATCACTGTACTGGATATATCTATATATATACACACGTATCTTAGACTTTATCCAGAAATTTGGAGAGTTAATTCTGTTTCTTTAAATACAGTATAACTACCATCAAGATTCTATCATTCATCTACCCACAATTCTTTTATCTGAGAAAGAGGAATATACTGGGGGATAACTATGTGAGCATTTAATTCTCATGCTGTTTTAAATAACTGATATTCAAAATGTCAAGGATGTTCGATTGGATATGAAAGCCATTCTATTCTCTGAAAGTTTTATACTTGGGCATCACAAGATCTGGAGAAGGAATGTGAAACTGGAAGTTTAATATGATAACTATTCTCAAAACCCCAAAACCTTACCAAAAGAATACAAAATATGATTAAGATGGTGAACCTTTTGTATGTGTATAAACATACACATATAAACATATACACATATATTTTAAAAGATATAAAAATTTCCATTCCCAGAAAAAGTTAATCCTTTTGATATTCAGATTAAGTACAGCCAGAACTTTGATGGACAAGATATATGCAAAAGTATAGACCAAAGTAATGGATTCTTCTAGATATCTTTTCACCAGTGGCTCAGACATATCTTCAGAAATTATGCCAAAAGTGTATAGCCAATAAAGATCAATAATAAAGTAAGATTATGATGGCATTCAAAGTCTTCTGAAATTCTGCTCATGTAGTTAGAACAACTAGTTTTTACAAATTAATTACTATATTGTCAATATTGGCTTAATAGCTCTTCATCTTTATATTGGGTCTGTTATCTAACCATCTCATGATGCTGTGAGTGATTAGTATAGTTTCTCACAAAATCACTAAGGTAGATTGAATCTATAGTCTAAATTTTAGTTTATGAAGGACTGAAGGGTTTGGGAAGAATGAAATTCTTTGTACAAACATTATAATAGAGTGCTCATAACAGTTCAAGCAAGTATTTGCAAACATTGTAACAAACAATAAACTTGGGCAAATACCTGCAATCCTGAGCAAACATTATAACCAGCTACCACAATAAATTTAGGCAAACATCTGCAAAGAGTCAACCATATCCGCTGGACTAGAATTTAGCAAACCTTTGCTACCTCCACTTGAGCAACCATTGAGCAGGATGAACTGTTATGAGCACTCTATCATGATGTTTGTACAAAGAATTTCCAAATTGAATAGAATTTAGTGGCCACCTACCTCAGAGATGCAGGCAGGAACCACATGAAAGGAGATTGACCTACCAAGTTGAGTTAGCCATGTTAAGGTTAGATTTGACAAAATTCCACCAAACCCCCAAATAGAAGTCTTTAAGGTTGGTAGAAGTTTTGTAGGGGTGGAGGAATAATGGGGACAGGTGACTCCTTTCTACTGCCACCATACATCTTTAGGGATGGGGAAGGATTTTTTAAAGACTAGTCCCTAGAGACTATTTAATAAATTTATTTTTTCATTTTGTTTAGGGGAAGAGACTCAAGGAGATATGGGTCATTTGTAAGTACAGTATGGGGCAGTTCACTTTAGTGTCGCAAGGAAAGAACTCTCAATATAATTCACTTTTTATTATAATAACAGAAATAAAAAGGAAGTTAAGAAGGGAACAAAAGGAGCAAAATTAGAGCAGGACAAAGAGATAAGAAACCCTTGTGATAAAGACACAACAATTATGGATTGGAGAAATAAAACAGTAGCCATGAGACTAGGTAGCACATATGTATTTGGCTTATTTATTTGAATACTCCATTTACATATAAAAATGAAGTAAGCTTAGATTTTTAGAAAAAAAAAACTCACAAGTTTAAGATTCAATATTAGTATTTTCATTTTCCCCTTACAAATTCTTGTATTTTTTACCTGAGGATATCTCAACACATTTTGGAAAAGATTTTCGTATTTTAGGAACAGTAGATTTAGAGCTAGAAGGTGCATTAGAATTCATCTGATCTAAACCCATTATTTACCAAAGGAGAGAACAAGCCACAAAAGGTTAATGTACTTGTCCATGTAAGAGGCAAAGCTAGAATTTCACTCAGGCTCTAAATACTTGGCCAATTACACTGGACAATACTTTACTCCCAAAGCATTGTGTGAGACGGCAGCACAACCCCTGACTCAAAATGACTATTCAGAGATTTCTCAAACTGAAGATTAGAAGTTTTATTAGAATCTCAAGAGAAGTGGGCAGTCTACTCACTGAGTGCTCAGAGAAAGGAAGTTGATGGTTACAGAGTTAGAAACGACTTGAAGTCAGGAAGACAAGAGTTCAAATCCAGTCTCAGACATTTAATACTTCCTAGCTATGTGACCCTGGGCAAGTCACTTAACCCCAATTGCCTCAGCAAAAATAAATAAATAAATAAATAAAATAAAATAATAAAGATCAAATCTCTCTTGCAAAAGCACTTGTAAACAGCATGGTTAGATGGACAACAGATGCTAACTCTGGAGAATTGGGTTAGAGGACTAGTGTTTAAAAGGATAAATCAACTTGCAAAAACTCCCTTTGCCAATGAATTGGTAACTGCTGTGCAATTGATAATCTTAAAGAATTGCCTAGAGTACTGAGACATTGCAGTGACTTAGGATCATACAGTATATGTTTGGAAAGAAGGCTTGGATCCAGATCATTCTATCTTCTGAGATGGCTCTGTAGTCAATCCTCCACAGTTCTTCTCATTATTAGATCTACTTCCAGAATAAGTTCAATATTTTCACATACATACCAGAAGTCAGGTGGCCAGATCATTCTTTCCTTGTGAGATGCTAGAACAATGGAGATCATGAAGGTTAAATCAAATGTTTAAATGAAGAACTTTAAGTCTATGCAAGAAGTAGGCCTGAAATGAAGAAAAGAGCTGCTGCTGAGATGATTTTCTCTCTCTTTATCTCTACGAGAGCAAATTGTTTTATGTGGATATGGATTGTTAGATGATAGAGAAATAAGCAGAACCTAATCTACTAGGCTGAGACATAGGATCAAAGACAATATGTGTCTATCTATGGTGTCAAACGCAAATGAAAATAGATCCCTGTAGGCTACAAATTGACTTAGAAAATCACAAATTAACATCTATGTCATTTTATACTTTTATTTTGTGAAGCACTTCCCAATTACAATCTAATCTGAACTATACTAAAGAATTATGCGGGCAAGTTTGGTACCTCTGGTCTATCTTTCATATCATGACTGCCAAAGGCAACAAGATGCATTTATACCTTTGTGAAGTTTGTTAAAGCTGCAAGGGACCATTAGAGATATTCTAAGGCAACACCATGTCATGGAAATTTAGAGTTCAGAGATAAAGGTTGACTGCAATATCTGGGAGTATTATTACTCAATTCTTTGATAGTTAGATTTTTGTTGTAATTCTCAATTTGACAAACATTTATAAAGCCCAACTATGTGCCATCCACTGGGGAGATAAAAACTAAAGTTTCTATCTTCAAGGAGCTTCCATTCTCCTGAAACAAAACAAATACAGGAACACAGAGAAGTAAATATAAAATAGATACGAGAGATTAGGTGGCGCAATGAACAGTGCACAGATCCTAGAGTCAGGAGGACCTGAGTTCAAATATGACCTCAGACACTTAACACTTACTATTGGTGTGACCCTAGGTAAGTCGGTTAATCCTAACTGATTTGGAGAGTGAGGTACGGGTAAGTTAACTGAGCATATCAAGAAAGGTCCTGTTTTAAGAGGTGGACATTGAGCTAAAATTCAAAGTGAGGGCTTCCAAGAGAGGTGTGCAGAAGGGAAGAGGAGGAGACAGTCTGAGCAGGGGCAGGAACATCATGTGGAGATAATTTATGCACTATGACAAAGGATTAATACTGAATTACTCTGGAAAGATTGGATGTAGGAGTCATGAGGGACTTTTAAGATGACTCCTGAAATCCAAACCTAATAAATCTCAGATGCCATTTTCTTAACCAGGTCACTTTCTTTAGAAAAAACTAAGTCACTGGTCACAGTAAGCACTGATCATCATTACCTACCCCTCCCCTCCCAATCCGACACCATCCTCACCCGACCCTACCTCCCAACCTGACACTGCCATGCTGACAGACAAAGACACAGACTCCAGTATCTACTGGTTAATGATCTATAGAATTCATATCCAGCTCTTTATATGCAATCATTGTCATTCAGGATCAAAGTCAAAATAACAATCTGGGATCCATTTTTTTTCTCTTGACTGGTTACAAGTATGAATCAGTACTGTAAAGGAAGGGAGGAGAAACAAACAATCAGTAAGTGAACCAACTGCAGGGTTAGGGCACCACTACTTTAAAACCTGAATAGGCATATCAAGACATAATCAGTTACAGAATAATTCATTTAAGGAACCAGATTTTTTTTACAAAAATTTTTTTTTATTTCACCAAGAGTTTTACATATCTTACATGTGTAGAATATTTACAAAGTCACTTTTTATAGCATTCATTTAATGTTTAGTATTTCCGATTATTGCTTTTTTTTTTTTTTTCCTATTTTCATCAGCACAGTGCTGTCCAGTACTCACAGTCATTAAAAAATCAGCTTTTTCGGCAATCCTCCTAGGAAGAAATAGTAACAATTTTACTGGTTAATAAGTTCCAATTATCTCTTCCATATTAAAGTTTTCTAAGATCACTTACTCAGCACTAATTATACTAAAAGAAATTTATCACAACCTCTACTAAAAAAAAAGATTAAGACTGGCCATTTTTTGCCAATTTACTATATGAAATGCAGGCTGCTATCTTCTGAGTAAATGATGTGCACTTTTCAATAGAAGCATATAAAGCTATAATAAGTTCTGCTCAACTTCTATAATAATTTAAGTTCATAAAAAGTTAAATTAGAAGTGAAGAGTCATTAGGAGTAGAGGAGAGTATATATTTGGAAATGAAAAACAAAAGGCATCAATAAACTATTAATTGAAAAAGTTAAAATTGCATCTTCCAACTTTATTTATGTCATATTTCATTAATGTGCTTTAATTAGCACAATAATAAACATCAGTAGAAAATCCAAATGTCTTTACAAACATTTGAGGCAGGCAGGGGGTGTAGTGGATAGCATACTGGGCCTGAAGTCAGGAGGACTCATATATCTGGCCTCTGGCACTTACTGTCTGGGTAAGGGTAGGCAAGTTATTAAGCCTGTCTGTTTCAGTTTCCTCAACTATAAAATGGGGATAATTTATAAAATGGGGAGTACTGATCTTATGGGGTTGTTATGAGGATCAAATATTTGAAGCGTGTCTAGAACATTAGTTGGTGCTAAATAAATGCTTACTAACAGACATTTTCACATTTATTATAAGAGATAAACATTAAGGAGGAAATTCAAATTAATGATAAATTCTTATTAAAGGTAAAACCTAAATAAAATATTCAACTAAAAATCCTACAGATTAAATCTATATACTGATGATCTAAATCTTGTGTAAAATGCATATCATTCTTAAACCAAGTAATTAACATTAGTTAACAGCCAGGTGATATAGTCCAAAACACTGAATCAGAATCAGTGAGTGACAAATCTGGCCTCAGACACTTACTAACTGATGACCCTAAGCAAGTCATTTCACTTCTGCTTGCCTCAGTTTTCTCAACTATTAAAAGGGGATAATAAGAGCACTCACCTCCCAGGATGCTTGTAAGGATCAAAACAGATATTAGTTGCAAAGGTTTTAAACTTCAAAACACCCTACAAATGCTAGCCATTATTATTATTAAAAATATTTGTATATTTATAGTTTATAGAGTTCTGTATATTTCTTAAAAACCCAGGGTTTCTACCTTGTTCCAAGGCATCTGTCCGTTTCCGTTTAGCTGCCACAGCTAGAGTTGGTTGCTCCTTCAGTGCTTCTGCAGGACAGTTTGGTCTTGGCAGATGGCATCCAGGAGTAGGCCCTGGTCGGTTACTAAAATATTTAGTTTTCAATGCCTTAAAAAAAAAAAAAAAAAGCCAAAAGTAGTTTTAAATAAAGCAACCAAAATTTTCATTACATTCCCTCTTTTCTCTAGCCTGAACAAATTAAATGTTTAAGTAACATCACAGAAACCTCATGTTTTGTTTTGTTTTTTTCACTGAGGGAGGACCAAGCGTATCTAATTGGGGTATAAACATTCTTGGGTTATCAGTATCCCTTAAAAATGAAAATTGCATTAGAAAAATAAAAATTAAAAGCTTAGCTAATACTGGACTGGGAATGTCTTTCCATACCTCTTTTTTCAAGTTATGTCTGTTCTTTATAATTCTGCAATAGTCACTTTTGATTTTGTATATGTTGTTTTCCTGACTCTATTTACTTTGCTTTATATTTGGTATTGGCTTTTAAAGGATTATTTGTGCACCAAAATGGCCTTGCCACCATGATGCCTTTATTTCTATTTTTAATATGATTCTAAATATTTCAAAAAAAATAAATTTGCAAAATAGGTTTTCAAACATATTAAAAACTGGACAGATATATTACTACCCAGAAAACTGCAAATAACAGTCACTTTAATGAGAACAGGGCCACAAGATTCAAAGAAGCCTTTAAGGTTAAATAATCTAAGTTCATTTCACAAGAGGATTTGTCTAAGGATCTCTTTAGTTAAATTGTGACAGGGCTCAGACTAGAACCGAGATCTACTGCTTTTTATCTTCTCCACAGAATTTGTACTTTTCATACAAATACACAAACTTGAAAGAATAACCTCCAACTTAAACAATTTTGCCCTGTTATTAATTCAACAAACTGTTGGCAACTGTGGGCTAAAAATTCTAGTATCCAACAGAGAGGTCCTGGATTTCAATAAAAACAACTGAGTCTGTAAAATAGATTGTTTTCCAAGCCATGGCTATACTATGGAAAAATGAAACTTCTTCTATACTATGTAACAATCTTAGTGAAGAAAGTTCCTTCCTGCCTCCATCATAAAAATACGCTATTGAAAACCGTTTCCAACGGCCTCTCTAATTCAGGTCGCAAAAGATATAAATGAAATTCAGTTTCTTATTTTTCTACAGTTCCAAAATAGAAACTTAAAAACATTAGTGGGATACTGCAAATAGCAACTTTACTTTCAAGGTGTGATGGCAATTATTGTCACATTAAAGAAAATGTTTCCCCAACATTTTTACAAGATTATCTTAACACATTTTTTAAAAGATATGTTAAAATACCTGAGTAGCTGTGAGTCGTGTACAAGGATTAAACGTGAATAAACCTTGTATGAGGTCTAGTAAGTCATCTCCTGCAGCACTGAAGATATGTTGTAAAGGGATTCCAGGGAAACTCTTAAATGTCACATAATCTGGAAGACTACACATTCCCTATAGAAATTGTAAAAATTATCAGACTTAAGGATAGGAAAAACAATGTATTAAAAAAAAAACACCAATATGACACAAAAGATATTTCCCAGTACATATACAATCAATCCACCTACAAAGTATGTTCCCCTAGAATGTAAGTTATCAAAACAAAGCAATATGCTCTTCCACTTTAATGGTGCAGTGTCAACATTGATCTGGTGTTTAACCAGAGCTTTCTGCTGCTGCTTCTCATGCTGACTTTTTTCTACATAGGCAGAAACAGAAATGACTGTGTAATCTGGCTCTGCTCTTTCTTTGTCCTGAAATATCTCCAAGTCTTTCTATGTTTCCCTGAATTTTTCATACTCATTGCTTATGATGCAATGATATTCCATCATATACATATTCCACAATGTTAAGACATTTCTCAATCCTTGGGCAAATAATTTGCTAACAGTTTTTTTTTTTTTTTTAAAACTATGCACTCTAAGTAATTATTAAAGACACGGACAGGCAGCCTGGTTCAATATGGAGGAACATGTCTCTGAAGTTAAGAAAAATTGTATTCAAAACCTGTCTCTGACACATAGTGTCTTTGTAAATTTGAGTAAGTCAACTTTTATCTCTCAATGTTCCAGGAAAGTTTATAAGGTGTTAAGTTGTAAAGTAGTTACTGATAGGCAGTGAGTGGAAGCAGTTGCATAAATATGGAATCCGATATACTAATAAAATCACAGGTGTGGACCAAAAATAAAGCAACTGGAGGTATACAACAAAGGAATGGGAAAAGAACAAAGAACCAAAAATACTTAGGACTTATCTATTTGCAGCAATGCTAAATATTTAAATCAAACAGATACAGTTTCTATACTACAAACCTATAATTTTCAGCAAAAAGAAATGACATTTATTAGGTATAGGTGAGGGAACACTGATTATAGACAGAATTTATATTTTATACCAAAAAAAATCCCTGTTTTGATAGGGAGAAAAGGGAAGCTAAGTATTTAGGCAGGGTGAGATTTAGAAACCCCTATCCTACTCTTACTGCCAGATTAAGCTTTAAAAAAAAATTATATTAAATCACAAAATATTTAATAGCACTTAACCACCTCTAGAACCTGGCACACAACATATATGTTGTTCAATACACATATATGTGTGCAGAATTTCTTATTCAATTATTATGTTATTATAACATTGATAAATTTAAGGTAAGAACATAATCTACATCATCAAGTTGTTGATGACTACTTAGAGCAAACGCACACTCTCAACTCAATTACATTTTCAGTGTTTCCTTTAATAATAAGGATCATGGTGGAGACTAGGAAATAAACATTTATTCTGAAGTCATAGACCTTTCCCTCTACTTTACATTTCCTGAAAGGTTCACTCAATGTAAACATTTCTTGCAAGGAAAGAAAATGGAGGAGATTGGCTTACTTACAGAATGGCCCAGTACACTGAGAGGCAAAATGATTTGTCCAGAATTACAAGGCATTATGGGGAGGAAGTAGGGCTTGATTGAACCCAGGTCTTCTGAATCCACCTGGTTCTTTAGTATCCCACAATGATTTTTAAGAGAATGAAGTATGCCACAAAAGGCATTCTGAAGACTGTGACATTCAGTGAGTTATTGAGGCAACAAGAAGAAAAATATGAAAACAGATTCAAAATAGAAGCAGAAATCTAGAGAAAATTGATTTCTATAGGGCTTAAGATATTCTGGGAATTCAACAATTTTGGTTTAAAAAGGATAAAAATTAAAGGAATTATTCTTTAATCTTGGATCTGAGTAAATACCATTTGAACCACTATGGAAGGACTATTTCTTAAATGATATACTTTAAATCCCTTAAGTTATATAGCTTCATAAGAAAAATACACAGGTAATCCAATAAGGCATGTTTATTTTTTTTTTCAGATGCTTATTGATGATTTTATTGTACTTTATTAAGAAATCTAAATGATTCCATTTAAAAATCCTTATATAATTTGCAATAGTCTTGTCATTCCCACAATTACAAGGAATATGATCTATTAAAATGTTTTAACATTGCCATACTTATTTGTTCTACTAAAAAAACTAGATACCTGCAGTGAAATTCATCTGATGCCAGCATTTAAGCACATGACAACATCAACAAAGAGAGCAAAGTCAAAGAGAATGTAGAAGGCTTACAGGCCACTGCTCTTCTGTTGGTGTTCCTAAAGTTTCAAATATTCGTGTTAGTTGATCAAGGTCAGAATCTCCTGGCAAAAAAGGACCTGGGAAAAAAAAAAAAGAAAGAGAAAGAAAGAAAGAGAGAGAGAAAGAGAGAGAGAGAGAAAGAGAGAGAGAGAGAAAGAGAGAGAGAGAGAAAGAGAGAAAGAGAGAGAAGAGAGAAAGAGAGAAAGAGAGAAAGAGAGAAAGAGAGAAGAGAGAAGAGAGAGAGAAAGAAAGAAAGAAAGAAAGAAAGAAAGAAAGAAAGAAAGAAAGAAAGAAAGAAAGAAAGAAAGAAAGAGAAAAAAGGAAAAAAAGAAAGAAGTAATTTCTTATAAAAAGAATTCATAAAATATTCTACCCCTAAAAGTATCTAATTCCAGTTAAGTTTCTAAAATATTAAAAACTTTTTCCTTGAAAATGATTACCTAGGGCTAAACTGTTACTTTGATAAGCATCAACAATGAGTTATTCTAGTCTAATCAAGTATAGTCTGGTGGACATATCCTGGATTTGCAATCAAATGTCCTGTGCTAAAAATCCAGCTCATTGTTCTTATTAGCAACCACTGGCTAGCAAGTGGTTTTACCCTGCAAATCTCAGTTTCTTCTTTTATAAAACAAGGAAGGGGAGGAACAGGAGACCAGATGATCCCTTGTCCTAAATGTTATTACACAGATGAATCCCAGTATTGCTCTGAGAACACTTCATACGTAAAGTTAATTAGGACCTCAAATTTTTGTATTAGATGATAAGATGACTCAATGTACATCACATAATGTCCTTTACATGGAAATTAAAATAATGTAATAGTTTCTAGAGAGCAAAAAAGTTCACTCTAAACATGAAGCAGAAATAATGGCAAATGTGGCAATGTGATTATTATTGACAGAGAAAAACCTAAGCAATTATTATAAATTAAGAAGAGTGGGAGAGGCAATACAAGTGATATATTATTTATATGTGTGTGTGTATATATACACACACACACACACACATATATACAAATAATACCTATGATACGAAAACTCATGATATAGCATTTTTATAAAAAGAATTTTGAACTTGAACTCCGACCTCGGACACTGTAAGTTATAAGAATAATTTATAAACAGGTTAAAAACTAAATCTTTGATGTATCACAAATACAATTACAAATGATACAATGATCAAATGCTGTGGGGGTTTAGGGCAGGATATGAATAAGTATAGATTTGATAAGCCAGGGAAAATTCTATGGAAGTGATGGGACTTGAGCTAGGCTTCCAAGGAGGAACAGTTTGTGTGTGTATGTGTCTAAAAAAAAATATACATTTAGTCAACACTGATTCAGATATATAACATTTTATGTGCGAGTAGTCTGCACTACAAACTATAAAGCACTACTTAGCTTATCAATCCTTTCAGTTACATGTTAGGATTATTACAAGGTGCTAAGTCAGTTGTCTGGTACTTAACAATTCTCTGGTTCAGAGTTCACACCTTTAAAGGAGTTCAAACCTTTAAAGGAGTTTGCTCATTGGTTCTATAAGGAATTCCCACAAGCCCACTCTCTGTGAGGATATAAGAAGCCAACATTGAGTGGGGAAGTCAGTCTGGATTGGGTTAAGGAGAAGACTTTCCAGGAGAACTTCAGGGAAGCTGGAAGAGATTCAGAGCGAGGATTCAGTGGATTCGCAAGTCCAGCAGATTCACAAATCTAAAGGAAAAGCCTGCTCATGGACTTCCAGGAGATTCACAACTAGGATTGACTTCTGGGAAACCCACAATCCCACTCTCGGAGGCAGAGTCTGATTCCCAGACTCTAAGAGATTCAGAGTCAAGATTTCATTCCCACGTCTACCTTCGTGCCGGCTGGAAGCTTTGGATTCAGAGGGAGCTAGAGATTGAAGCTAGCTGGAGACATTCTGACAGGAAAAGATTCAAGACTTTGAAGGACACAATATAGGATCTGGACTTTAACTCCCGGCTGCATTTTGGGATTATTGGAATTGAATTAGAATTAAAGCCAAGGCTGCCTCCAGAAGCTCCCCAAGAAACCTGCACCCAGAGAATGATTACAATTTAGAGAAAAAGAACATTACATTTTGGCACCCAACATGGGGCAAGGACTTTTGCTTATCCTGACTCTGGCTGATTCTGAGCCCTTCGGGGAGCTTGCCCGGACTTTATATTTTGGTGCCCGAACAGGGACAGACAGGATTCTGATTCCAGTAGAAAAGCCTCCGATCCAGATTTCAGTGGAAAAGTCTCTCTGACCCAGAAATAAGGATGAGTAACAAGGAAACTTTGTTAAAAGAGCTAAAGTAGAATTTCAGCGAAATGGGGCAAATTTTTAGAAAACAGCTTTCTGTTTCTGTTCAAGGAAAATGTTTAGAGAGCATTGTCAAGGTTATGAAAAGCCAAAGATTGATTATAATTTTGGAGGAGATCACTGAACTTTTAAAAACTGTGCAGGTCATATGTCCTTGATTTTCTATGGAAAAAGAAGACTGGAAATTAGTAGGAGAGAAATTTTGTCAATACAATTTGTCAATGCAATTTTGTCAATGATATAATTCAACTGGCTTTAGGAAATTATAAGTTATAGAATAAGGAAAAAGAAAAGGGAGCAAAAGGGGGAAGTGTCAACTAAATTAGGTGAAAAGGATGAATAAGATAACAATGGAGTTTTAAGTACAATTCTGAGCAACAGAAGCATTTCCCATCTCCTCCTCCCTCAAATAACCCTTCATGGGTGGAGGGAGAAGGAGAAGGGGAAAAGGCACAACAGAATCGCCTGTGAAGCAGCCTATGACAAGATTAGAAAAAGCATTGGTTAAGGCTAAGAGAGAAGGACAGGATGTAAGTGATTTTATAGATGCATATCCTGTGATTGAAGAGCTTGATTCTTCAGGTCAAAATAAGAGAAGATATACTCCTATTGATTTGGATAAAATTAAGGATTTGAAAAAAAGGTTGCACTCTTTAGCCACATCATCTTATGTTAAAATGTTACTAGATAGTTGGCTCATGAAATCCTAACCCCTAATGATTGGAAATCCATAGAAAGAACATGTTTAGAACCTGGACAAAACTTGTTGTGACTTTCAGAGTATCATGAATTATGTAGGATTCAAGTCAGATGCAATATGGAAACAGGAGTTAACATACAATTCACTTTTGACCAACTAGCAGGTGAAGGTCAGTATGGAGAGAATTCAGAACAGATTTATTATCCCATAACAGTGTATGAGCAAAATTTCTAAGGCTGCAATAAAAGCTTGGGGTTCCCTCCCTGGACAGAAAGATCAAGGGGAGGTTTTCACAAAAATAGAGCAAGGTCCCAATGAACTTTTTGTGGATTTTGTGGGATGTCTGCAAACTGCTGTCATAAGAACTATTGGAGAGAATGCAGCTATAGAAATTATGACCAGACATTTGGCTATGGAAAATACCAATGAGCTTTGCAAAAGAATTATATGGGAACTAGACAAAGATGCTTCTTTAGAGGAGATCATAAGATGCTGTGCTAGTGGGCACAAATGCTTATTATACCCAGACAATGATGAACATGGAAAGACAGGGTCCCTCCTGGCAAAGGACTTCTAGAGAAATTTGTTGATGTTTTCAATGTGGAAAAGTTGGACATCTAAGAGCTCAATGTAGATATAGAGATAGAGTGAGAAGACCTAAAACCCCATGTCCAAAATGTCACAAGGGCTTCCAAATATAGTGACCTAGAGAAATGAGAGGTGGAGCCCAGCTCCAGCCCCTCAGGTGGGGTATGATGACAGACGAGGTTACACCTAGAGAATTGTTAAGTACCAGACAACAAACTTAGTACCTTGTAATAATCCTAAACAGTTAGACATTTCATTTTTTTTTTTTAAGTGGAAAAATGTCTACATTTCTAATCACAATTTCTAAAAACTGCTCATCAGGTTAACAGAAGGAAAGACATACACAATACAAAAGAATCTATATGTAAATTCAAGGCTTACCCTCAGAAGCAATTCTGCTAATATACAGCCAACAGCCCACATGTCGACCCCTACACCGTACATTCTGGCTCCAAAGAGGAGCTCAGGGGCTCTATACCATCTGAAGAAAGAATTAAAAATATTGCCTTTTTACAATAAAAGCACTAAAAAAATTCAGCTAATTTTCCTGGTTACATCATAACAGCACAGGTCACATTTGCTTTACAGAATGGATTAATTTTTGAAAAATAAGTCATAAAGGAAATTTCTGTACAATATATATAATTTTGTCCCTTATGGCTATTGGAAGATCAGCAATGGATTCCCAAAGATTATGAAAGCCTGCAGAGTGGGGATAAGAAAAAGTAAGGGACAATCTTGTAGCATGCTGGGCATTTTTGTCCAACAGGAAAGCGATGAAGTTTCTGGAGTCCTATTCTTAAAAAAAAAAACAACACCCCATTCCTGGAACCCTAGTAATGCTTCCATTATTGGGAAAATGCCCTAACTCCATGTTTAGAGTTAATCATAACCTTAATAGGTTATTAAGGTTTACAAAGTGCTTTACAAACATATTCCATATAACATCATCGGGAAATAGGTACTATCGTTATTTTCATTTTACAGATAAGGAAATTGAGACAAAGGTTATGTTACTTACTCAAGTTATATATCTAGGGTCTGAGAGTTCTGAATTCAGGTCTTGCTGATACCTTGCCCAATGCTCTCTTTGTTGGACCAACTAGAATTTAGAACCCAGTGGCAGAGCTAGAAGGCACTGTCTTAATCCAATTTATACCCCCATGAATTGTCCAAGGTTCAGCAACTAATCAGTGACAGGATTAAGACTAGAATCCAGAATTTGAGACATCTGGGTAAGCTCTCTTTCCACCTTACCATTTTGCTTCTCTCTTCCTTTTTGGAAGAGTATGATAATGTCCATGAGAACTGGAGTCACCCTGATCATCTAACGAACTGATTTTCTATTTCTTTTGACTGTGCAAATTAGAAATTTTACATATTGATTAAACTTAAGATAAGGAAGATATACTAACTGTAATTGCAAGGATATACAAAGAAGTTAACAAGAAATTCAGTTATCAATACTATCAAAAGGATATATATATATATCCTCATTAGCTTTCTTTGAAAAGAGATTGTCTAATAGGTCATCTTAATATTCTTAGCTCTTCAAGGAATGAAATCACAATCCTCCTTTCTTAATTCCATTTTTAAAAAATAGGTGAAGCTTATTCAGGTACTGAGATCAACAATTCACTTAATGTCCTCAGACAAATTTAGAAGAAGACTTGAGAATGCAAATGAACACTAAATTAGAATCTTGCCAACAGACACTTTGAAAATTAATAATCAGCATTCATTAGATCAAGAATAATTTACCAACAATTAGGCATTTATCTAAAAGAAGACAAGAATGGAAAAGAGATGCTTCTATGTACACAGTAATATTTATGGCAGTATTTTTTGTAGTAGCAAAAAACTGGAAAGAAAGTAGATGGCTATTGAGTAGGGAATATGCTAAACAAAGTGTGATTGGTGCATGTAATGGAACCTAACTGTGCTGAAAAAATAATGACTGATTAAAACAGAAAAGTATGGGAAGACGTAAACTTATACTTCGTGAAACAAACAGAATCAGAAATACAATATACACAATAACCACAACTTTGCAAATGGAGAGTTAGACAAAATGATTGAAATGGAATGCTGAAAATTCTAATGACCAATCTAGGCCCCAAAGAAGAAATATGAGAAGGCATTTCAGCCTATTTCTTTGTAGAAGCTATGGGTGTGATATAATAATAAGTTAACATTTATTTATTTACTATATGCCAGGCAGGCACTGTGCTAAGCACTTTACAATTAATATCTTATTTGATCTTCACAACAACTCTGGAGGATAATGCTATTATTATCCTCATTTTACAACAGAGGAAACTGAGGTAAACAGGAGTGAATTGACTTGCCCAGGGTCAAATAGCTAATAAGTGTAAGTGGCCAAATTTAAACTCAGGTCTGCCTGACTGCAAGCTTAGAACTCTATTTTACTGCACCATATAGTTTTGCTGAACTTGCATTTCCTTTTTTTTTTTTTTTTTTTTTCTTTTTTAAAAAATTCTTTATTAAAAAGAAAGGTTCTCTAGGAGGGATGCCTTGGGAAACGTAGGTGACATAATGGAATCAATGAAAAATTTAAAAAATAAAATAGAAATACAAAAATATGTTTTGCTCATCTATTTTGTCATTTTGGGTTTTGACATATTAAAAAAGAGAAAAAAAATGGAAAAGATTTATTCACTCAATTTATGGTTTTTTCTCTCACTTTTGCTGTCAAAAACTTCATTTTCCATTGCTTACAAGTCTAGGAATATTCAAAACTACCTTTACATTGGGCAACTAGGTGGCACAGTGAATAGATCACTGAATAGAAACTTATCTTTCTGAGCTCAAATTTGGCTTTAATTATTTACAAGCTGGATGACCCTAGGCAAGTCACTTCACCTTGTTAGCCTTAATGTTTTCATCTATAAAATGGGATGGAGAAGGAAATGGCAAACCATTTCAGCATCTTTGCCAAGAAAACCCCAAATGGGATCTTGGAGAGTTGGACATAACTGAAAAGGACAGAATAACAACAAAAACCTTTCAGTTCCTCTTACATGATTGTGCTAAATACATCACTAGCTCTGGAAAGATTATTAATGGAGGAGAATTAATCTCAAAGTAACAGTTTGTTTATATGGGAGACTGAGTAGATTTGCAAAGGAGTATAAAGACTTAAGATAGGAAAATTAAGAGAGAGAATTTTGAAAGTTACATAAGAGATATGGACAGGCAGAGAAATTATCATTACAAACTAAATGATCTTCAGTACTCTTAACAGCAAGGTTCATTTACATGAAAGATTTACAATAAGGTTTTGAATTATGTCTATAAAGCAAGGCAGATACACAGCATGGATAATCAAACATTTTAAAGAAAGCGCCGAAGCACCAGCCCAATTCTCTATATCAAGGGTGTCAAACATATCACCCGAAAGCCACATACAAGTCCATAACACTTCAGCACGCAGTCCAAATCAGATTAAAATGTAACTTGGAAGTAATTAACAAGATAAATAAAAATACAATAAAAGACAAATGGTATTACATTTTAAGTTTAAATCAGTATGTGGCTTGTAGGGGTCTTTGTGTCTCAATTAGTGGCCCCTGTTCCATGAACTTGCCATCATTGTCCTACAAGAGTGTTTTTAAGCTCAAGTTATATCACCAGGCTGTGGGCAGACATTCTAAAGGTGACTTGTGTTTTCTGACAGTACCCAATTAACAATGCCTGAGACTACCCTCCCAAGGAAAAATGAACAGTTAAGTGCCTTTCACGTAGTGGTCATTCCAAATGGTAAGAGCTAGATTAGCCTCCATTCTAGTCCAGTTAGGGGTTTTCAGTTATGGGTGTGTGTAAACTAATTCTTTAAAACCTTTTGTATATTATTTTGTCTCACAAGACCTGGTTCAGTCATTTGTCAGATACAATTATTATCCAAAACTAAATTGCCAGTGGCCACACAGAAGTCTTCTACCCACCCCATAACATGTCCAAGTGTCATTATATACAGCCTTTCCCTGTGCCTCTTCTGTTCCCCCTCAAAGATCCACATTATAAGGGGGACAAATCTCCCTTACTACAGCCTTAGGTTAAGCTTAAACATTACTATTTCCATATATTGGGTGGTTAACACTCATTTCTGATATTGCAGACTTCCTTTTATCTCTTAGCAGCAGCTCCAAGTATCAGTTATCACTTTTTTCCTTTTCTCTTCTCTGGTGTACCTCATTCCCAGATAACCAGAAAAGAATGATTACTCTTTAAGATTCTTCCAAGTTTGTTAACAAGAGGTGGGTAAGAAATAGAAAAATAATTTTCATAACTTTCCTTAAATCATCAGGAATGAACCAGGAATCAATTTTTAATCCCACAGCCACTTACTTTAGCTTACCTAGTTACAACTTGATGTGTATATGCTCTATTGGGACTTCCAAATGACTTAGCTAGACCAAAATCAGCCAATTTTAAAACTCCATTTTCATCCAACAGCAAGTTGTTTGGTTTTAGATCCTATAAAGAAAACAAGGGAAAATTAAATTTTACAATAATAAATTTAGCTGGCTTAATTTGATTTTTAAAAGAGCCATAACATTATAATGATATACTGCCATGTTAAGTAAGTACATTTGTCCCTAAAAGTAAGATTTATATAGAGTGTACAAATTTCAATATTTGAAGAGATACTTTGGAAAAGAAGCATGCTAACACTCTGGGAACCATGTTAAAATTACTAAGTAAATCAATACTATTAAAACATGGCAAGAAAGGTTTTTTTGTTTTTTTTTTCCCTGAGGCTGGGGTTAAGTGACTTGCCCAGGGTCACACAGCTAGGAAGTGTTAAGTGTCTGAGACCATATTTGAACTCAGGTCCTCCTGAATTCAGGGCTGGTGCTCTATCCACTGCACCACCTAGCTGCCCAAAAAGGAATAGTTTTAAGATGTGTAATACCCAAAATTGCTGCTTATAAGTACTTGAGGAGTAGTTTTACACACCATTAGCTTGCTAGTTGAAAATCTTTTAATATTCATTCAAAACAAAAACCCAAAGGACTTCTACTAGAGTGATAATACAGTTTGTCAAGTCTGATGTCCCTGAAAATAAAAGAATAAAATATTTTTGAATTTACACAAATCTGGCCTGGTCTTTCCACCTGCAGTGAAATTTGTGTCATTTTCTTTAATTGAAATCTGGAAAGTCATAGTATTCCTTAATTATAATCCCATGGTGTTTGTTGTGGTGGTACAGTTGTTTTAATCATGTCTGACTCTTTGTGACCCCATTTCCAGTTTTCTTGACAAAAGATAATGAAGTGGTTTGTCATCTCATTTTACAGACAAAGGAAACTAAAGCAAGCAGAATTAAGTGACTTGCCCAGGGTCAAATAACTAGTAAATGTCTAAGGCCACATTTGAATTCAGATGTTCCCAACTCCCAGATGATGCTCTATCTATTGTACCATCTAGCTGCTATGTTGTTGAGCTAACCAACATACCAGTGTTTTGTGACTATTAAGAGAACTCTGACACAATTAAGTATATCAGCAAATACTTTCTCAAAAACTTACACTGACTCAAGAATACCTCAAATGGGAGGCAACTGAGTATAACAAAACTTGGTAAAGTCCAGAAGACCTGGGCTCTGTTACTTACTAGCTATAAGAACTGAGGGAACAACCATTTCCCACATAACAAGGTAACACATATAAAGTGCTTTGTGAACTTTAAAATACTACATAAATGTTAGCTATGATCAAAATTGATCATCATTAAGTCTAATGTAAGTATATTACCATTTTAAAGAATATAGAGTATGAAACACAAATCTTCTGAGAAAAAAAAATTGTAACTGGATGGAATTCTTCACAATAGGCTTTAGGACACCTATCTGAGATAATGGCAAAGTAAGAAAGAATTATTGTTTTATAACTAAAGCATTTATATCAAATTACGTATCTGTGCCACCTGAGTTCCCATAGTGTATTCTTATGAGACTAAGCTCCATAAAGACAGGGGCTATCTTAATCTAAACTTTTCTCTCTTCCAGAACCTGGTGCAGTACTCTTATCTTCCAGACTCATCCCCACTATTTTTGTCTACCAAGCCATTTCAAGTAATCTCTTCACCCTGGATGCTCACTCCACCCCTAGATTACTTTTTTCACCTTACGTACCCTTCATTTGTGGGCCTCCCAGAAACTCCAATTTGGAGGCAGTTCTTGACTTGAACTGTCTTCACTCCTTTCCAGGCTGCATTAATTTCTACTAGACTTTCTCTATCAAGCTGCCTCTTCAATGGTGAACTTCACCTCTGCTTTTCCCCTCAAATTTTTTAGCTCCCTTTTATTGGTTGTCTTTCCCATCTTTTTCCAGTATTTAACAGAGTGTCCACACATAGTAAACACTTAATAAATGATTGTTGACTGAGGAGATGATTATTTACACACATTATTAAGGTAGCATAGAATGGTGGGTGAAAAGCAGCCTCAAAGTTAGGAAGACCTGAGCTCAAGGCATGCTTTTGATTCATTATGTAAATTGTGTGATTTTGGGAAAATAATAGCTTCTCAATGTTCTAGGCAATTTTCTAAGACTCTATGTTACAAAGAAGGTGCTAACTTATACTGGTAGTGGGAGTGTCCTAAGCCCACTGCTAAAGAGTTAAGAGACTTGTAATTTTACCTCTTCAAAATTCAAATGTGAATTAGCAGAAGGCACCTAGTAATAAGGATGACTAGGAGTGTCTGGGCCTAGAACATTTATCTAATACAGCAACAGAGATAGTATTCAAATGACAAAGTTGGTCCCTAATTATTGATCCCCTAAATTTGTCATGTATAACAGACCACCACATATAGAAGCAATCATACTGACCATGACAGCTAATATCTTACCCGATGTAGAATCCAGTGTTGATGCAAATATTCTAATCCTTGGAGAGTCATTAGCATGTAGGCTTTGATATGTGAAGGTGTCAGCACAAGACTATTATCCTTTATTATTACCTATGAAACAATTTCATATTATATACTTAAACTTCAGGAACAGAAATTATTTTTCTTTCAATAAAACATTATACAAATGTCATGAGGTTTCTGATACTATTTCTTACAGGGATTATTTAAAGAAAAGATGTTTTTGTGTTTTTAATGAAAGGTCAGATTTGTACCCCACTATAAAATAAATCAATAAATTAAACTATATCAAGAGGGCAAAATGAAAATTTTCTGTGTAATTTGTGTGGCTTGTATAAAGATGACTTAATGATAAATCAAGTAAGAGGTAAAATGTAGAGAACCTTGGGTATATTATAATTTTAGAACATGTAAAGCTATGATTAAAAAACTGACATTCCTCTGTCTAGCAGTGTATTCATAAACACAAAGGCAATTTTTATATCCTTTTGATATCAAATAAGTTTCCTCCAGAAGTCTTGAGCTACTCTTACCTCTAAATCAGTTTCCATAAAGTCAAAGACAAGACTAATATTGGACTTGTGCCCAAAAGCATCAAGGAGCTGTTTGAAAACAACAAAAAAATTTTTTACTCCTCTATGTTCTTAAAGATTTGTCACACACATTAACACTGAGACCTGTTTTTAAAATAAAACACTATGATTATGAGCCAGTTCATGTATGTTCTATTAATCACTAAGTACTCAAACTCATTATGTAAATTCGTTTTATTGAATTATCTATTTATGTGGTCTCCAATGTTATAATTTAATTAGATTTCTATAAACAAACTCTAGTTCTCATGCTTTCTATTTCCCCCCACATATGGAAGTTATGAACTGACTTCTTCCTAGATTCCCAATTTAAAGACTACTTTAGAACAAAATGTAAAATTACTATGAAGATAGTTACTGGCATTAAAATGAATATTGCCCACCCTATTCTTCTCTTTGTTAGCCCTCCCAAAGCAAAAAAAGTCATGAAAATTAAGTTAGTCACTGGTCCAGGGATAAAAAAAAAAAGTGTTATTTCATTACCCATGAAATTAAAGAAATAAAATCTGTAGCAAGGTGGACAATATTTTATGGGCTAGTAAACTTTAATGTTTTTCATTAAGGCAGCAACTTATCATCCAAAAGAGTCTACTAATCTTATCACATTCAATAAAAGATCAGATACCCAAATTCCAAATTTCAATAATGTACTCACACCAATAATATTTGGATGGCTTAATTCCTGAAGTAATTTTATTTCCCTCAAAGCTGTTCTGTTGATACCTGCAAAAGAGTAAAATGAGAATCAACAGTTCTGAAATATATTTCCTCTTTGTAAAGAAATACAAGCATCTTTTCTGACATCTAAGAAATACATTCTAAAAAAGTTCCTGCAACTAAGAATGCACACAACATTCTGCCTTAGTAATTTTGTTTTGTTTTTTTGCCTCTGTGAGACGAGAAGTTAAACATATATTTATTTGAAATGCACCATTTGTATAAAATAGGATTTTAGATTCTACAGTCCTTGAGGGCACCATTCTAATATACTGGTGTAAAAATTTTTTTTATAGTACTCAGTAGGACACTCACTACAATAAATTCAAAGCACTGTGCAAAGAACTACAGGGAAGGAGGAGGGTGTCAAGCAAAAATCAAGAAGAAAATAGTTCTTGCCCTCAAGGAGTATATGTTCTATTCATGCTATCTCTAGAAATATTAAACTTTAAAAAAGAATAAAAAAGAAAACTTAAAAAAAAAAAAAAAGAAATCAAGAAAAGACTTAAGTTTCCTATCCTTTGCTACACTGGGGGATTAACATCAAGCAGATGCATTCCCAGTAGAGGCTCTGCAAACAAAAAGCCTACAGAACCATGTTGATGAGCATGCTCCAGCATTGGCCTCAAGTCATCATCTTTTCTCCATGAGTCAACATTCACCCCTAGAATGTCAAGCCAAGTGAAATCACAATACAGGGAGAAAGCAAATATAAGGCTCGAAGAGCCCCTTCAAAGGTTCTTCCTGGGGGTAACCTGTTTCTGGCCTCCATCCCACCTCCTTTCCTCCCACACCTCAAGGGTATATTCAATTTTAAAGCAGTCCTTAAAGTCGACCATTCACTTTATTCCAATCCTTGACTAAATTAAGTCTGCTCACCTCTCAAACTGCTCCAGATTAAAAAGTTAGTCTGGTAAGAGTATACTGACTCTCTCTCTCTAAACCAAAGCTTCATTAAATTCCAAATGAATTATTACTTTTGTTTCTTAATTAAAGGAAACAAAAAAATCGAACTCCTCGTACAATGGAAACATGCTCTTGAAAGGGCAAGTAAATAAAAGGATTTAGATTGTAAGAAGGATAATTTTGGAAAGCTCAAAGGTCCCCTATGGTGAGGAGCTTTGTGGGCTTTTTCTCTGTCACATTTGGGATGCAAGAAATCATTACATCATGTCTATACCTCACTGATCCCTTCAAGCCTTCCCTTTATGCAAGAACAGGGGCTTTTCCCATCATGTCAAAGGACATCATTTATTTATCCAGTAAATATTTTTATATGTTGATTACCATCTTTGGCTTCTGATCTGTGTCCAAGTTTGATCTGGAGGGGAAAAAAAATACATTAAAATTTAGTACCATGATTAATTATCCTGTAAACATGTACCACTTCTAGAGATCATCAGAACTAGACCTGAGTTCAGAGTCCTAGAGATGGAAACTTTAAAGAAAAGCAAAATAGTCAATCACTACCTTTATGGATGGGGAAGATGATCCAAGACTAAACAAGGAACAGAGAGGATCAAAGAAGAAAAAATGGACAATTCTGATTACATAAAATAAAAAATAATAAAATATAAACTCTGAACAATGTAATTATTCCAGAAAATAAATGATTGGGTATGCTACCCACATCTTGACAGAGAAGTAATAGACAAAATATAGAGTAAGACACTTTTTTGGGATATGATCATCATGTGAATTTGTTTTGACTATATTTATACTTGTTCTAAGTATCTTGATTTGTCTTTTCAAAGGGAATGGCAAGTAGAAAGGAAAAATAAATGCTTGTTAAGTGAAAATATTTTAATTTTAAAAAATTAAATAACATTAAATATCCCTTCCCCTCAAAAAAAAAAAACCCCACAGGTCATACTCAATTAGTTTCACTAGTTGTTCTGATAGGGTTACTAAACTGGTAAATCAGGAGTGCCACAGGTCAATATATTATATTTTTTTGCTTTGGGAGGGCTAACAAAGAAAAGAATAGGGTGGGCAGTATTCATCTTAATGCCAATAACTATTTTCATAGTAATTTTACACTTTGTTCTAAAGTCATATATCCTTTCTGAGTGATCTTCATTGCCCCCTTTTGTAAAAGGGAGGTGGAGGAAAATTGGGTTAAATGTGCTTAGTTATCTAATAGCTTTAGATACTTGAACAAGTGTAGTCTGTCTGGACCTTGGTTTCTTCACCTTGTTAAATGAGGTATTGGAGTAGATTGGGATCTTAGCTTTTTTTTTTTTTTTCTAATTTTGATAACTTTCAATATAATTATATTTTTAAAAACAGTCCTGTGTGTTCAGTACAGTTAAAAATATTATTCTAAGAAATCCATACACTTTACCACATTCAAAAGGGCTCCATAACACAGAGCAGGTTAAGAATCCCTGGACTAGATGATTTCTTAAGGTCCCTTTCAGTTTTAAATCGAGGATTTACTGTTATTTCCTTCATACCCATCCTTCAATCCTTTTTTCCATGAAGGTTTTTTTTTTTTTTAATTTTATCTCTACTTTCAAGTTCTCCTCTGACTTCCTTTAGAATTAATGTCATGTGTTATCATACTCATTCTACCTGGAGCTTATAATTTAATTATTTATCTATATTTTAGAATGTAACATCCTTAAAGGCACAGTATCCCTTTACTTATCTTGTCACAATGCTTTGCACATTAATGTTTGAGTGAAAGGACCAAGTAGAGTCATATAATATGTCATCAGATCCTTTTCTCAATATTGAAATTCATATATTAATAGTCACTAAAATTTGGATATAGTCATTCAGAAACCTTAGATTTTATTATCTATATAATCACATGTCCTATATCTGCCCATTAATGTGTACAAAATATAATGAGCAACTATGATATATTTGACTTGGATGAATAGTGAAAATAATCACATGAAATTTGGGGAAAGGCCTGGGTTCTGGCTGGGACCTGTGAATAACTGGTGAACTGTTTTCAACAACTCTTCAATTAAGTGTCTTGTCTGAGGGCTAAAGAGCTTACATGACTTAACCAGTAAGTCAAAGGCAAGACTGTAAGACTGATTTTGCTGACTCCGAGATGGAATGAAAAGGGAACTGAAAAAACTCCAAAATCTCAAGTTATACATGGATAAATTTAACATAAACTAGTAGTTTGTTGTCTTTTGTTTTCAAATAGGACCATGACATCTGGGAGGTGGTACCATGACATGCAAGTGAATTAAGAGAGGAAGGGCTGTGCAAAGTAACCAGCCTAATTTTCCTCAGAAATCAATTGGCTACATAATGAATGCAGAATTTTTAGAAGAAATCTTTAGCTCAGGGCTGAAACTAGTTATTCTGGGTCCAGGATAACCTCTACAAACAGTAATTCAAACAAGAACCTGTTGGGTTAGGGAGGACAGGGTAATACCTCCTTCAAGATAAGAGGAGGAAGCCTGGAGCTAATCTTGACTTCTAACTTTCTTTCTATTAGATAAGTTTCTTGTTTACCTAATCATTCTGCCTAAAGAGTTACTTATCTGGTTTAAGTACTGAAAATTTATTTTGTAAATTTAAATTGCATTCCCTGGGACAAAGCCTAGGTTGTTTTATCCTAGAAAAGACTGATGTAAATAAAGTACTAGAGTTTCATCATAATGTGTTAGATATTTTGTGGAATACAATATGCAATTTTACATGTATCATATTTTAAGGACATAAAGAGCAATCAGGATGGTAAAACATCTGGAAACAATATTATAAGAAATCATAGATTTGGAACTGGAAGGAACCTCAGGCAATAATGAATTCAACATCCTCATAAAGAAAATGAGGAAACTGAGCGTAAGAGAAGTGAATTAGTTGCCCAGGATGGTGCTGCTAATAAGGAGACAGGATTCAAAGGTCTTTAAGATTTGTACTATCCACTGGAACACCTGGATTCCTTTGGTAGGTAACAAGGAAATAGAAAGGATTTGACAAAAATCCTGTTATTAAATAAGCTTTCCTTTACTAGAAACATTCAAGTAGATTAGGAGAATGCCTAAGATTCTGTAGAAAAGAGATTTCTGCATTGGGTAGAAAAATATCAGATGATGGCCTAAATAAAGTTAATTTCAACTTTAAGTCCTATGTTAGGCATGTGTTGATAAATGTTTAACAACTTGATTTCTGGGAAAACACACACACACACAACCAACCAGCTTGTATGAATGACACATTTTTAAATTTTAATCTACATTATTAACATTTAATTGGACACTTTTAAAGTATAATCTACAAAATAAAGTATCAAGCCCTTTATAGCACTTGCTGACTTTTTGAGTTGTAAATGCTAACAATGACAACTTAACACTGTGTTCTATGGCTCCAGCACATCCTCATGAGATGAACTCCCGATTTTTAATATATGCAGGGAAGTAGACAAGTTACAATTGCAAATTATTTAAACTCCAAAGTTAATTTAAATCATTCAGCTTAAAGACCTATATTGGTGGCACCAATATAGGTACAAAACAAACACTCCCTACTCTCAAAGAACTTACACTCTTCGATCTATAGAATAAATAAATTTAAAAAAAAAAAAAAATCTGAGAAGGAAGAGCTCTTTGTGGGCAACTCAGCCTAGAAGGAAGCTAGGAATTCTAAGAGGAAAAGAGTTTGGAATGGAGAACAATCCAGTTATACAGGCCAGTCAGAAGCACTCAGATAGGAGATAAAATATTAAGCTTGGGGAACTACAAGCCTGTTGGGCTTAAAAAAAGCAAGAAATGTGGCTGGCAGAATTAAAATGCCAAATTAAGAAGCCTAAATTTTGTCATAGAGATTTTAAAAAAAGGACTAAAGCTATATAATTACCAAGAGTAGTTACAAAAAAAAAATTGAAGCAGGTTTTTTTTTTTTTGATGAAAGTCTCAATATACAAGCCTTCAAATTGAATTGAGTCAAATTTATAAAAAGAGCCATTCCACAATTAATAAATGTTCAAAAGACAGGAAGAGTTTTCAAATGAAGTAATCGTAGCAGTCTGTGGTCATATGAAGAAGTGCTTTAACTCACTCTAGATTGGAGAAATGCAAATTGAAATAATTCTGTGATGTTTTGGCACCCACGTTAGATAGGCAAAAAGTTAGATAGACAAATGGGGAAATGATAGATGTTTGAAGTTGAGACATTGGTGCCGCTATGAAATGATTCAATCATTTTGTAGAGAAATTTGGAATTACGCCCAAAGGGCTAGAAAGCCACATATGCTCTTTGACTTAACAATACTACATTAGTCTATATCCCAAGAGACAAAATAAAAAGAAAAGGACATGGACACACACACACAGCAACTGTTCTGGGGGCAAAGAAATGGAAATTGAGGGAATATTCATCAATGAAGAATGGCTGAATAAAATATAGTCTGTAATTATGATGGAATACTATTGTGCTATAAGAAATGATGAAGAGAATAATACTCCTCTCAGAAAAACTTAGGCACTTCCATGAGCTGATGCAAAGTGAAATGCACTGTACAAAGTAACATCAACATTGTAAGATGATCAACTATGAATAATAACTATTCTCAGCAATACAATGGTACAAGACTACTCTGAAGGACTGTTATCCAGAGAAAGAACATTAATGGTATCTGAATACAGATTGAAGCAAATTTTTAATTTTATTTTTAATTCTATATTTTCTTTCACAATATAACTATTATGAAAATATTTTCTTCCACAATGTGACTTATCATAGAAATGTTCTGCATGATTTCACATGTATAACCTATACTGAATTATTTGCATTCTGGGGGGGAGAGGACAGTACAGAATCTGGAACTCAAAGTTTTAAAAAATGAATGTTTTAAGTTTTTTATGTAACTGGAGAAAAATACTAAATACATTTTTTTATTTTAAAAATTGCTTTGGGAGCTATGATATGGAAAGAAAAAAATCTGGAATGAGGAAGCCCTCCAACCAAGAAGGCTTTTTGTCATTTTTGTTAATAACTCAGGAAAAAGTTGATGAAGGAAGTCTAGAACTAGGGAACTGAAAAGGCAACAAATGCAAAAGATATTGTAGAGGCAAAGCTCCAGGCAACTGACTGGATTTGAGGGCCTAGGGGAAAGAAATTGGGTTTGAAAAAGAAGTGTTATGATTTCTTAGAATGCCAGCCTGGGTGACTAGGCTTGGTGATAAGTTTTAGAAACCAAAATGCACCTCAGCAATCACCTAGTTCAGTCTCATTTTGGAGATAAAAAAATTCCAGAAAGAAACTTACGTTACTTTTCCAAGGTTTTCAGTTAGTTTAGGGAAGACTAAGTCAGGTTTTCTGACTTCTAGTATTCCGTGCTATTCTTTCCACATGAGACATTTACAAAGGAGATAACAGCTTAAACTAGAATCTGAGGAATTTAGATTGAAGAAGACAAAGTTTCAAATTATAAAGCAAATAATTCTAAGGAATATCTTATTGCTACTAGCACAGAGTAGTTTATTTTAGATGTGGTCCTAATTCAAGGTAAAAGTAGCTATGAGAACCTTGCAAGGTGCTTCCAACCCTCAAATGGCCAGCCATTTCCTTTCAATCCCAGAGTTAGCAGGGAATTAGTCTGAATGAGTAAAAAAGGTCACCAAGACAAAAGCAGCAGGAAAAAAGAATTGAAGATTGAAAGGGGAAAAGGGCCCTAAAGATCATCAAAAGTCTAATTCCTTATCTTCACAGATAAAGAAACTAGAGCCTGAAAAAATTAAATAATTTCCCATGGTCATATAGGTACCCAATAGCAGAACTATTATTCAAAGTTAGGTCTTCTGGCCCTTTCCACTGTACCTGGAAAAAAAAAAAAAGCAAGGGACTAAAATAATCCAAATTAATTCTCTTCTGTTAAATAAGTTGACTTTATTAAAGTCATAAAAGTCAAACAAAATGAAAAGAAACTTCAAATCATATATGTTACAAAAGAAAATATTTCTATGACAAGGGATAATGGATCAAAATAGAGAGCTTCCTAGATCCGTAATGAAAACAAAACTTAGAAACACAAAATAGTGGAGAGGGGAGGGAAATCCAAACCAGAAAATA
This sequence comes from Sminthopsis crassicaudata, assembly GCF_048593235.1. Taxonomy (NCBI): domain Eukaryota; kingdom Metazoa; phylum Chordata; class Mammalia; order Dasyuromorphia; family Dasyuridae; genus Sminthopsis; species Sminthopsis crassicaudata. The sequence goes on from NC_133617.1 coordinate 586,473,825, forward strand.
AACAGAGTCATGGAGTCTCTGGGATGAGCAAGATAATAGAATGCTTAATGTTTGATATTATCTACAGTTTAGGGACCAAAATGAGTAAAAAGATTTTATTTTTAAAAATTGTATGATCATAACAAACAAGTTCCCACATTATACCTTAAATAAAAGTAAACATTATTGCTCTAGATCAGTGGTCCTCAAACTTTTCAAATAGGGGCCAGTCCATTGTCCCTCAGACTGTGGGAGGGCGGGACTATAGTAAAAACAAAAGATCACACTCTGTCTCCGCCCCTCAGCCCAATTACCATAACCCTGCGGCCACATCTGACCTGTGGGCAGTAGTTTGAGAATCCCTGCTCTAAGCCAACAAAATATTAAAAAGCTAAGGGTGTTCATTTCAAATGAACTTATAATTTTATTACTGGAGTTCCCTTTGCAACTGTTCTGGAATTTATGGTTTTAGAGATCTCTTAGGTTATGGCACTAAATGATTTGATCCCAGTCACAGGGGCAATAATGAGTGTTAGAGATGACACTTGAAATCAGTCTATCCTAATTCTGTTGACAATAATGATCCATATAGAAGAAAATAAAGAATCTAAAAGTACTCTCTTAATCAATAAACATGAAAACAAAGGCCTACTTTTGTGCTAGACACTGTTGAATTAAAGGTACAAAGAAAAGGAAACAAAATTTTTTTTAAATGTGTGTACATATAGATACATTATATGTGTAACATATATGCATGTGATTTTGGATCTCCTTCACAGGCTAATTGTACACTATTTCAAAGTCCGATTCTTTTTGTTCAGCAAAACAACTGTTTGGACATGTATACATATATTGTATTTAATTTATACTTTAACATATTTAACGTGTATTGGTCAACCTGCCATGTGGGGGGGGGGAGGGAGGTAGAGGTGGGAAAAAATTAGAACAAAAGGTTTGGCAATTGCCAATGTTGTGAAATTACCCATGCATATATCTGGTAAATAAAAACTATTAAATATTATATATATATGCATGTGTACAAGTGAAGATAGCTAGACCCAAGTCTTTGACTTCCTAAGTGTAATTCCTCCCTAAGAGCTCCCTTTATCAACAGACTGGCACAAGTTACATGATCAAGAGTTACAGCTACCAGAGGAATAAATAGCTCCTCCAGGTCACATGAGCACCTTGAGTGCGAGGGGAACTTGTTTCAGCCCTTCTAGATTCCCAGGAAAGCTCTCCAGGCACTACACCGAGCCCTCTCCACAAATATTACTGGACCAGTGATTTCATCAGGACAGGGACTTCTCTGCAAATTCCTAACCCCATGTATTTACTGGATCCGCATTTTGTACAGTGGAGTACATAACCCTAAGTATGCACAAGAGAGATACAAACTAAATACTTTGTTTTAGAAAAGATAGAAAGGAAAAAGCAAAGGCCGGGAAAGGACCAGACCAAAGCAGGTTGCGTGGATCAGCAAAAGATACTTGGGTTGGTCAGCGACTTGAAGGAAGTTAGAAACTTGAAGAGGAGGAGCAATAAGGCCACTTGGCCGGCACAAGCACCGCATACAAAGTTAACTGCACTAAAGGCAAGCTGGAGTTCAGTTGAGAAGGGCTTTAAATGAACATCTGCGGATTCGGTCGATGATGCCCAAGGCACTGGGGAGCCACGGCAGCTGGTGAAGGGAGTGCTCCCCCCTCCACCTTAAAATCCCCGTGGTTATTTGTTTCGAGACCTGGAGACAGGAGGGCAAAACTCACCTTTTTAATAGCGACGATCTGGCCAGTGTTTTTGTCCCTGGCTTTGTAGACTGTGGCGAACTAGAACGGAAGAGCACAGAAAGTTATTTTCTCCACGCGTGGCTGATGGGAAGAGGGAGGGGGAGGGGACGGCACCGCGAATGGCCGGGCCGGAGGCCCCACACTGGGGCCTAGCCCTGGGCCCGACCTGGGCAGCGTCCGACGTCCGCGGTCCACCTGCTCCGGGTCCAGGACTCCCGAGCTGCCCCCCCGCCCCCGACCACAGGCACCCAGGGCGCGGGTACCTGTCCCTCCCCGAGGAAGTCTAGCTTCTCGTAGCGCTTCGCTCGCGACTTCACGTCTAACGCCATTGACGCCCGCGCAGAGCCCGGGAAGGGGAAGGGGGGAAGGGAATTTAAAGCGACCTCAGCCGGCCCAACAGTCACTTCCGTCCTACCGTTCCCCACAGATTCTTAAAGCATTCGGCCCCAGACTTCCGCGATAGGCGGGACGATTATGGATACCATCATTTCATTGGGCGTCAGCAACTCCCGCCTCCGCCAGGAAGCGACAAAGAGACTACTTCCGGGTGTATATCTAGCGAATCCCCGCCTCCCCCGGCCCTAGCAACCGCCGTGGCTTCTCTAGTGACTCAGCCTTGCCGCCCCGCCCATCACCGGAAATGAACATATAAGAAGAGGTTGCCCAAGGGAGTCTACATGGCGGTCACCTGTCATTTTATTCTGGGTTCGAGAGAGTTAGACGTTTTCTGCAGAAAACGGGAAGCGGGATCTGAGATACAGGATAAAGGGTAGGAGTAGCGGGAGGCTCCAGGGTCCCATAGCAGATTTCAAATCTTCCTTAGTCTTGAAACCCTTTCTCGACTCGAGCCTGGCACGGAGGAGTCGTTTTCATAAAGTCTCAGGCATTCATTCCTGTTGTCATGGTAACGAAGGACGCCACGGTTTGCTCCGAGGCTCTTTGGACCAAGCATCTTGCCATGCCTCGTTCCCCGAAACTGTAAAGGGAGACATTGAGCCGAAAACTGTCCTCAATAACTCGGGTTTAAAAAAAAAAAAAAAAAAACTAAGGTTTAGAGTCGTTTCCTCACAATCTGGAGAGAGAAGCAGTGCTAGCATCATTATTCATTGTTTACAAATGGCGAAAATGAGACTCCGGAGTTAAGCGTCTGGGGCCAAAAATCAAATTCGGGATTCACACCTTTGATCTCGAGTCGGGGGCGGGGGGGGGGGGGGGGGTGTGAAGGGGAAACTAGACGTGTGAGGGAAGAGAAAAAAGTGACTCAGTTTTTCGAGGAATAGTAAGAGTCCTGAATTTGACATGTCTGAATGCTGCCCAGTTGGATCTTGAGGAAATGACTTGACTGAACTATAGCTCCTCATGAGTAAAGAGGAAGTTTAAGGGTTTTGCTATTTGACTGTCCTTTACAGTTCCTTATCCTAAATCTAGAATCCAAATATTTAAGGTGATGGAAAGAAGTATATATATATAGTTTTACCTTCAAAGCTTGTTTCATTAGGTTTCACCCTGGGGATGGTGAACTTAGAACTGTGGGGGGTGCATGTAGGAGGTTAAAAGGTGGTGGAGGGGTGGAGGGAAGAAAGCTGAATTAATGAGGAAGCAAAAAAAGGGGGGGCAACAGCCATTAGAATAGGAGATTCAGTATGGGCAGAAGCTAGGAAGAATGACATGGAGGGAATAAGGGGCAAAAATGGGCTTGAGTGGCTAGGACAAGGAAAATAGGATGAGATGAAAATTGAAGACTGTTTCCCTAAATGGAAGATGAGGAAAGTAGCAATGCAAATTATTGGGAATGAGGATATTGGAGAAATTCACAAAGTGATGTACTAAAGCAACATTACATCCATTTCATAGATGAAATTGCTCAGAAAGGTAGTGATTTGCTCAGGGTCACACAACAATAGTATAAGATGGGATTTGAATTCAAGTCTTAGTGATTTTAAAGGCCAGCATTTGGGGGCAGAGCCAAGATGGCAGAGTAGACAGGACTTTGCTTGAGCTCTTCCTGGCTTCCCTCAGAAACCAAATCAAGCCTCTGAGTCAATTTTGGAGTGAAGAAGCTATAAATATTGAGAGCGTAACAAATTTCCAGCAGATATCTTGGAAGGACTTCATGAAAGGTTTGTCTCAATTGAGCAAGTGGGGAAGGAGGGGATATAACCTAGAGCAGGGAAACCCAGGGCAGAGAAGTCACCCTTTGGCCAAAATATAGCAACATTGATTTCTGTCCTGGTTCAGAAGCTAGTGGATCAGCAGACTAGCTGCGAGACTTCCAGTGCAGCTACAGAAGGCATATAGCAAGCCCCTTAACCCCAGCATAACAGGATGATCTTGGCCAGGCCACCTATTCTGGGTAGGAAGCCTGAAGCACCACCAGCCCCAGGGCAGTATAAAGGAACTGTCATCTTCTAAAGGAAGCTCTGGAAAATCTACCCTGTGCCCTAAGAGCAGACCTCAACCTTTAAAAGTGAGCAAAAAAGCAAAAATCTCTGCCCATAGATAGCTATTATAGAGACAGGGAAGGACAGACCTTAAACCAGAGGACACTAAAGACAAAATGTCTCCTCAAAGCCTCAAATTGATCTCCAACTCTCCAAAAGGCTCTCTTGAAGGAATTCAAAAAGGATCTTAAAAGAGAGAAGAAAATGGGGAAAGGAAATGAGTTTTGCAGGCGTGTTTGAAAAAGGAAACAAAAATTGTCTGAAGAAAACAAGTCCTTAAAAAATGCATTTGATGAAATGGAAAAAAAAATCCCAATGAACAAAAAACTCAAGTTTAATTGGCCAGGGGGCAGCTAGGTGGCTCAGTAGATAGAGCACCGGCCTTGAATTCAGGAGGACCGGAGTTCAAATCTGGTCTCTGACACTTAATACTTCCTAGCTGTGTGATCCTGGGCAAGTCACTTCACCCCAGCCTCAGGAAAAACAAAAAAAACAAAAAAAAACAAAAACCAAAAAAAAAAGTTTAATTGGCCATATTCAAAAGGATGGAAAAAAGCTAACCAAGTTCAGCATTTCATCTACTAAGCCCACTCTTGGTAAAGGCATTGCATCCACCTCCATTCTTATTGGAGAAATGCAAGAAGTAGAGAGGAATTAATGTTGATAAGACCTAGGCGTGGTTTTGGTAGAAAATACTATATATACATAACCAATAGTTACACTAGCAAAACTTGTATTTGATTTGCATTATGTGTCCCAATTATTTCTGAAAGTGAAACATAATTTGGTGTTTTCAGTATATTCTAAGCAGGGTTAAAGTAACAGCTGGTGGGAGGCATGCTTAATATCCTTGGGATTTCAAGAAAACTTTTGTTTTTAAACAAGGCTTAGAAGTCTTGTAAGACTACATGATATAGTGGGGGAGAGTGATATATTGGGAACCAAAAGACTGGAGTTCAAATTCTGTCTCTAACATAGCTATGCAATAAGCCAGTATTAATACACTCACCTCCTCCAGTCCTGTTTCCTCCATAAAAGATAGATTTGTGTTCTAGAAAAAGCAGATTCAGAAAATCTGGCCTCAAACCTGAGTTGTGCCACATATTAGAAACAAAGACTGGTATTATCAATTAGGGAATGGATGAATAAATTGTGGTATACGATTGATGGAATATGGTAAATGATGTGCAGTATGCTCTTGGAAAATTTACCTGCCATATTCTCTATGAACTCAAGCAAAGTGAAACGTACTTATGTACAAAGTAATGACAATATTCTGGGATGATCGACTGTAAATGACTTGCTATTCTCAGTAGTACAGTGATCCATAACTAATCTGAAGGACTTATGAAAAATCTTGTCTATACCCAGAGAAGGAACTGATTTTGTCTGAATACAGATTCAAATGGGCACTATTTTCTTTCACAACATGACTTTTATGGAAATGCTTTGCATAACTTCACATATGGTCTCAGGAACTCAAAATATCTTAAAAACAAGAAGTGAAGGAAAAACAGTCATTATATAAACAGGTGATTTCTGGCCCCCTTCCTGGGCTGGAAGCCATTTGCCAACAAATATTAAGTACTTGAGAGGGGAAGGGTCATAGGAAAAATGTGTCTATTTGAAAAGTGTACCACAGTCCTATGCCAATGGTGCTATGTACTGTGATAAATCTAGAAACGAACTGGAAAACTTGACTGCCTTTGGGAAAATGTGCAGTGCCTTTAATAAATTCAGTATTCTTCCTGAAACAAAAGACTCATGTTTTAAAAACCAATGCTCTTCCAGTGATCTTATATGGCTTGACTCAAAACACTACAATCACTGAACAACTGAGAAAGTTGGGGATCAGGAAGGGGGAAATGAAGATAACAGGGTGGGCTTAAAGAGTATACATCATGCTATTAATTACATATTAATGCAGCACATTGTGAAGAATGCCACAATAGCATAAAGAAGAATATCGGAGAAATATGTACCCATTTGAAAAAATAAATGGGCTAGTCACAAAGTTGGTAAAAAGCAGAGATAACTGATGGGACAACTGAGTATTCCCTTCAGTGTCCTTGCAATATCAATAAATCTACAGGAAGGTCCCCAAAACGTGTGTGTCCCCAGATTTATGGGGGATACGGACAGGAGTTGCATAGATACGCAGCCATTCATGAATTACGATGGCATTAGTAGGAAAAAAAAATAAGTTAATGACAACAGACCTATCTATTGGAGTACTGGACAGTCAGTAGTCATAAAACCAATTTACATTTATATAGTTTCTTATAGTTTATAAAAATATTTACAAACATCTCAGTATTTACAACAATCTTCTAACACATTGATCCAATGCTTTTAAAATTTACACAGTCCTTTCCCCATAGCTTTGTGAGGTAAGAAATACAAGTGTCTACACACCTGTCAGATTGGCTAAGATGACAGGAACAAATAATAATGAATGTTGGAGGGGAGGTGGGAAAACTGGGACACTGATACATTGTTGGTGGAGTTGTGAAAGAATCCAGCCATTCTGGAGAGCAATTTGGAACTATGCCCAAAAAGTTATCAAACTGTGCATACCCTTTGATCCAGCATTGTTGCTATTGGGCTTATATCCCAAAGAAATACTGAAGAGTGGAAAGGGACCTGTATGTGCCAAAATGTTTTTGGCAGCTCTTTTTATAGTAGCTAAAAACTGGAAGATGAATGGATGTCCATCAATTGGAGAATGGTTGGGTAAATTATGGTATATGAAGGTTATGGAATATTATTGCTCTGTAAGAAATGACCAGCAGGAGGAATACAGAGAGGCTTGGAGAGACATCAACTGATGCTGAGTGAAATGAATAGAACCAGAAGATCGCTGTACACTTCATTGTTGTATGAAGATATATTCTGATGGAAGTGGATATCTTCAACATAAAGAAGAGCCAACTCACTTCCAGTTGACCAATGATGGACACAAATAACTACACCCAGAGAAGGAACACAGGGAAGTGAATGTAAATTGTTAGCACTACTGTCTATCTACCCAGGTTACTTATACCTTCGGAATCTAATACTTAATGTGCAACAAGAAAATAGTATTTACACACATATATTGTATCTAGGTTATATTGTAACATATGTAAAATGTATGGGATTGCCTGTCATCAAGGGGAGGGAGTAGAGGGAGGGAGGGGATAATTTGGAAAAATGAATACAAGGGATAATATTATAAAAGAAAATTACTCATGCATATATATATATATATATATGAAAATATATATATATATACACATATATATATTGTGAAAAAAAATTATAAATAAAAAATAAAAATACAAGTGTCTTTATTCTCTTTTACAGATATAGAAATTTGAAGGAACTGATTCTATTAATTGTTGGAGCAGGAAGTTGTGCTTTATTATCTTAACTCTGGATCCAAGGTGGTGGTGATGGTAATTGTTACACCATCATACTGCCTCTCATTAAATAGGCCCAACAGATACTATTATATCTATTTTACAAATAGAGCTATACAGAATCTGTGATTTTCCCAAACACAGAGCACCCCAAAGGTTGACTTCACCAGTCCACAAGACTAACAGGCATTTTAAAAAGAGCATGAAGGAATATGAAATAAGAGGAAATTTCCTCTCCTTAGAAAAGTTCCAAATAGACAATGCTTGAAATGGCAACTTGGCATCCTACTTTTTGTACTCCTCTAACTAGGGAGCTCACCTCACTCTTACTGTGGCTCTAAGACTTTCAGAGTAACACAAACCCAAGCCTGTCCTATCCCCCCAAAGTACTTCATGCTCCAAATCATCCACCTCTTTTTAAAAGATCCATTCTGTTAGTATTAGGTATTACAAAGCAAGCATGCTGGCTGATTCACATTATATGAGTGACTTTATCAAAGAAACCCATATTTTGAAAAGAGGATGCCTGTTAACCAAAATGAATTTCAAGAAGTAAAAACTACTTTCACCTAACAGGCAGATAAGCCCTCCTCAGACTTGTCCCCATGTTCAGTTTCCTGTGTTCCTTTTCACAACTTCACTATCTGAACAGGTTTTTTTTGTTTTTCAAAATGAAGAGAGGGTAGCCATCTGGACCTGAGACTTTTGCCTTCTAAGTTGGACAGCGACTATGTAGTTTCTGCTGCTGTTCCATAGCTTTATTTCAACTCAATCCATTACAGAACAGTAAAAAGTGATTCTTTATCCTTTTCCTCAATATATTTTACCATAATATTTTACCCAAAAATAGATGGTCAAAAGGTGGAAGCCTACTCTGAAAGCCAGTTTTCCACAATATAACAAAGTATACAGAAAAGAGTAGTGAACTGTTTTCTAAGTTATCAAGTAAACCCCAAATATGTTCAGATGTCTTCAATTGTGCCCAGCTCTTCATAATTCCATTTAGTGTTTTTCTTGGCAGAGATATGAGTGGTTTATCATTTTTATCTCCAGCTCATTTTACAATCTAAGGCCAGATTTGAGACTTAAAAGAGTCTTCCTGACTCCAATCCTGGCACTAAGCCACCTAGCTGACCAAAACTAAATTGCTCTCAGAAGTGATACACACTATATATTGCTCACAAATTATATGGAAATTAATACCTCAAAACATTTACCAATACAAAACAGCTTTATCATTTTGGTTTACCAAAGCTGGATTATCGGAATGGAATTTAGTTTTATGAGCTTAGATCCCCAACAATAAGATATTTGTCATAATTTAATCTTAGTAGAAAAAAATCCTTATTGTTACCAAATATTAAACTTTGTTAAATTAGAAATGTTATATCAATGCTTTTTGACATTGACCAATATGTGACAGGGACAAGTGGGAAAATAAATATTTAATTTGATTTGTGCTCACAATACATGATCAAAACAAACTCAAAAGGGCAGAAATTTTTTCTTCAAACACACACAAAAAACCTTTTAAAACATATAGCCCCCTACTTCCACTTCATTTTTTGTTTGTCATGTCACGGTTTTTGACAAACAGAGGTTTGATAACTGGTGATTATTTTATCATTCAATATTCATCATTTTTCATTATTGTCCCACTCTCACTAACAGTGACCTGTCCTGCCTGAATTTTACCCTTCAGAATAGCATAACACTGATTCTTATCTGATCTCAAGATTTCTGGAATCTTCTCCTAAAACAATGATTCTACCTAACTAGTACTTTCAATTTCTTACAATGAAAAATTATGGGAAATTAAGGGTCACTGGAAATTAAACCTGAGTAACATTAAATATTAGAGATAATTGAAAATCAAAAGTTAACATGCTATCTAAATTACAAAAAAAATCCTATACTTTTAAGAAATAACTCAAACCTTCAGCTTAATTTATAGACAAGCTGACTTGAAATATAAATGTCTATCTAAATTTTTAACCCTTCATTTTATACAGAATTTTATATTAAATTGGTTTCATATACAGTTTAACATGTCATTTTTGAAGGCCTTTATTGTGAAGATAACCACTCTCTTGTCTGACAATCATAATATGTTGTCAGTGATTACTCTGGACCTCCACGCTGCAAGAGAAAAAAAAATAAATGATTATATAATATTTCTAAAAATACTATCATGCTTTTATGAGGTAACAAATGGAAACACATACTTGAATAAATTCCATTTCTTCTGGAGACATGAATTTCCTCCTATATTTCTGAGGTAATGTTTTTACTATTTCAGCAGAATCTGGTGGACCACGATTCATTGGCAAACCTGATGATTTACCACCCAGAGAATGTTGTGACATTGCAGAAGAGTGAGATGGAAGCACGGATGATGTTAAAGATTCGGGTACTGAAATGAAGAATTTTAAAATCGGAGAAATTGTCTAAAAATTTTAGAGTAGTTCTTGTACTACATAAATTAATCCACTCTTGCAACTACAATGCAGTTGTAGACACTAATGTTGCACAGAAGCAACATGAATAACATATTAAGGTTTCAGAAAATAAATTGTGCTGCATTGTCTTGTCTCTACCCCCAAACCCCTTTCCACCCTGCTGCCTCATGAAATCTCCTTCCCTTTCTCAGTGTTGGCCAAGGCCTTGCTAACTGGGAGACTCTACAGTTTCCTTTTCTAGATTCCTGCCACTTAGGATCCTCAAGGAACAGGAGAATGGAATCAGGAAATTGGGAGGTTGTAGAGCTTTCTTACATTATTTTGCTCAACAATAACTGCATGTCAACCTCTCTGGATAACTGGGAAGGATTATTTCATTACAATTGTGTTTTTAAACTAAAACAGTGTCATAGTCTAATTCAACTGAAGCAGCAAAGTACAGCAAATAGAGCTCTAGGCTTGAAATCAATAAAGACCTTGGCTCAAATCGTGCTTCAGAACTAAGATGCACTTCATTCAAGCAATATTCCAACATTAAAAAGGTGTGATGATGTTTATTTGTGACTAATATAGTAACATACACAAACAGTTGATCTTATCCTTTGTGATCTCTGGGCAGCACTGGACAGTTTCCAGAAAAATGAAAAGTTTTCTCTTCCTCGGGTGTCCTTGAAATACTTCTTTTATAATACAACAACTTCTCAGTCTCATTTACTAAACCATTTTTGTGCTGCTCCAAAATTGTGGGCATAACCAAAGCTGTCCTGAGTCCCCATCTCTCTAAGTGACTTCTGTTCTCATAGGATCATAGTTATTTCTATTCAAACAACTCCAAAATCTTAGCACATTGGGCTTGGAGTCAGGAAGACATGAGTTTTTAAATCCAATCTCAGACTTTACTAGCTTGTGACTCTGAGCAAGTCATATAACCTCTATTTGTCCTCCATCTGTAAAATGGGAACCAATAGTTGCTTTGAGGATCAAATGAGATAACTATAAAACACTTAGCATTGTGAGCAACATATATATGTGTGTGTGTGTGTGTGTGTGTGTGTGTGTGTGTGTGTGTGTGTGTGTGTGTGTTGGCTGCTATCACTGTCATTATTATTACATCTGGCATCATATATGGATCATCAACTTCCTATTGGATATATCCCTTTGTATAGGCCCCTACTTCAAATGTTTTCTCCCAAATTCTTGCCAATTTTCCATTTCTGTTGACAGTACCACCATTGTTCTACTTCTAACTTCAGGATCATCCTCAATTTTTCATCTTCATCTTTCATAAGCAGACCTTGTCATCTCTATATCTTCATGTCTCAAATCTATTTGTCTCTATTCACATGGCTATTATCTAAATTCAGCCTCTCCTTAACCCCTCCCACTATATTCTTTTTTTTTAATCCTCAGAACTTAGCAGAGTGCAAGAGACAGCAAATGATTAATACAAGCTTTCTGACTGACTGAACTACTGCAAAAACTTCTTAAGTGGCCTTGCTGCTTCAAGCTTCTTTCCTTTTTAATTTATCTTCTATTTAATTACCAAGTGATATTCCTAAGGTACATTTTGAACATATTAGTTCCCTATTCAAAGGGTACCAGTGTCTTGCTCCTATGTTTCAGATAAAACACAAAAGGCCTCTATTTGGCACTCAAAGCCCTTCCCAATCTGGAACTAGCCTGCCTTATTACTACATATAACTTCCTTTCTATGTATTATGTTCCAGACAAACTTACTCTTTCTTGTATAATAAAAAAATTTACCTTGTATTTGATTTGTATATACTTTGTATTTACTTATGTATGTACATGTCATTTCACAGGAAAGGACATAAGATACTTGAGATAAGGAACTGTTTCATTTTTGTTTTGCTTTTGTGTCTTCAGTGCCTAAGCACACTGTAGACATAGGTTATGCCTAAGTAAGTGCTTATTTGATTGCTAGGTACTGTAACTCTTAGAAAGCCATTTAATCTCTACTATCTCAAGCAGAGAACCCTCTTGGATTTATTAACTACAATGTTTTCAGAGGGGAGTTCTCTCAGCTGAAAAGTTTTTTGTTAGCATAGTCAACAGATCCATTAATTACTTTCTTGTAAAATAATTTGCAAAAAAAAATAACACAGTTGTTGTTAGGGATCAACTTTTGTTGCATAATTTGTCATACTATATTAGTCAAAAATGACACATCATACATCCTTAACAAATAGGAATACTGCTTGAATGAAGGGTTTTTAACTGGAAATAAAGGAAATGGTAGAGAAAGCAAGAAGAGGAGGAAAAGGTAAAAAGGGCAGAGAAACCTCAGAGGCCTTTTTTCATTTAAAGATAGTTATGGCCAAGATTTCTTTCCACAGTCTAAACATCTAAAGAAAAGAATGAGGGATAAAGTTAGGGGAAGCATCTAGAAGAAAAAGGAGAGAAAAGGAAAGGGGAAATGGGAATGAAATATTAGATCTATAAGAAAAAAATACTTTACCTAGAAGAAAATTAAATTTTATTTTATTTTTTGTTTTGTTTTTTGCTGAGGCAATGGGGTTAAATGATTTGCCCAGAGTCACACAGCTAATAAGTGTCTGAAACCAGATTTGAACTCAGGTCCTCCTGACTTCAGGGCTGGTGCTCTATCCACTGCGCCACCTAGCTGCCCCGAAAATTATATTTTAGGTTCCTTCTCCTGTCCCCTATATTTCTTTTCTTTCTTTTTTTTTTCCCCCTGAGGCTGGGGTTAAGTGACTTGCCCAGGGTCACACAGCTAGGAAGTGTTAAGTGTCAGATCAAATTTGAACTCGGGTCCTCCTGAATTCAAGGCTGATGCTCTATCCACTGCACCATCTAGCTGCCCCTGTCCCCTATATTTCTGACATAAATTCAATATAAATGAAAAGGAAGAAACATCCTACTATGTCATATTGCCTCTATGCCACCTCCCAATACTTTATGTGGCTATCATCAGTTTTAACACTAAAGAATTATAAACTAGAAGAAGAAAATACATAATAGAAAAATTGGTCCTAAATTTCCCTGGCATAAAGTAGCTGATTAATAACAGTTAAATTAAACTCATTTTATTTTACTAACATCCACTAACATGGTTAGCTTGAAAAAAATAAATAAAAAGCCTCCCTGATTTGTGAAGATAACAATCTATGATAAAGAATGCAATTTATCTTACGTATCAGAGATAAGAAGATACTTACCATTCAGTTTGGGGTAGCCTTTTCTGTCAGGAAACCTTATTAATGGAGTATGTGGCTTGACTACCTAAAAAAATAAATAAAATATGAGAAGATCACTTGTAAACTCAGAATGGTCATTACAAAGTGTACTTTGATTAAGAAATTACAAATAGGGGGCAGCTAGGTGGCGCAGTGGATAGAGCACCAGCCTTGAATTCAGGAGGACCTGAGTTCAAATCTGATCTCAGACACTTAACACTTCCTAGCTGTGTGACCCTGGGCAAGTCACTTAACCCCAACCTCAAAGAAAAGAAAAGAAAAAACAGAATAATGTTGGATGTATTTCCTTTGCAAAACCATTTCCATTTCTGTGATCACTTTCTTAACTGAAAAAATACTAAATAAATATCAACATTTCAGTTATTTCAGGAAGGATATATCATATTACATACCTCTATAAATGTGTACTTATATAATATTTTATACTTTTAAAAAGCATTTTCACATTATTTCATCTCTGTTAAATTGTATTCTATTATTTATATGCAAATACTTTTAAAGAGAAAAATGGGGAAGAAAAGGAGGGGGCATGTCCAGATTCATTAAATTAATTGGTAAAGAGAATTCTAGTCTGATGCTTCCCCCCCCAACTATACCAGACTAAAAGATTTAGAAAAATCATCTTTAGAGAACATTATTTCCTTTGAGCATAACAGCATAATAGCTCAGTTTTAAAATAAAAGTTGGGGTGTGAAATCTTAGGAGTAAGTGGCAATAACATTTTTTTTTTCTCCCTGAGGCTGGGGTTAAGTGACTTGCCCAGGGTCACACAGCTAGGAAGTGTTAAGTGTCTGAGACCAGATTTGAACTCTGGTTCTCCTGAATTCAGGGCTGGTGTTCTATCCACTTCGCCACCTAGCTGCCCCAGCAATAACATTCTAATAACAAAAATTTTTTTAAAAAATGTTTTAACAATGAGGGTTTTTAAAAAATACTAAATTTAAGATAAATTAATAGGAAAAAGAGAGACCAGGTACTTCATGTCACTGATGTTAGTTTTACAGTTTACCAGGTGGATTTGAGTGGTCTGATATTGTCATTATTGTCTCAGAAACTTTGTTATTGCTGACCAATAGATTGTTAATTGGCAGTCAGCAATGATTGTGTAACTACAGCACTCCTAAGGCCAAGGGACCTCAAGGTTATTACTATACCCCATCAATACCTAATAGCAACAGAAATGGTTTAAAAAAAACCTCCCAATAAGCAAACTTGCAGCATCCTTCACCAGTACTTCGTAATTTATTGAAAAGAAATGTTACACCTATCTAAAACCAATATTAGTTTACTGCATTTGAAATAATTATGTTGCTTTCTGATTACACTATTATAATCATGTTGTATTGTTGTTCTGGTTGATTCTTCATTCTGTACCAGTTCATACAGGTTCTTCTCATTGTTTTCATATTAATAATTTCTTATGGACCAATAACATTCACATTCTTGTCTGATTACATTCACAGAAGTTTGTTCAGCTATCACCTAATAAAGAATAGGTACCTACTTTGTTTTTCTACTACTATGAAACATGTTTTCATGAATATTTGGAGTATATTAAACTGTCAATGACATCCTTGGGCTATAAATCCAGCAGTGGGTTCAATGGATCAAAGAGCATGAAAAGTTTAATATTTCCTAAATAATCCCAAATTGATTTCCTGAATTGTTTGCCCATTCAACTAGTGTGGATTATGCCTGTCTTCCTTAAACCTTTGACACTGACTCTTTTTATCATCTGTGTCCGTTTGATGGCTGATTCCTCAGTTTTCATTTGTATTCTCTTATTGTCCCCTGTTTGGGAGTATTTTTCCCTCTGTCGGCTGTTGATAGCTTCCATTTCTTCTTCTGAAAATTTTCTTCACATCCTTTAAGCCAATAAAAAATCTATAGGGGAATGATGGCTATCTTAGATTTGAATTAAAACATAAAATTTTCTCTGATATCTCTAGAGGAATTATTAGAAGCAAGGGATTTTTTTTTTTTTTTTTTTTTAGGTTTATAGTTTCTCCTATTTGCATTGACTAGATCACTAAATCCATTTAGAGCTTCTTTTGGCATATGTTTATCTGTCAAATAACTGGCAAATTGCCAAGAAAGTCTTGTCCCATAACAGGATGAAGTTTATTTTTTTGGTTGTAATAAACATTAGGCCATGAATCATATTCCTTTACTTCTAAGTCTTCCTTATCTAATCTGTTTCACTGACATCTTTTTTTTTAAGCAATGCCTCATCATCTACAGGAAATCCTTCTACCTACTGGACTGCACATTATCACTTCATGATAGCATGTTTTCTTTTTTCTTCTTCAGTTGATATCAGTAAGTATACTGTAGTCATTTCCCACTTGATTAATTAGTGGTCTAAGGATAAGAAAGTTTTCAAAAGAAAAAAAACAGAACCTATTAACAATCATGAGCAAAAAATTCCCTAAATTCCTAAGAAATGCAAATTAAAACCACTGAGGAATCACCCATCAAATTGGCAAAGATGATAAAAGGTTAAAAGAGCCAATATTGAAGGATTGTGAGAAGGCAGATATTATCCATTCACTGTGACAGATATATCCATACACTGTTGGTAGAGCTCTAAATGGTTGATCAAACTATTTAGGAAATCAATTTGAAATTATTAGGCTGGCTAGGTGGAGCAGTAGAGTGCAAGACCTGGCATCAGGAAGATCTAAATTAAAATTTGGCATCAGATACTTATTAGTTGTGTGACTCTGGGTAAGTCACTTGTTTGCCTTAGTTTTCCTTATTTATAAAATGGGGAATATAATAGTACTTATCTCTTAGAGTTACTCATGCAATTTTACATAACAATTGTAAATTGCTTAGCACACAGCAAGTGCTATATGGATGTTGTCTATTAATTCTAAAACAAAATAGGAAGTCATCCATTCTAAAGGATGGCAGAACAAATTTCTATGAATATAATGGAATGTTACAATTTCTTAAGGAATGATAAATATGATAAACATGAGAAAACTTGAATGATCTCTTATAGCATGAAGAAAGAAGAGCTAAGAGGATATATATAACAAAAGGGATTACCTCATGACTTTTTAGAAGATTGTAGATTAAAGAATTGGTGTGGAATATGATTCTGATTTACATCTAGCAGGTGAGTTAAGAGTTTATAGTGTCCTGAAGGCATTACTGCATTCAATGTATACCAGTGATATAAAACTCAAAATAGAAAGGGGACAATTTATCAATACAAAAAGATTCTTGCAGACCACAATTAATTTAAGTTTTAAAATGTAACATTCTGATCCAAACATTATGAAGAACAATTTGGTACTATGCCCAAAGGGCCATAAAACTTTACAAACCCTTTGACTCAGAAATACCACTTCCTAGATCAGTATCCCAAAGAGATTTCTGAAAAAATATATATTTGTACAAAGATATTTATACAGTTCTTTTTGTGATAGCAAAGAATTAGAAACTGAGGGGATGCCATCAATTGGGAACAGCTGAACAAACTATGGTATGAGAATATAGCGGAATATTATTAAAAATGAGGAAGAGGGGGACGACACACTTTCAGAAAAACCTAAGATGACCTGATATAAAGTGAACTATAAAAAACCAAGAAGGGGCAGCTAGGTGGCGCAGTGGATAGAGCACCAGCCTTGAATTCAGGAGGACCGGAGTTCAAATCTGGTCTCAGACACTTCCTAGCCGTATGACCCTGGGTAAGTCACTTAACCCCAGCCTCAAAAAAAGAAAAAGAAAAAAAAAAAAAAAAAACAAGAAAACACTATATATAGAGATAGGAATATTATATGATGATTAAGTGGGAAAGACTTTGCAACTCTGATTAATACAAAGATCTAAGATAATTCCAAAGGGATCATGATGAAAAATGCTATCCACTTCTAAATAGAGAACTGATAAATTTCTGAATATAGATTGAACATACTTTTTTCACCTTTTTGGGGGGGGGGAGGAGGGAGCCAACATGGCTAAAATGTAAACTTGTTTTACATGATTTCACATATATAACTGATATATTGCTTGCTGCCTCTATAGGTGGGGGAGGGGCAGAAGAAATTTAGAACTCAAAAAATGTTAAAAGTTGAACCAATAAAAGATGTTTCAAAATCTGAAAGGAAAAAAAAAAGGTAATGTTAACTATTTTCTATTGTATTAGTGATTTTTGTTAAACATTTCCCAATAACATTTTAATCCAGTTGGGCCCAATTGGAAATATTGCTATCTCCTGTTTGATGACCTAGACCATCACTAGAAATACATTATTTCTAAGATTCAAAGGAACAACAAATTTAATTTTATGTATGTGTGTATGTGTATCTCAATCATTAATGGAAAAATATTCAAATAACACTAACTTCTCTTTATCCCTCCCAGCCTATTCACTCACACAATCCTTAAAATGAGATTTTCTTTATTTTTAAATATTTAAGAAAACTCCAAAAGTAGTCAGTTCAAGAAAAATTGAGGGGTAGGAGAAGGGGAATGACAAAGAATTGGTCACTCATCAAGTATGTCTAAATGTCTACTTATACTATTATTTATATATTTTATCTAGTTAGCTTAGGCTAATGAAGCATAATTTATTGGTAGAAGTACCTTCTATCAACTTAGTACTTCCCCCCCACACACACTCTTTATTGTGGTCACACACATCCCGCCCCAAGCTCTATAATAAAATCACTTCTTGGCTAATTTCCTTGTGATTAGCCCCCTTTGGAACTCAACAAAGCTGGTCCTCCGGAAATAAATAATCCAAAAATTGAATCCCCACTCAAAGGCTTTGGCTTCATCCGTTAGTGTTAGAACAAGAGCTTTTCTTCTGCTGTCAAGTCTTTGGGAACCATGAGTCTTCTTGTTAAGTTTCTTGAGAGAGGTATTCCCAGTATCTGAGGTACTATTTAGAACAAATTAATTGCTTAATAAATAGATGAAAATAATTAATTTTGGAAGGACAGCTGAAAAACACACCACTATACTGGTGATAGGGCTATGAATTGGTGTGTTCTAGAAAACAATTTGAAATTAAGCCAGAGTGACTCAATTGTTCACACACAAAGCAAGCTACAAGAAAAGATACTCCTGTATATTAAAAATATTTATAGTATTATAATAAATTGAAGCAAACTAGATATACATTGATTAGAAAATGCTGAACAGATTGTAATGCAAATATAATAAACTGAAAAAATATGAATTCAAAGTTTAGAAGAATTAAATGAACTGACAAAGGCTAAAGTAATCACAATATAAAGAAAAACAAGAAAAATATCAAGACTTGGATCAATGTATTCACCAATTTTGATTCTTAAAAAAACCTGATTATCAGTTATATCTTTCCTCTCCACTCTTTGTAGAAATTCGGTAGATTACAGAGAGAATAAAGCTTATGTTAATCAGATAATAAATAACCAACACATTGGTTTATTTTGCTTAACTGTATTTCTAGTAACGAGAGAGTTTTATAGAGGGGTGTTACAGAGAAATCAATAAAACTTTTTAAAGAAAAGTTATGGTAATAGAGCTAAAGGACAGGAAAAAAAAAAGAGCTAATGTCCTTTAAAAAGGGAGGGAAGGAGGAATAGATAAGTCTTGAAATTATAGGGCTAGTGAATTGCAGTTCCTGCCAAAATGTTTAACATTTCAAAGGGAAGATTTATGAGCTTTTAAGATCATGAATTTAGATCTTGAGACTTAATTGAGAGTTAATTTAGCTCAATCCTTCATTTTATAGCTGAGAAAAATGAAGCTCAGGATATACCAGAGAAGTAACAAGAACCCACGTCCTGCTTCTAAGCCTGGAACATTTCCCTACATACAGCACTACTTAATGCCAATCATGCCAAGGGAGTGCACTAGGGCACTACCCCATATTCTTGGCCTTATGCTATTACACATTTTTTCAAAGACTTGGATCAAAGTAGGCATGTTTTGCTTATCAGATGACTATAAAATTCAGAGAGAATTAGAGTAAGCTAGTTGAGAGATTCAGGATCCAAAAAGATTTTAAGAGGCTAAAAAAATAGTCTAATGTGAATTTCGTGGTGGTTTTGCAGTCATTTCATTACTGTTTGACTCTTCATGACCCTATGGGGGAAAGAGGGCTCTTGGATACTGGAGTGGTTTGTCATTTCCTTCTCCAACTCATTTGGCATATGAAAAAACTTAAGGCAAGCAGGGTTAAGTGGCTTGCCCTGAATCCCACAAGGACTAAGCTCTTCTTAACACCAGGTCCAGCACTCTACTCCTTGTATCATTTGTTTGCCTGAAAAATAAATACAGTTCTATTTTGGAGTTAAATGTAAGTCACGAGTAAAGGATGGAAGAGATGACTAAAAAAGCAGTTCTTGTGATTCAAACTGCAAACTCAAAATGGATTAACAGTGTGACCTGGCAGTCAAAAAAGCATTAGTTTCCAGAATGATTTCAGAAAAAAAGAACATCATTGAGGCATTTAAAAAAATGCATGGAATGTTTGTGGCAGTCCTTTTTGTAGTGTCCAGGAACTGAGTAAATGTCCATCAACTGGAGAATGGCTGAATAAATTGTGGTATATTAATATTATGGAATATTATTGTTCTGTAAGAAATGATCAGCAGGATGATGATTTCAGAAAGACTTGGAGAGACTTACATGAACTGATGCTGAGTGAAATGAGGAGGACCAGAAGATCATTATATACTTCAACAATACTATATGATGATCAATTCTGATGGACGTGGCTTTCTTCAACAATGAGATGAACCAATTAAGTTCCAATAGAGCAGTAATAAACTGAATCAGTTACTCCCAGTGAAGAACTATGGGAGATGACTATGAACCACTACATAGAATTCCCAATCCCCCTATTTTTTCTGCCTGCATTTTTGATTTCCTTCACAGGCTAATTGTACACTATTTCAAAGTCCTATTCTTTTTGTACAGCAAAATAACTGTTTGGACATGTATACATATATTGTATAAATTAAATACATTTTATTTATAATTTATAATATAATATAATTAACTTATACTTTAACATATGTAACACATATTGGTCAACCTGCCATCTGGGGAAGGGGAAAAACTGTAACAAAAGGCTTGGCAATTGTCAATGCTGTAAAATTACTCATGCATATATCTTGTAAATAAAAAACTATAATTAAAAAAAAATGCACAGAGCAGAAAAGAATTAGGGCAAGAAAAAGTTTTGAAAATTACTTGTTTTGGGGCAGCTAGGTGGCGAAGTGGATAGAGCAGGAGGACCCGAGTTCAAATATGATCTCAGACATTTAACACTTCCTAGCTGTGTGACCCTGGGCAAGTCACTTAACCCCAGCCTCAAAAAAAAAAAGAAAAAGAAAAGAAAAGAAAATTACTTGTTATAATAGTCCTGTCCTACTCTCCCCAGTTCCTACAACAGCTGAAATGTATTTTTAACACATTTTTTTTTTTTTAGGAAGGATATTGACAATCTGTAGTAGCACATACCAGTAATCATACCCAATGGAATTCAATTAAAATAGATTTAGCCAAGAAGTCATGATATTATATATATATATATATATATATATGGAAATGACCTATATATACAAAAATATTTACAGTAGCTCTTTTTGTGATGGCAAAAAATTGGACATTGAAGGGATGCCCAACATCCCTTCAATGACTGAACAAATTCTATATAATGTAATGGTATACACTATTGTGCTATAAGAAAGCAGGCAGATTTCAGAAAAACCTGGAAAGATAATGACCTAATGCTGAGTGAAACTAGGGAATTAACAATCTTGTGTAACAATTAACTATGATTAAGCTCTTCTCAGCAATGATCTAAAAAAATTTCAAGAGAATTATGATAGAAAATACTCTGACCTATGAAGTCTAAATGAAGACCAAAGTATTTCACTTTTTTATGTGTGATCCTTTTTCTGTTTCTTTCACAACTTGACTAATGTGGAAAACATGATTCCACAGACATAACCTATTATCAGATTACTTGCCATCTTGGAGAGAGAGAAAAAATTTGGAACTCAAAATCTTATAAAATGCCATACTTATCTTCAAATATTTAAAGGTCTGTATTAAAAAGGGATTAGATTTGTTCTCCACTTCAATTAAAATAAATGAAATAAATGGGGCAATAAATGAAAGTTTCACAGTAGTAGATTTCAACTTGATACTAAAAAACTAAGAAGCTTCCTAATCGTTATAGGACCCCCTATCATAGATTTAGAGCTAGGAGAAATTTCAAAAGCTATCTTAATTCAACCTCATTTTGCAGATGAGAAAGTTGAAGCCCAAAGAGATTAAGTGATTGCAAAGTCATGCAGGTAGGTAGCATAGTAAAGGAATCAGCTAGGTGGTGCCACAGCGTGTTAAAGATCATGTCTCAGTGAAGAGGCAGGTCATTTCTCTAAGAGCCTCCACAATTGTGAATCATGACACTTGAAAGAGCTGCAAAGCAGCCTTTACTTACTCAGATCGTCCTTGTAAATTGGGAATGAAATAAATTGGAGGCAGAGGAAGAGGAGAAAAGTCAGAGAACGCAACTGCTTCTCAGTCTCCTTGTATCCTCATCATCTCATGTGAAGAGATCCATTCTACAGGTCTGAGTTAGACTTCCAGTAGCCACTGGCAGGTGGCTCCCGTATCATAACAATAGTGCATAGAGAGTCAGGCCTGGCATTAGACTCATCTTCATAAATTCAAATCTGTCCTCAGATACTGATGAGACTCTGAGCAAGTCATTGTCTGCCTCAGTTTCCTCATCTGTCAAGTGAGCTAGAAAAGGAAATGGCAAACCACTCTAGTATCTCTATGAAGAAAATCACAAACAGGGTTATGAAGAGTTGGACACTGAAACAAACTGAATAACAAAAAAATAATAAAACTCAGATACTCTGACTCCAAATCCAGTTCTCTATTGTGTGTGAAGCCTTGGAAGTGAAGGGTTTACTTTGTCAGCAATGTTGAATAAAAGCCTTGGGGTCATAAACATGTTGGGAATGGTTAATCACAAAGATAGCAGCTAGTTTGGCCTGGCATATCTCTCACTCACACTCTCTCTCTCTCTCTCTCTCTCTCTCTCTCTTTCTCTCTCTCTCTCTCTCTTTCTCACTCACACACACACGTGAAAAATACTAAACCCACTGGGAGAACTCTATTCCTTCTTCCATAAAAGTCCTTCCTTCTGTTTAGCTTAACCAGTTGAAATTTCAATCATCTTTGAAGATTCAGCTCAAATACTACTTACCTTTTCCTTGATACCCCTTCTCCAATTGTTCATAATACTTTCTTCCTCTATTACTTTTCATAGTTTACTCAGCATATCTGAATGCATGTTTTAGATCATAAACTATTTGAATATTATCAATTCATCAGACAGGATTTATTAATTGCCTGATATAAACCAGGCACTGTATAAAGTGCTAGAAATACAAAGCCAGTAACAAAATCCCTGCTTTTCAAGAAACTCACTGTTATTTTCAAGCGAAAAAACAGGGAACTAGGAAAGACAGCCCAAAAAAAGTAGTACTTATGCTCTAAATGAAGCTAGTTTTTAAAAGGCAGAATGGAGGAGACCATTCTATGCCTGGGGACAGTCTCTAAAATGTCATTAAAGTAAAGACTATTTAGATCGTGAATTTCCTGGTCCAATAAAAGATTCCAAAGAGGAAGAAAGATATAAGATTTGAGCTAACTTTCATTATCTTACCTGTTTATTGGCAAAGTAAATTGGAAGTTTGGGATCAATTTTGTAGGAAACTTCTACAAGTGACCTGAGAAGTGTTCTTCTCCAGAAGAACAGACCACACCAAAGCCACAGGACTGCATCAGATGTTTCTAGAGGAAGGGAGACATCTACTTTTTTTCCATTTTTTTTCTTTTACTTGTAAGGCCTATCCATTTTTCCATTTTTCCTTTCATACGTAAGTTCCAAGAAACCCCTAATAATGAGATATGTATTTGGTCTAAAAGAGTTGGCCAAATTACCATCCTTTTTAATTAAGGCCTTGTTAACAAAATAATTAATTTGCCCCTCCCCCCAAAAAAGGGAAAATAAAATGGGAGATCAAAGGTTCTGTGTTAAGAACAGCAACTCAGCAACTAGGCTATACTTTTTTGGCAAGAACATAGTAAGTGTGAAGAGCAATAATGTATAAGTCTAGAAAGATACAGGAACCAAATTGCGAAAGAATTTAAATGCCAAATAGACAAGTGTGCATTTTATCAATGAGGAAATAATATAGGGAGCAAGAATCATGGTCGCATTTGTTTTAGGAATAATTTTGGTAACTATGGAGGCTGAATTAGAGAAACTCAAAAGGATCAATTGAGGAATTGATTGCTAATAACTAGGGTGAAAGGGCAGAGACAACTAAACTATATAGTAGCTGACTGTATGACTAGACTGAAGGGGTAGGTTCCAGAAACTGGCTTCACTGAATTCAGTTAATAAATGCCTAAGGCAAGATTAGAACAAAGGTCTTCCTGATTCCAAGTTCAGCAAGAAATCCACCGCATAACCTAGCTGCCCTAATTATCTCTACTAGGATTAGGTAGTACAGTAGGTAACACAATTGAATCCAGAAGGAATGAGATCATCCAGAAAGTGTAAATAGGAAAATAAGTGATTTTTAAAAAGAGCTTTCAGACATTTTCAGTGGGGGGGATGGGAGAGAATTGAAGATGATCAGCAAAGCAGACAGAGTGGAGGAGACACCAAAAGACAGCTAAATGTTACAAACACATAGGAACTTATTGGTTTATAATTCACTTTCCTCACAACTATTTTGGGAAGATAAAGCAAGTATTCCTATTCGCTAAAGAGGAAGATGAGGCTAAGGGGCAAAATACATAATATTTTAATAAAACAGGGGTTTAAGAGGATTCCAAGCCAGTCCTCCTAAGCTGCCTTGAGGTCAGGAACTGAGTTCTTCCGTCACCTTTGGATCCTTTCAGTACATAGCAAAGCTATGTTTGACTAGTCAATACTGAAATGAAAATTCTAGGGAACCTCAAGTGCCTTATATACAGAAATAATGACTAGACACGTATGCAGCACCTTAAAGTTTCCAAAGCACTTTACAAATATCCCAGCAGCTCAATGCAGTAAATTTTCCATTTTACAGATGAGGACTTTGCCCAGGACTAGTAAGGCTAGTAAGGCTAGGGGCTGGTTCTTTCAGCTTTAGTTCTAGCACAGCAGATGAAGTCTTAAGTCATCAGCCTTTCGTCCATCTCTTCCCTTTCAGGCTATCTAGATCCACGCCAGGGATTGCATTTAGTAGTTTGTATGTTTCCACTACCAAACTTCCAGCTCCTCGAAAACAGGGGCTGTCCTTTGCCTCAGAGTTTAGCAAGCGCCCGGCCTAGGATAGATGCTTAAAGTTTCATGAATGACACTCGGTTCTAGCTCGGGGGTGACGGTAAAGTTTCCCCCAGGACACTCACTAGAGGCAATCCCCGAGTCCTTGACTGCATGTACCAAGTGTCCTCCCGGACCAGCCCTAGTTTCTTTCCCTCCCCTCCTTTCTTCCTATTGGCTGTTACGGAACTTCATCTGCATTGTGATTGGTCGCGAGAATTGGAATGGCGGAGCCCCACCTCCCCCTGCCAACAGCCGGGGGCAAAGCTCCAACCGAGCAAGAGGGACCATCAACCCTTCGTTCGCTACGGCCTCACAGAGGCCACTCGCCGGCACATCCCCCGTCCCACCGCAAGGGCAACCGGGCAGAGAGTCCAACGTCCACCTCCATACACTCCACCAGCAAGGCTTCCTTACCCCTTCCCAAGCAGTCCCAGAGCCGCCACCAGATCCTTTCCCTACCGGAGGATGTGGCCATTGACCAGAATCTGTCCAGTCCCACCTGGGGGCCAAGAAAAGTAACTGCCAACTGTTTTACCTGCACGACCCGAGTGGCCGCTGCCATCTTGCTGCCCATGGCGACCCACAGGGATAAGATGTTTCCGGGGCAGGCCGACCGACTCTCTAAGAGTCGGCGGCGCCCGCGCCTGAACTCGAGGTCGTTCTGTGACGTCACTAGGCGTGATGACGCCCCGCCCGTTCTGAAGAAAGTGCTCGCTTAGCCCCGCCCATTTTTCCTTCTTTAGATTCCTTTGGTCCCGATGTTTTGATGCCTTTGGTGCTTCCCGCGGGCACTTAGGGAAATCTATCTTAAGATTTATTTGTTTCGCCTTTTGCCTCCCCTTCATGCATGAATTTCGATCAGTACCTTCCAAAATACATTTTCCAAAGGAAAGGGCCCACGTACAAAGATATAAAAACGTTCTGTAATAGCAAAGAACTAAAAGGGATCCTCAAAAATGAGAGAATGATTTAAATTATGATAAAAGGTTGATTTTTATTTTCTGCTTTTAAAATAGTATTTGTCACATGGGATGGCTTTGTGGGAGGGGGAGGAGGAAGGACACAAGGAATAATATGATAAATGCTATTTTTTACAATGAAAGAAAACATAAGTAAAACTTTGAATTATGGCACATGTTTTTATGGAAAGTTTTATATTTTCTTCAATTTGCAAAAAATAACATTCGTTTTTTAAAATATTGGATTCCAAATTCTCTCCCCATCCCTGAGATGGAAAGAAATTAGGTACAGACCACATGTTCAGTCATGCAAAATATTTGCATATTGGTTATGTTGCAAAACAAAAGAAAAAGAAAAATAGGTTTTTTTTTAAAGTATGTTTCTATTTGCATTCAGACAATCAGTAATTGGAGGCCAAACTCCGGTGAATGGGAATCTCCAGGCAGGAACCATCAATCCGGTTCTGACAGGTTAGTGGGTAGGACCATAAATTCTTTTTTTTTTTTTTTTTTTTTGCTGAGGCAATTGGGGTTAAGTGACTTGCCCACAGCCAGGAAGTGTTAAGTGTCTGAGACCACATTTGAACTTGGCTCCTCCTGAATTCAGGGCTGGTGCTCTATCCACTGCGCCACCTAGCTGCCCCAAGATTATAAATTCTTGATGACAGAAGTTAAAAGCCAGGAATGTTTGTTCTTTCCCTGTAAGAAATGATGGTAATAGTTTTAGAAAAATGTGGACTTTTATGAATTGAGGTAATGATGCAATTGAAATGAGCAGAACCAACAAATGAAATAACATTTATTTTTTCCAAAAACTTGAAGAGGTAATTAAAATAATAATTAACTACAATTCTGTAGAACTGATGATGAATGTTACCTACCTTCTAACAGAGAGGTGGAAGAAAAAGAACAGGGAGAACAGAATGATGGGGTTCTAGTGGCAGAGAGTTGTGAGAATCCCTTTTTGGTTGGTGCAGGTCCTTCATGAAAGAATTCACCAATCTGAAGAGTTTTGGGTGGCAAAAAGGGAAGTTTATTGTTGGATGAAAAGTCAGCTTTGCCAGAAAAACTGAATTCTTCAGTGGCAAAGTCCTATTATGGAGATGGAGGCTGGCACTGAGAAGAGATCCTTCACAGCCAGGGTCCTGGCAGCTATGCCAAAAGGCAAAGCATGCTACTTTGGACATTCTGCAAATAAATGAGAGAGCAGAAACCTATTTTATGAGCAGATTTTGGTGGTGGGGGGGGGGGAGGGGGGCTGGAAGCAATTTGAACTGATCAGACCAGGATTTCCCAAATGAAATTACTTTGAAGGCTTTTTCAGCCTGAATTTGAATGGAGATCTGGCTATCAGTAGAGGTGATTTGCCTTTCTTTGCAGTGGCTAGAAACTGGAAACTAAGTGGATGTCCATCAATTGGAGAATGGCTGAATAAATTGTGTTATATGAATATTATGAAATATTATTGTTCTGTAAGAAATGACCAACAGGATGATTTCAGAAAGCCTGGAGAAACTTACATGAACTGATGCTGAGTGAAATGAGCAGGACCAGGAGATTGTTGTATATTTCAACAACAGTACTGTATGATGATCAATTCTGATAGACGTGGCCATCTTCAACAATGAGATGAACCAAATCAGTTCCAATAGAGCAGTAATGAACAGAACCAGCTACACCCAGCAAAAGAACTCTGGGAGATGACTATGAACCACTACATGGAATTCCCAATCCCTCTATTTTTGTCCACCTGCATTTTTTATTTCCTTCACAGGCTAATTATATACTATTTCAAAGTCTGATTCTTATTGTACAGCAAAACAACTGTTTGGACATGTATACATATATTGTATTTAATTTATACTTTAACATATTTAACATGTATTGGTCAACCTGCCATCTGGGGGGGAGGGGAAGAAGGGGAAAAATTGGAACAAAAGGTTTGGCAATTGTCAATGTTGTAAAATTACCCTTGCATATATCTGGTAAATAAAAACTAAAAACTATTAAATTTGGAAAAAAAAAAAAAGAAAAGAAAAAGAAAAAAGAAATGGCTCAGCCTGAGAAGCTCTCTCACAGACTCCTGAGAGACCAGGAATCAAAGGGGACAGAATTCCAGCACATTAATTTTACAGATCAAAAGGGAACACAGTTTTACATCCCCATCAAGAAGACAGGAAAGAAGCACAGATTAACAACATGGTTTAAAAATTGAATGCTGATGACTAATAGGAAAATGTCTTACATGAGTGCACATTTGCACATGTATTATCAGATTGCTTACCATCTTGCTAGGAGGAGGAAGAAGAGGGAGAGAGGGAAGAAATTTTGGAACTAAAAATGTTTCAAAAAATGAATGTTGAAAATTATCTTCACATGTAATTGGAAAAAATAAAATGCTATTAAATAAAAAATAAGTTGGATGTTGAATTTATTACATAATTAAAAACTAAAGCAAGATATGCATAGGAGATCTGCAGTTTCACACTCAATCCTATCTTATCTGGTATGAACATAAAAATAAATGCTCACTTTATTTGGTGTTTGTTAAGCTTAAAATAATTTTTAAAAGTACTTTTCAATTTCTAAGTTCAGTCCAAAATTTAATGGCCCTACTTGTAAAGTCTAGGCTAGCTCCCTGGAGACCTCAGGAACAGCTGGAGTCAAGATAAGTAAAAGTCCTCAGTCTTCAGGGGGAGAAGTGAAGGAGACAGACAAACTGTCACAAGCTTGCCACCAACCTCTCTTCTCCTCATCCTGCTGCAAAGTGAAGTTCTCTGGCCTCTCTCACCCCATCCCTTAATCCTTTTTTACAATTATCTGTATACACCAAACTTAGAGCCAGCAGGGAACAGTGAGAAGGGACATTTTCCAAACATATGCTAATAGAATAATTGTCCAACAGCTAATTAGCCTTAAGTGCTCAGTTTTCTGATTCAAGCACACCTGTTAGGATTACTAAGTGAGAACTGAGGTTGTCTGGATAGTGACAAGGTGAGAATTCAGGTTTTCTGGACAATTACAAGGTGAGAACTCAGGTTGACTTGATAGAGGGGGCAAGCTCATTGGCTGGGGTGGTTCTTCCCAGAAGCCCTTGCATTATCCCACGCCCATTCTCTGGGAGATTAAAAGAGATAGCACTGGGCTCAGAGAGCAGATCGGCCTGGAGAAGGATAAGAGCTGGAGGAGATTCAGAGCCAGGATTCAAGAAGAAAGACTCTGCATTGCATCAGGCTTGACGGGGCTCTCTGCAGGAAGGGAAGTCACTTCTAAGGACAAGAGTTAACAGCAACTGCCTGGAGACAACGGTTCACTACAGGAAGAAGAATCTGTCTGAAAGATTTGAGTAGACACAGCAGATCTCTTCCCAGAGAGCGATCCGGCAGCTTCTGGAGACGACAGCTCAATACAATTGGCGCCCAACGTGGGGCAAGGACTTTTGCTTATCCTGACAAGAGGAGCTAGACCAGACCTTCGCACACACCTTTTAAGTGTTTCATCCCTTTACACCTACTAAATTTCCATGTTTCATTTAATAGATTAAAAATAAGTCTGTCCCCAGAGAAATGCAAATTAAGACAACTCTGAGATACCACTACACATCTGTCAGATTGGCTAAGATGACAGGAACAAATAATGATGAATGTTGGAGGGGATGTGGGAAAACTGGAACACTGATACATTGTTGGTGGAGTTGTGAAAGAATCCAGCCATTCTGGAGAGCAATTTGGAACTATGCCCAAAAAGTTGTCAAATTGTGCATACCCTTTGACCCAGCATTGCTGTTATTGGGATTATATCCCAAAGAAATACTAAAGAGTGGAAAGGGACCTGTATGTGCCAAAATGTTTGTGGAAGCTCTTTTTGTTGTAGCTAGAAACTGGAAGTTGAATGGATGTCCATCAATTGGAGAATGGTTGGGTAAATTGTGGTATATGAAGGTTATGGAATATTATTGCTCTGTAAGAAATGACCAGCAGGATGAATACAGAGAGGCTTGGAGAGACTTAAATCAACTGTTGCTGAGTGAAATGAGCAGAACCAGAAGATCACTATACACTTCAACAACAATACTGTATGAGGATGTATTCTGATGGAGGTGGATATCTTCAACATAAAGAAGATCCAACTCACTTCCAGTTGATCAATGATGGACAGAAATAACTATACCCAGAGAAGGAACACTGGGAAGTAAATGTAAATTGTTAGCACTACTGTCTGTCTACCCAGGTTTACTTATACCTTCGGAAGCTAATAATTAATGTGCAACAAGAAAATGGTATTTACACACATATATTGTATCTAGGTTATATTGTAACACATGTAAAATGTATGGGATTACCTGCCATCGGGGGGGAGGGAGTGGAGGGAGGGAGGGGATAATTTGGAAAAATGAATTAAAAAAAAAAAAAAAAGTCTGTCCTTTAGTAGGACTTGTGATTTTAATAATACCTGGAACTCTCAAATGAATAAATTCCCTCAACCAATAAATATCAGCACTTTTTCTGTAACTTAATTAATCATAAGAGTTGCCTAGATGTAAAAAACAAAAATGTCTTAACAAGAACTTCACTGACTCACTGATGGATGTAGGAAAGATTTTACTTTACAGTCTTGCAAGAATAGGTGTCTAAGCTAATAAACATATTCTTGAAACACCAAGGCAGATTATTTATTTCCTTTATTTTATTTCCTTTTTCCATATCCTAGTTTCTCAGTTCTTAGGTTTCAATTTTCTAATTTAAGTTTCATTGCAATTTTCATAACTGTGGAACATAAACTCCTGTCCAATTCCTACACTAGAGCAGAGGTTAAGTGATTTATCCAGAATCACATAGTCTGTATGATAAAGAATAAGGTTTGAACCCAGGTTTCCCAGTCTTGGAAGCCAGTTTCTATTCAATACAAATGATATTATTCATTTTATTTGTGGAAAAAGAAAACTCTCACTACCAACCAGATTTGTAATCTCATCAATTTGAAGTGGTATAGTTCCTGAGGAGGATGTAACAACAATAAACTAATCTGGCCTTGGGAGTGCCACAAAGCTGACTGTCAGATAAGGAATGATTGATCTGTAAGCACAAAGTTTTGGAGAATTCAATAGTGGGTGAAGCCCTAGAATTCAATACTTCTCAATTTTACTTTTAAGTCATAAAATTAGCATATCAGTGACTTGAATAACCTAATATTTGTTTCTTTTTCTTATGTAATTAGTTTCTTATTGTGCTCTATCACTATTGATCAGAGAAATGCAAATTAAAACAACTCTGAGATTCCACTACATAACTTTCAGATTGGCTAAGATGACAGGGAAAGATAATGACAGGGGGAGGGGATGTGGGAAGACTGGGACGCTGATACATTGTTGATGGAATTGTGAACAGACCCAACTATTCTGGAGAGCAATTTGGAATCATATCCAAAAAGTTATCAAACTGTGCATATCCTTTTGACTCAGTAGTGTTTCTGATGAGGTCTAGATTTGGGGTACCCAAATGAAATTAAGGTCTAGTGGCAGGTTCAGGGTACAGGGAGTCAAATGGAGCTCCCCTGCAACCTCTAGGATTTGGCGCATGGATAGGGAGTTAAATGAGGTCTAGTAGCTGCATGAGTCCCTTGTAAAGGAATTTACAGGCTGGAAAGCCTAGATTGATAAAAGAGGTTTATGGGGGCAGCTAGGTGGCGTAGTGGATAGAGCACCAGCCTTGAATTCAGGAGGACCCGAGTTCAAATGTGGTCTCAGACACTTAACACTTCCTAGCTGTGTGACCCTGGGCAAGTCACTTAACCCCAGCCTCAGGGTGGGGGGGAGAGGTTTATTATAGGCATTGGAAGTGAGATTAAAGTCTAGTTAGGTGATGGTAGAAATAAGAGGGCACTGGAAACAGGATTCCAGTGGGCAGGGAGTCCTTGGTGCCAGGCATAAGGCTGGCATGTTTCGACCCTCTGCAAAGAGAGGACTCTAGCTTGGCTCTTTTATAATGAGAGATTTAGCTAAAGGAGCCCGTGGGTGGAGTCCCAAATTGGCTAATATCCTGTGGGGGTTGGGACAGGGTGCTTAGACCAGTATTTTCCAATCAAAAGACCTAGCTTCCTGAATTGATAATCATCAGCTAGGAGGGGCTGGGAATCAGAAAAGATTTAATCAATCTGAAAGGACCAGTTTCTTAAAGGGACCACAACCCTCTTCATTTCTACTGGGCTTATATCCCAAAAAGATCTTAAAGGAGGGAAAGGGACCTGTATGTGCAAGAATGTTCATGGCAGCCCTCTTTGTAGTGGACAGAAACTGGAAACTGAGTGATGTCTGTAATGTGCTGTTGTCTCCAGAAACTGCCAATCGCTCTCTGGTCTAGAGGAGAGACTTCTTCCTCCAGAGAGCTGCCTCAACTCTGGCCTAGAGCAGAGACTCTCTATCTCTGTAGTGCCGTTCTCTTTTATCCTCCCAGAGAATGGGTGTGGGATAACGCAAGGGCTTCTGGGAAAACTTACTTCAACCAATGAACTTGCTCCTCCTAAGCATGCAAGCTCCTCCCCAGGAGTTCACAGATGTAAATCTCCCAGTAAAGGCCGGAACTAGAGAATTGTTAAGTACCAACTTAGCACTTAGTAAGAACCTAACAGATGCCCATCAATTGGAGAATGGCTGAATAAATTGTGTATATGAATTTTATGGAATATTATTGTACTGTAAGAAATGACCAATAAGGATGATTTCAGAAATGCCTGGAGAGACTTACATGAACTGATGCTGAGTGAAATTGATGCAGTTTGGTCTCAATTGCTGGTGGTCAAGAGGTTAGTGGCTTTTAAGAGAGTTGTTAAGAATCCCCTTTAAATTGGCCGCAGGTTTAGGAGTGAAAGAATTCACTCATTCCTGAATTATTAATTGCAAAAATGAAAATTTATTGTTGGATAGAAGTCAGTTTCTAGTGGGAAATGGAGTTTTGGCACTGAGAATGCTTTCTCAGTGGGCAAAGTGGTTCTGGCAAATTGCTTAGGCCATCTGCAAAAACCTTAGTTGAGGGAGGCTGTTATCTTGGGTATCTTAGTGGGGGCTGGGACAGCCTTAGCTGATCAGACCAGGTGGGGGAGGCTTTAGGTTCCCAGGCTTAGATTCTTACCAGTTTTTAGCCCGGATTTCTTATTGGAATTAACAACATTTCAAATGGGTGCTTTTTGACCAGAATTTCTAATTGAATCAAAGGCTCTGGCATCCCAGAAAGACAACTTGTCTGGAAGGGGGGGCTACGCCTTCCCCAGGAGGGGCTGAGAATCTAAAAGGGATCACAGATCAAAAGGAAATAGTTTCTTAAAGGGATCATAACTTAGTAAAGGAAACAGTTCCCTCCTGCTTCAAAATGAGCAGAACCAGGAGATCATTATACAAGGCAAGAAGATTATATGATGATCAATTCTGATAGATGTGGCTCTCTTCAACAATGAGAGGATTTAAACCAGTTCCAAATGTTCAGTGACGAAGAGAGCCATCTACACCCAGAGAGAGGACTGTGGGAACTTGAGTGTGGTTTACCACACAGCATTTTCACTCTTTTTGTTGTTGTTTGCTTGCATTTTATTTTGCTTCTCTCTCTCTCTCTCTCTCTTTTTTTAACTGGTTTGATTTGATTTTTCACTGTGGCACAGTGACCCTTACCCAAATTAAAATTGGAGACTTTCAAGGTAAAAAGCAGGAAAAAAAAAAAAAGGATTTATTAGGATCTCAAGAAAATAGGCAACTCCCAACAGAGAAGATATCAGTAGTGCAAACTGCAAACTAAAAGATTATATAAACCCTAACCAGAAGTTCCAGAAGTTTTTTGTGTTTTGTTTTTTTTTCCTGAAGCAATTGGAGTTAAGTGACTTGCCCAGGGTCACACAGCTATCGAATGTTAAGTGTCTGAGGGCAGACCAATCCCTTTTTCTCTACTGGGCTCCATCCTTGTCCTTTTAATACTCCAAGTCGTTTAATTTTTACCATCTTGACTAGCTCAATTTGCAATCCCTCCCAATTATTTCTTATTAAAATCTTAGAATTAAAGTATGTTCCATTATCAGAATCACTGGGTTCTATCAATCCGTGCTTTGGTACAATTTATTCCAATATTATTTCACTAATCTTTCTTAAGGCAGCAGAGCTCAGAGGAAAGTCTCTATCCATCCTGTCAAATAGTCCACTATAATCAGTAACTTCACTTTTCTCACTGGTGTCATTTCAAAAAAATGAATAATTGAATTGAATATTCTGGAGCCAGGCTCCTTCCCTTCAGAGGAATACCTCCTTGATATCTTCTTGTTTATCTTTAGATGGATAACACACCTTTCAGGTATAGTTTGTTTTTGCAATTTCACATATCCCTCTACATCAAATTTTCTTGCATTTATTTCTTTGTTAAAGGGAGAAAGACAAATCTTAAGATTCAGAATAAGTAATATCTAAATAACTTTGAACCAAATTTCACAAAATTTATACCACATAATATCCAGTTGGGCTGACAAAATGTTAAAGCACAGCTCATACAAATCTTTACAAATTGCTCAATGTGCAATTTAGCAAGCAACATAGTAGCTTAAATATATTTTACCTAATTAGGAGATATAAACATGTGATCTTGTTGGAGGCGGTAGCCCCCTTTGATAGTCTTTGTTTAATCTCCAACTTCCTTAGGGCTAGTTTTGGTTTTCAGCCCCCATTCTAATGATCTGAAATTCCTTTCTGGGGAGAGACTGAAGGAGATAAGAGAGAATTCTTGTCTTATTTACAAAAACAGAGAATTCTTGTATTATTGACAAATATCTCTGGAACCTCTTGATAACATCTCTGTGCAAACATTATTTTGATGACTCTAGTTATGTATATAAGGAAAGTTGAAAAAATGAAATCTTTGCATTTGGAGTATACCAGCCAATGCCCGTCAACTGATGTCCCCTTGCAGGCTGTCTGGTCTTCCTGAAGGCCAAATGCCTGTCTATCCCTTTACTCAATAAAGACTTTGTTTCCATACAGCGTTAAGTAGCTAAATTCATTTGCTACAGGACCTGCATGGTGGTTACTTTGGGAAGGAGAAAAGGAACTGACCCATCTTGGTTTAGAACCTCAGTTTACTCCTCATCAATCTTTTTAGGTAAGTTATCACAGAACAAAAACATTTTTTAACTTAAAATCAAATACGGATTTAAATTTCCAGTAATGATATTTCTAAAGTTTTACACCAGAATAAACAAGTTCACAATTTTAGTACACCTTAGTTCAGGGATTCTCAAATTATGGCCTGCGAGCCAGATGCAGCCGCTGAGGACGTTTATGACCTCCCCGACCTCCCCGACCTCCCCAACCTCCCCCCCCTCCCCGGTTAAGGCAAATGGGCTGAGGGGAGGAGACAGTGTGAGTTTTTGTTTTTACTATAGTCAGGCCCTCTAACAGTCTGAGGGACAGTTAACTAGCCCCTATTTAAAAAGTTTGAGTTCCACTGCTTAGTTAATAGTAATTATCACATAACAATTTCAAAAGGCCTGGTGTTGAAGGCTCCTTTGAATTTACACTCAGTCCTTGAGAACAATTCCTCCAAGTACACCTCCCTATTTACTCCCTATACATTTTTGTATTTTATCCCTATTCTTTCTAAAGGGCTATCTTTCCAGGACACTAGATAGGTTTAGAACCAGCTACCTTAGATTGTTCCTTTCCCAAGGTTCACATCATCTTATTGTCTTTGGTGGCGGACTCCCCTAGATCTTACCAAAGGAAAATGGGAGAATCCTTATGGAATTGAACTGCTTAGAGCTTTCCAATAACAAAGGGAAATGGGACCCTTTATAGACTTCAACTGCTTAAAGTCTCCCAGTTCCAATCACCAGGTGGCTCACCAGTTCTTGGCAAAATGAAAGTCCTCCTGATAGTTGAGATTCTCTCCTGCCCCTATCAGTCACTTGCCCTAACTGGGTTGTGCACAAATTACCTAAATGATTTCAAAATTTCCTTAGCCATTTTATCTCGATTGAATTAATCCTCTATCTTTGCTAGCCCACTTCTGTTTTTGCTTACTCTGAGTGTCTCTCTTTGGGAATTTACCCAATCAGAGCAGGAGTTTCCAGGGACCACAGGAGAACTCTCTGGAGGATGCCTGCCCAAGGATTTGGTACCGGAAAGACTCCTCACAAACAGGAAACATCTGGGAATGAGCCTCCAGAACTGGGTGGGACAGCAATCGTTACCCCAATTAAAATCAGAGATTCTCAAGATAAAAAGAAAAAAAAAAAAAGGGACTTATTACAATATGACAGAAAGAGCAACTCCCATGACAAACTGCCAGTGGAGGAATGCAAAGTACAAACTGCAAAACACAAGATTACATGCTCCTAACTAGAAGCTCCCCTCCCCCACTTTCCCTCCCATTTTCTGGGAGAGTCCAGGCTTACACCCAAAAGAGGGAATCTACCCAAGAAATAAAAAAATACTAGTAAACAACACTTTGCCCATTAAATACTTAAATGATAATTACAGGGTTATAGGAGGGAAATGTTTATTTAAAATAATCCAATACCTGCCCCTTTTAGCCATAGCTCCACTTGTTATTGCAAAGTCTCAAGTCACAATTAGGGCATAGGTAAAGGCCACTTTCTTATGAGAAGACCTCTCACTCAGTTTATCCCATTCAGGTTTATTTAGGGGAAGGGGTTGCAGACAAAATAAGACAAAAATAAGATAAAATAGGTGCCAGGAATGGGAATTGGGAGAGCAATACGATTCCCAAGGAAAATAATGTTATGAAGCTTGGGTTTGCCATTGACTGGCAGAGTAAATCCACAGAGGAATTCAGCTAATGAGTTAGCTATAGTAAGAAGAAAGATGTCATTAAAGGGAAAGCACTATGAGAAGGAAGAGAAATAGAGTACCTCATAGTGCACTTCCTCCTGAAAAGGACTTAGCAAAGATCTTCATCATGAGCAGTTCTTTTATAGGGAAAATACAGCTCTGGAAGTCTGTCAAGGAAACCAGGGAAATAATGCTGGGAACTCAGAGTGAAAGACTCAAGGAGCCAGATGGATCAGTACCTAGCAGACCAAGTGGAAGACCTATCTAAAGATAATATCTCAAAAGTTGTTTAAAGATACACAGAAGTTGATAAAGAATTCCATCCTCACAATGATTATATACAAACAAGATAGTCTGAGTCTTGGTAATGTTCAATAATGGTCAGGCTTCTTAACAAAGGGAAGAGAATATCTACATTAACTAAAGAGTTCAATTAGCTTGGAGTTCACAGATTTGTTTTTGTAAAGTCAATTAAATCAGTGACAGGCTCTTGAATGGGTACCATCTTTTGTCCCTTTTTGAATACTTGCCTCCATGAAGATAAATTGCACCTAGAGATGGTTTGCTTATGTCAAGTAGCAAGAGAAAGAGCAAAATTCTTTAAAATGATAGGCTTTAGTAGATTGGATCTATACTATACAATGGACACCTTCTCCTATAACAATCTGGCATTGAGGCAAGAGACTTCATTTTCTGGGTAAAGCCCTGAGTAATGTCCCTGGCTTTAGCCATCAGCTTCCCTTCTTTACCTTCTCCAGATATGGAGTAGTAACCAAATTTGAAAAATATAAGCAGACCAGATCAGCCACAGTAGATGTTCAGGCAAATTCAGGTATGGTGAAAAGAAGCATGGTGCTGTATACCCAACAGGTGGTCAGAAGGAAGCAGATATCATAAGGATTTCTGAGTTTGGTTCTGGAAAAACAAGGTTGCTTAAACTGATAGCTATGATTTAATTGTAGTAGGGATGGAACTATATTAAGGATGACAAGGTTATTTCTGCTCAACAGTGTTCTTTATGGGAGTTGTAGTGCCCATCTGTGAAAGAGTAATAATTATTTTCAAAGAATATTTTCCATTATGCCCCTGATCACCAGATCAAAGGGTCAAACACTTCTCATAAACTGGATCTTCAATAAATGGCACTGTTGGGGATCAAACAGATTATCTTTGAAAGAATTTGGGACTTAAGTAAGTCATCACCAAATTAGGAATAACTGAGAATGATGTACTTAGAGAGGGCCTTCTTTTAGGAATTTAGTAAGGGTTAATTAACTGCCCAACAAAGCAAGATAAAATTATTTAAATAATCTGATAAGTAGAATTTTGAGGTTATAGGAGTTTGCTAACATGAGATTCTAAAGTCTTGATGGAACTGCATATGTGGTGATTCAACATACATACAGAAAAGCCCATGGGTAAGAAGAATGGTATTATTAGTGTGTAGTAATATTATAGCAAAGGACAGTACCCAAGCTATTTTGGAGAAAGATTAAAGTTTGTGGTTTAATGTCCTAGTTTACATTCTTTTGGTGCTATTTTCTTATTTACCGATTACTGTTGTCTAGACATGATGGATCATGGAATTGTAGACTATGCAGGTTTATACCTGTGCCTGTCAGTAATTGAGGATTTCTGTAGGGTTTGGGCTGGGTTTTAAGCAACAATCAGAACCTCATCAGCATTACCCTAGGAAGGGGGAGAACTCTCTAGTCCAGCACTTTTTTGAATCTTCTATTTAGGATGACTAACTTTATAATAGACTGCTTTTAGATATAGTTTTACTAGACTCATTATATCAACTTCTTGGAGTTGCTGGGTCTCAAGGTCTTTGTCCAAACTAGGAGCTCCATACTTCCTACAGAAATGACCATTGGTGGATTTCTTTTCCCCTGTGAAAGTTTGGACTTCCCAGAAAGAATTTTGGAGAATAATGGAGGTGAAACTGTTGGGAGGAACCTTGCCCTCTAATAACTGGAAGTTCTAAGTAACTATGGTTAATGTTTTTATGTAGAAAAAAAATCTTTAGCTGACTGGCAATCCTGAATGTCTGTCAGGGGTTTTCAAACTATGGTCCACGGACCAGATACGGCCACTGAGGACGTTTATGTGGCCCGCTGGGTTATGGCAAATGGGCTGAGGGACAGAGACAGAGTGTGAGTTTTTGTTTTTACTATAGTCCGGCTCTCCAACAGTGAACTGGCCCCCTATTTAAAAAGTTTGAGGACCACAGGATGAAGGTAAAGGAGAATCCTCCCCATTTCCAAAGAGAAGCCCCTTAGCAGAGAATTTTGTAGGGGTAAAGATTTTATAATGCCCCATAGGTCTCACAACAAACAGCACAGTTAATGGGCCTGACTTGGTCCAAAGCAATTCTGGTATCAGAAGAGACTGCACATTTGATTGTTTCTTTGCAATTCACTACAGATAACAGATAATTGCTTGGCAAGTCATCACCCTGTGCTCCTCAGGTGTGCAATCACCATTATACTTCAAGAAATCTTTAGGAAATGCCATCATGTGTATGATTTGGTATTCCAACTCATTTGAAGAAGGTGGTGGTAGTAAAGCTTGGAATTTATGGTCTTTGACTTGTTCCATATTCGCTTACTATATTCTTTCATGGTATCATCATCTCATAACTTATCTTAAAAAGAAAAAACCAAAACCTTCACCTGTAATAAGCCCCTCTATTGTTGCCTAACCCAGGCTTCTGGCATCCAAGAGGTTAGAGTTGTTCAGTAATATAATCTTTTTTTAAAAATAATAACTTTTTATTTTTCAAATAAATATAGTTTCAAGTTTTTCTTCCTCCCTTTCCACCCTCCCTCCTCTAGGCAGCAAGCAATTCATTATAGAATTATAGAATATATAGATTTTGTGCAATTCTTATAAACATATTTTCATATTCATCATGCTATACAAGAAAAATCAGATCAAAAGGAAAAAAAAAAAAACAAGAGAAAAAATGAGCAAACAACGACAACAAAAGGTCAAAACACTATGCTGTGATCCACATTCTCCACAGTTCTGGTTACAGATAGCACTTTCCATCACAAGTCTATTGAAATTGCCAGGAATCCCCTCATTTTTGAAAAGAGCCAAGTCCATCACAGCTGATCATCATATCATCTTTTTTTTTTTTCCCTTTTCCGAGGCTGGGGTTAAGTGACTTGCCCAGGGTCACACAGCTAGGAAGTGTTAAGTGTCTGAGACCAGATTTGAACTCTGGTCCTCCTGAATTCAGGGCTGGTGCTCTATCCACTGTGCCACCTAGCTGCCCCCATCATATAATCTTATTGCTGTGTACGATATTCTCTAGGTTTTACTCACTTCTCAGTGATAGTCAAAAGTTATTTAGGATGTTGTCACCCAAGAGATGAGGTGTGAAGGAACAGTATCTACTAGGGTCCCTGCAATGTAGGCTAATTCTAGAAATCTATTAATTTTTAGTTAAGTGGTTTGATCTAAGGAGAAATGTGCTGACTGATTTTCCATCCTGTGCTCTGGTGAGCATCCAGTGAGCTCCTCCTCACCTTGGCTGCCTTCTGGATCTAAGTAGAGGCACTGCAACAGAATCCCATGCCCAAGGCCAGCACAGGGTTCCCTATAATCTCCTATTGACCAATTGTGTGAACCTGCCTGCCCTGGCTCTGTTCTGATTCTTGATGCGCTAGACCTTTCCTGCAAACCTCCCAAGCTGTCTTATCCTGAAAAATTGTATCATCCTATTTGGGTTCTGTTAGCTACATAAATCTGGGGCAAGTCACTTCTTGATCAGCTTCAACTTTTTTACCTACAAAATTCAGATAAAAACACTCATCTCCCAGGCTTGTTGTATCTGGCAAATAGTAAACACTATAAAAATATTAGCTATTGATATTATTATTACTATCCTGACAGAGGAATAGACTTAAGATGCAAAAGGAGACATTTTTGGATATGGCCAATGTGGGAATTTATTTTGATCAAATTTTTTACAGGTTTTTTTTTGTTTGTTTTAATAAGAGAAGAGAAAACATTTTCATTAACTGAAATCTAATTTAAAAAACTTTTAAAGGGGAAAAAAAAATGAAGTTAAAAATAGTCCCAGAACCCTTTATCTAAAAGGGAACTGAACTAAATTTATAACTTGTTAACTAATTCATAAGATGCACTTTTTGAAAATTGATTTTTAAAATATTAATGCAATTAATAATTCAAGCTATTATAATTTAATGTTACTTTATTATAGTTTTAAATATCATAAAATATCCATCTTTTAAAGTGGAATATAACCACTATTTCCTAAATTACTAATCAATAAACAATTGATAAAGGAATAACCATCAGGATTATTTAGATATGGTGTAGTTTGTCTAATGAGGTAGTGAGTGTTCAGTCACTGGAAGGTTCAAAAAATGACTAAATGACTATCTGTTGCAGATATAATAGAGAAGATTCCCAGGTTAGGTGAGAAGTTGGACTTGACCTTTAGGGATGCTTCTCACTCAAAGATTCTGATTCTGATACAATGTAATTTTTAATAATTGATAAAGAATGACTCTAAAAATTAGTGTTACTGAAACATGTTTTAAACAGTCTGAATTAGTTGAATAGAGCCAAAAAAAATTTTATATATATATATATATAGTTTCTCCTTAAATTTACTATTTAATTGCATGTAAACAAGCAGAATTGTTCAAATAAAATTTAAATTTTTTTCAAACTGTAAAATAAGAGTCTTCAAGGCTGGATCCGCTGCCCAGTCGATCTTTGCTGCCATAACAATATGCTAGAATGAAAATAAAAAATAGGTACGTTGAATATTCTTGGAATACTAATGCTAACATTTTAATATAAGAGTGCTTTCTATTAAAATAAAAATTTTACTGCATATTTTCTCTGCTTAATTTGATTCAGGGGCCTGAATTTATTTATAGAGGATGAAAGAAATCATGGATCTTATAGTTGTGGGAAACAGATGTTTACAAATAAGTATTTGTTCCTGTTAATGGTTATTTTACAATTTAAAATACCTAAGAAAAGGTAAACAGTTGGTTGGGATTAGATTTTTTTGTTTGCTTTTTAAAACACTAATGAGAAATAGCAAGAAAGAATATTAAGAAACTTAGGAACAGTTAGGTGGAGCAATGATGAATAGAGTCCCGAACTTAGAGCAAGTTCTAATTCTATCAATATTAGCTATGTGGTCTTAAACAAATTACTTAACCTTCTCTGAGCCTCAGTTTCCTTACTTATAAAGTGAAAATAAATGTAAGAATCAATGATATAACTTGCAAATCTTAAAATGGTCTGTAAATACTATTATTAAATCAGGGTCAGTTTATACCTACAATGAACTTTCAAACACTTGCCAAATTAAGGAAAAAATCTATTTCTTATTTATAATTATATATATATATATATATATTTATATACATTTATATGTATATATAATTTTAATACTAATGAACTTTAGTTGATAGGCAGTAACACTGATAGGCAATAACAAACAAATAAAGCTGAGAGTAAGTGTAAGTGAAAGAATTAATAGAATTAAAAAGCTCTCAT
The DNA here is from genome assembly GCF_048593235.1 of Sminthopsis crassicaudata. Lineage (NCBI taxonomy): Eukaryota > Metazoa > Chordata > Mammalia > Dasyuromorphia > Dasyuridae > Sminthopsis > Sminthopsis crassicaudata. The sequence continues at coordinate 586,515,815 of NC_133617.1, forward strand.
TAGTAATGAATTTTTTTGATAGATAATTGGGAGTACACATTTATCTTTGCATCAATAAAATAATGATAATAATTTTAAAAGACTCATTTTGAAGGTTAAGTTCCTCTTATAGTCTTAGTGGATTTCTTGAATGCTTTGAAATAAAGTCCTTTTTTAGTAGCTGTATTTAGTATTAATTTTAGTTGCTCTGTTATAAGCTGTTCAGTAAACTATATTAGTCAATCTACATGTCTTTTCTAATCTTTTACTTCTAATTTCAAACATAGGACAAGACTTCTAAGTAATTTTACTTTGATAAGAGCGGTTGATAAGACAGACTCTAATCCAAGAGAATATCAGATTTAATAACTGTCACACTCTAGAAAGTCATTAGGCCCATGACATGCCCATCCTTCAAATGCTAGCAATAATAGCTAGTTCCATTTGTAAAGTCCAAGAAATACTAATCAAATGATCTACTTTGTGCAATTAAAATACTTTTCCAAAACAACTTTTTCAACATTTTGGTAATTTGTAATTCTTCTGTTATAAACACAAGCTCTGGAAATCATTCCTTTATCTCTGATTACTGAGGAGCAACTGCTGATTTGTTGGTAAGTGCTAGCCTTGTAAATAAATCATTACACGCAGAAACTTTGAGCCTCAGATTCTTCTATTTCAGATATTAAACCAAGAGCAGAAAAATAAAGAAACTCGAGAGACATAATTCTGTTAGAGACTTTTGAAGCTATTCCACTGTACATGTCCTTAATGAAAATGCAATGAACCTATAATACATCTCCATTTTATTTGAAATTTCAAGGTCACATAAAACACCATGTAACTTAAATGGTCTAGTTTTTTTTTAAAATAGTGGAAAATTCAAGGATACAAGGTCTTGGATATATAAAGAAAATTGATAATATTCCCATTTTATGGGTAGAGGACACACTGGATCTTAGACTAGCTTGTGAATTACTAACAAAAACATTTTCTAAAATCACTATTATAAGTATGTTTAGACTTGCTGGGCTCACAGAAGGAAGGAACACTTAGCTAGTAAACTATTCTTTGAACCCAGGTAACCACGTTGAACATTAGGATGCTTAGACTTTCTGGGCCAACAAAAAGCACACTTGCCCAGTAAACTGTTCCTCGAACACAGGCAACCAAATTGCTATTTTGACTAATTCTGCTTTTAATAGACCCTGTGGCTAAGCTATTGTCTGGAAAAGATTACTTTTAGCTGCTTTAGTATTTCTACATTCCTATTCCTTAAAACTAGACTTATGGTATATGTTTCCTTCTCCTTGGCCCTAATTGCCAATTAGTTACCCATGCTATTTGGCCCACTCACTTTGGCAAAGTAAAGTTTTGCCAAGTGTTCTTATTCTAACTCCTCTCTTGCAGCATATATATGTATTTTAAAAATGCTATGGGCTATCTCAATGGATAGTGAATTTTCTCTCATTTGAAAGCTTCAAGAAAAAAAGATGACAATTTGTCAGTTCTTTTTAAGTGGAGAAATGCTATTTTAAAAATCTGACTAAATCTAAAATTCTGTGATTCTATTAAATGAGTTAACAATAGTAAGTTAAAGAATCTTCATGATAAAAGGGCCTTAAGGACCATTCCTTTTATTTTAGAAAATGGAGTACGTAAATGTTCTAAAGGTCACAAAGTAAATCACTGGCTGAGATGAAACTTGAACCTGATCAGGTTCCCACTCTCTCAGGCCCATGAGGTAATATTACTATACCAATTACATTGTCTGCCAAGAGCAACTGGCTGGTTAAGATATAGCAGTTCTTCTCCTGACACAAATTTTGCCCTCCAAATTCATATATACATTACCTGAAGAACATTTTGAATAATGACAGTTGTGTCTATCTCCTTTTGTAGGTTTTTCTTCATTTTAATTAGCAAGGGACTATTGTTCAGGAGGCTTGATTCATCTTTTTTCTTTTTATTCTCAGCCTTTATTTCTAGTACCTTTTCTTCTCCAGCTTTTTTAAACACTGTTAAATAGTAGACAAAATATTAAAACAATAAAACATAACAAATCAGAATTTTTAAGTATGAAAAGGTACATTTGTAACATTGAAATCTGAGGGACATTTTAAGCAAGAGAAAGGAAATTTTCAACAATAAAGCAATCAATTATTATTATTATTATTTTGCTGAGGTAATTGGGGCTAAGTGCTTGCCCAGGGTCATATAGCTAGGAAGTGTTAAGTGTCTGAGATCATATTTGAACTCAGGTCCTCTTGACTTCAGGGCTGGTGTTCTATCCACTGCACCACCTAGCTACCCCAATCAATTCTTCTTTTTTCCCCCCCACTCTTTATTGAGAGAACATATTCATGGGTAATTTTTACATCATTGTCCCCTGCACTTCTGTTCTAACTTTTCCCTTCCCTCCCTCCACCCCTTCCCCTAGAGGGCAGACAGTCTTATACATGTTAAACATATTAAAGTATATCTTAGAGATACAGTATATGTGTGCAGATCCGTACAGTTCTCTCAAACAATCAGTTCTTAAGGTACTTTCATCCATGAATTACTGACTCAGTGACAAGAGACTTGCTGATTACCTAGTGACTTATCATCTGAAGCTTATTTGGATCCAGGTTCATATTGCTTTTAAACCTTTCCTCCATAAAAACATCCACTAGTACAACTTCTAAAATATTAATCTACAAATCAGTGGTGTCAAAAATCCACTTAATCTTTTGCTTTTAAGTCACCTCCAGCTTTTAAATAGGTGGAAGAATATAAAGTGGCTATTTATTATTATTGTAATAATATACTACTTTTTCCATCAGGATAGACAGGATTTATGTCTTTGAAAGACACTGGAAATGGATGAATTGGGCGCAGAGTTAAACATAAGAACAATGGGCCTGAATGCCTTTGATACACTGCATCATTGAAATGAAATAACTCCAAACTTCTTCCTCGAACAAAAGACTCTTTTTGTAAGAACAAAATTCTACCAATATTGCTGTAGACTCAAAGATAAGTCACAAAACAAATTTATAAGGTGTTAAAAATGAGAATCAGCCAGGGACCAATGGAGAAGCACATGGTGCAACATTTCACATACAAGCTATGATGAAGTGTCTAGAGCTAATACCATCAAAGGAACAGGTGAACAAACTTTTGACCATGGACTCCTCAAATGAGGAAAAAAGCCCAAAGATAGGCCACATGGGCCACTGGAAAAGAATATGAGGTAACTGTGACTTTCAAAGATATGGAGCCCAATCTTTCAACTTGTAGCATCTTTTTTCACTTTTTGCATTTGAACTTGTAAAATATACTGTTCAGTATTATCTTTAAAATTCTGACTTAGTGGAACAAAATGGATGATGCTAGAGACATAGCTACTTTCAAGGGAAGAAACAGTGAAAACAGAAGGATTTCAACAGACTATGTACTATATACCTGACATTCTATTAAGTGCTTTACAAATGTTATTTCATTTGATCTAGAAAAAAAGAAATGGTTCTTTGGTTCATCCCAGCTGCCCAGTAGACCTAGCCCTAAATGCTTCCAGACCTTTAGAAATGTCAGTATTAACATGTGTTAAGAGATTCAAAGTCTCCATTTACTAGTTTTCAAAGAAATAATGATAACATATACTCTCTATCTCTCTTATTTTTTGGAGAGGTGATGGGATTCAATTTGCAGGCATCTGTTTTTTTTTGGATATGAACAATTCAAGAACTTGTTTTGCCTGTGCATATTTGGTTACCAGAGGGTTTATGTTTATTTTTTACCACAGGTGCAAAGCTGGGGGAAGGGAAGAAGAAAAATATTAAATTTTTGCTCTCTGAAAAAAAAATAAAAGAACATATATTCTCTTCCACATGGCGACATTTTAATCATCAATCTAGGGATGTCTGGCAGCCAGACATATTAACAGAGGTACAAAGTGTAATGCAGAACAACTAAGTGGTTATGCATCTAAACATCTCAGATTTGAATTTGGTATGATTGGCAAAGATATGAAGATAGTCATTAACTTTGTTTTCATGAACTGACAGTGTGGTTTGTGCTTATTTTATAGCACTGAGATAAAGGAGAGACAGAAAGAGATGAAGAAGAAAGAGAGAGTAGAACAGAATGGGGGAAAAGGGAGAGAGAGACAGAAGGGGAAAGAGAGGAAGAGGAAGAAGGAAAAGCAGGAGATGGGAGAGAGAGAAGAAAAGGGAGAAGGACAGGGGGCAGAAGAAGAGGGGGAAAGAGAGAGAGGGGGGGAAAGGGAGGAGAGAAAAAGGAGGGAGAGGGAAGATGGAGAGGAAAGATGGGAGAGGAAGAGAGGGAAGAGATAAAGGAGAGAGAGAAGAGAAAGGAGAGGGAGAGTGGTCTTCTTGAGATTAGCAGATTTCCTGTTAAAAAAGTAGGAAAAGATATAAAAGAATCCACAGAATAGACAAACCAGAGGGATTGCCCTCTGTATAACTGAAGGGAATAACCAACCATACCAATAAAATTCACATATTTATTTCAATACACAGAAAATAACAATGTAAATTATAGGAATTTTACATACTTAATCTCTTCTTCTTAACTTCCAGCATTTTCTCCTCCAGGTCCCGAGTTAGCTATTAAACAAATTTAAAAATAGGAAAAAGCATTTTTCCAGCAAAATACACAGTCCATAAGCACTGAGTACATATCTACTATGTTGAAAATAATCAACAGGAATTTAGAAATATGAACAACTGAATATGAATATTCAGAAAATTTCAAGTCACCATCAGGGCAGCTACTTCATCTTACGTACCCTGACGGTAATACCTCAGGATTCAGAACTCAAGAACCTTAAGAATAGACACAAGACTTCAAGACCACCAGTCTTACTTTTAGAAGGGGATATGCTAAAGAGGGGAGCATGAGAAGTAACCCCAATGGAGATTAGGCTTGGTGATTGTTTCTCACAGTCATCACAGACTCAAAGTAAAATTCTTACCTTCCCCCCAACCCCCAAGTCTTTGGCAGTGTCAAATGATTTAGCAGCAGTAACTACTTATTTATCAATGGAAATTAAAGATGCAGTATTACCTATTTTCCTGTTGTACTGTAAGGACTAAGGGACCTTTCCCTCTCACCTGCACCTTAACCCTTCTAGAACTTGTTTTCCTAATTAGAAAGGTGAACTCCATCTCATCCATGCAATGATCCAAGACTATGAGGGATTCATGATGAAAAATGCTGACCACATCCAGAGAGAGAGCTATGGAGTCTGGATGCAGATCAAAGCATACAATTTTCGTTTTTTGGTTGTTTTTTGCTTTTTCCTTGTGTTCCAAGTCTTCTTTTACAACACAATGTGGAAATATGTTTAACATAATTGTACATGTATAAGCTGCTTATATCCATTTGCTTCCTCTCTTGGAGAAAAGAGAGAAGAGAAGGAGAAAAATTTGGAACTCAAAATTTTATAAAGACAAATGTTAAAAATTATTGTTATGCATAAGTGGAAAAAAATAAAATATTAAGTTAAAAAAAAAAAAAAAAGAAATGCAAGCTCCTTGAGAGAAATAACTTTTCAATTTATATTCCCAGAATCCAGCCTGATACTTTACACGGTAAGCTTTTAATGACTTTTTCCATTCATTTTGGCATATGCCTACCAACTTTTCCTTCACTTTATCGCCTTAAAAGATAAAGTATTAAATATTTCAAAAACTAATTTGGAAGAGATGTAATAGCATACTAGATAGAAAATACAATCAAGAGGTACAACTATGTGACAGTGGATAGAACATTTGGCTCTAAGGATCTGGAGAACCTGAATTCAAATCTTATTAGCTATTTGACCATGGGCAAGTCATATAACCTCATTTTTTCTTCCCCTCTCCCCTCAAAAAACCCCCCCAAAAAGCAAAAAAACAAAAAAAGAAAAGGCAAACAAGAAAACTGAGTTGTCTGGTCTAATACATATTTAACACTTTCATATTAGGTCCTATGGCAATGGTGATTAAAAAAAAGCTCCAGAAATCCAGAATTGTATCCCCACTGTCTTTACTGCCTTTCCAGTAGAAAGATCAACTAAGAATTAAATTTATTAACAAATCCTTAATAAAGGAGAATCAACATTATTTTACAAAACAGTTAAAAGATATCCTTATCTATTTTTAAGGTACACAGATGGGAATATTGAAAATGCTAAATTTGGTTGAATCCAGCAAATACAATTAAAATATAGGTTTTTAGGGACAAAGATTTCAAAGGAGGACCTACTTTAGATCAATAGATTTAAAAGACCAGAAGGACTCACAGAGTCAAGCATCCAACCAAATCAAAAAGAAAGAAAAGGATTTTGATCTATAGATAATACTTGCCTCTTCAACTGGGTTTCAAAACATTTGCTAATTAGCAAGTGGACTACAAGAAAAGTCTAACCAATGATTCTAGTACACATCTTTTAAGATTGGGAATGTGGTTCTTTGCAACACTGTTGTGTTTTTTTTTTTTTTTAATGCTTTTATTGAGACATTTTGTTTTTATATCTCCTTCCTTTCCTTTATATCCAGAAATATATCCTTCTGACAAAACCAAAACCATTCACCATCTCCACAAATTAAAGACAACTCAGTGTCCATTACCACCCTCTTCTCAATTTTTCTCTGAGATACAGACCATGCCCATCTAAATTTACCTGCCTCAGTACTCTGTACACAAAAGACATTCAATATATTTTTTTAAATAGAAAAAAAAATTGTTAAGATGAATATGGTTATACCAACCAATCAAACAGTCAAATATTACTATTTTTAACATACCATTATAGTCATCTTAAATGTTGTTTGTTGGTTTGTTTTCTGATTGTGGCTATTTTAATGGCATCAGTTCATAAATATACATCCATAGAAACATTCATTTTAATCAACTTCTGCTATCATAAAACAACAAAAGTATTCCAAGGAATTCCATATAATAGAAATTTGTTTGTATTATGAATTAATACATTTTCACTAACAGTCATCAGGAAATGTGTGTTTGGCACTCCAACTCTGCAGTAAATTCACACCACTAACATATTTCAAATATATCTGACTACAAAGTATGATCAGATAGTATGCTTTAGGGAATTTCTTTCTCCTCAGAAAGAACACTGAGGCAGATAAATTTAGGTAAGCATGGTTCCAAGCCTTCAGAGAGTGTAAAGTTGTTCAATATTTTTGGATTTAAATTGGAGAAAAAAATTCATAAAAATGAGAAACAGGTGGGATAAGAGATGAAGGAGAGACAAGAATTAAAAAAAAAAAAAAAAAAAAAAAAAAAAAGAAGCCAAAATGGTTCGGATAATTATGTTGTTAATGACAGAAGTGTGAAAATTTGGAAAAGATAAGACTGGTTTAAGAAAGACAATAGTTAAGCTTAGTGCTTAGGTCAGGACTAGAGATAAAGCAGAATCATTGCAAAGAAGTGATATTTGAAATCATCAGTAGATAAATTAAATAGCAAGGAAAATACGTACCTGCTGTGCTTTCAGGATTGAACCATTAACAGTTAAAATGTTTTTCATAATTGCCCAGATTGGTCTAAACAAGGAACAACAACAAAAAATGTGAATTACAATAAATTTGTCTCTCATTAATAAAAGAATTAAGTAGTAGGTAGAGATGTTTTGATGTTTATTAAATCAGATGTTAACTATGATAAACTTTTGCGCCACAATAATTTTATGCAAAACAAAACAAAAAAGTTGTTACTAGATGACATATGACTCATCTTAAAATGTTGGTCACTAAAATAATAATCAATGTCTTATAATGTAATAAGTTTTTAAAAATACCATATTTAAGGGGATAATACATTCCCCTGAAATCAACTTGAAACCTAAAGGACATCCTGAATTTTAAATAAAACCAGGCATCTCTTCTGCCTTATTCCATTCTAAGAGTCAGAGAAGACAAATTTGATTTTGGCCAAACAAAGATTGTGTGACAAGGTGTATCTATATTACATGAACCAACCAGATCACTTATCAATCTACATACTTTCCTAATGCTCATTCATACAATGAATGTTGGAACTAAATTCATCTTCCATCAAATGAATCCTATCCAAGGAAAATCTATTTTTGTACCCATCCTTCCCAATTCTGTTCTTAAGTTGTCTGCTTTTTCACCCAGCCACTTTCAAAAACACCTTTAAACTTCTCCAGATTTAGTTTAGAATTCACTACTCACCAATACAATTCAACTCCCTAATTACATTCAAAGGGGAAAGGAGGGAGTCTTACCCCTTTAAAGGATTATCTTATTTCCCCTGCCAATGCTACAAAAAAAGGCTTCAATCTATCTTATTTCTGCTCATTTTAGTTATAAACAAAGTAATCCCTATCCCTTACTCTTATACCTTCTCCAATAACACTATTACCCTCTGAGTTCCTCAGCGATATTTTCATTTGCTGGCCATACACTTAAAACCACCAACCCATAAAAATGGTAGGTTTTTTTCCTTTGATGCCTAAAATGTCTCTTTTGATTGCCATGCCCTTATAGTTCCACTACTTGTTGACCATGAAAGAAAGCCATTTTATCTTAATCTGTGAAACCAAACTAATTTCACTCATTTATTTCTGTCCTCATAAAGTCAAGGAAAAATTAAAATCTTACTCAAAATCATCATCCTTTTTTTCCAGTTTTTTCTCAAGGGCATGTGCAACCTGGATCCTGGAATAATGCAAAATGTTACATTACATAACAAAGAAACACATTCAGGACAAATCAACTAGAGAAAACAGCATCATGCATTATGAGTTGAATATACCACACATTTCTGTAGTTGGTTTTTTTTTTTTAATTTAAGCATATGGCAAAAGCTTTGATATTGTACAGATCATCTTGTTTCCTAAACCATACTTTTACTACTACTACTAAACATTTTTTTACAACATACCTTTACTACTAAAGTACAAAGGATATGTACTTTCTTTCTAGCTCTGCTTTGGCTTACTAGGAGAACCTGATACCCCGTACCTTGATGGGTCTCTCCAAATTTACCATGGTTAGTCTTCAGATGACAGTCACAGTTCATTATTAGGCCTGCCCTTCCTTGGAAGGCTTCCCAGCATGGAAAAGTCTGCCCAGTTTATGCTTTGGCAATATCACCTCAACAACAGTAATCTGATCATTTTCTCTAATTCTATAGACTATTACATTGGAGTTTTGACCAGTATTGGATTACATCTGCAATTAGTATTGTCTGATAAAACAAGATAAAATTTCAGCGCAAAATCAACAACTTAACAAAATTCCAATAACACAAAAGATTCCAACAGTTCCTATTTAATGGAAATAGGAATTGGTCTGTGTTTTTAAAAAGATGTTGCTTTGTTATGAATTTCCAATTTGTTTTCATTATTTGAGAATGACTAGTCTCTTCCAATTATTAAATTATACCACTTTTAAGATTTGCAAAGCACTTTATATATAATATACACAGAGAAATATGAAAGAGAGAGAGCAAAGCAATATATATTTAATTTGGTCCTTACAACAACCCTGAAGAGTTAGGAGCTGTTATTATCCCAATTTTACATATGAAGAAACTGAGATAAAGGTTGTTACTTGTCCAGGGTCACATAACTACAATGTTTAAAGTCAGATTTAATAAACTCATGTCTTCTTGATTGAAGTTCTGGATTCTATTCACTGTACCACCCAGATATTACTTCAAATGAATACATTCAGGCAATAACATTTTTTATTTTGTCAAATAATTTTGAACCCCAAATTACCTTTTTAAAGCTAGAGTTTTTGCTTCTAACTCAATCTTCATTTCTTCCATTTTCCTTTCTAGATCTTCAATCCTATTAAGCACCATAAAAACAAAAAACAATAGAAGTCATTTGTAAGAACTTAAGGAAATCATTTTGTATTTCTGGAAAGTTTCAAATGCACTATTACTGCCAGACAATAATTTCATTCTGCAAATGAGAAAAAATATACCATTTTATGCTGTAATAAATGTAGAAGGGAATAAAATATTTTCCAGCTAATTATTTTAAAACATATATTTATGACTTCCAGAGTCAAATTTCCACATCTTAGCCTTTCTTTAGAGCTGAACTTAAGTATTTCAACTAATTTATTTCTCTTTTTTTTTTTTGAGGCTGAGGTTAAGTGACTTGCCCAGGGTCACACAACTAGGAAGTGTTAAGTGTCTGAGACCAGATTTGAACTTGGGTCCTCCTGAATTCAAGGCTGATGCTTTATCCACTGCGCCACCTAGCTGCCCCTAATTTATTTCTCATACAATTTTGTACTAATTATATTCATACCTAGTGTTCACTATTACTTAGTTTTGTCTCCCATAGCTTCTCTTCCCCTAGGCATGTTGTTTCCCACTATCAGAATGTAAGATCCTCAAGGATAGCCCCTTTCTCTTTTATATTTGTGTCTAGAGTACTTAGCAAAGTGAATGGAAAAAGAGTAAATATTTAGTAAATTCATAGTCTTTTGGATGAAAACAAGCACCATTGAGACTAAGTCCCAAGATATAGTGAATGGAAGATAACATCCTCGAAGGAGATGAGAATAAGTAGTTATTAAGCACCTACTATGGCCAAATACTATGCTAGAAATTTCCTTAGTATTCTCATTTAACAGACACAATAACTGTGAGGAAGGTAAAAGGAAATATTTCTCCAAGTAACATTCTACAAAAGGAAACTAAGAACATACTTTTGAATTAAGTTATCTTCTGTACATTCTTCTGTAGGACTCATTTTACCTACAAAATAAGCAATATTTTAAAAGTTACTAATATAGCTTCTACTGAGGAACATACATACAAAACAAAAAGACTTTTCACTAATATCAGCTCCCATCAGAGGCTGAGTACAATTTAGTCTAAGATGTTCTAAGCTGAAGAGGAAGAAAAGAAAAACACTTAACGCCATGAAAAACTTATCAATCTAGTTTTCTCTTGGAAAAAATAAAGATTGCAGCAGGCTAACTTAGCAGGCTCCCCATATACTATAACATCTGACACACTGGTTTATAAACAAGTTTGATGGAGGGGACCTGTAAGTTAATCAAGAAGTGAACAGAATTTAAAAAAAAAAAAAAAAAAAAAAAAAAAGATAAAGGAATCACTTTTAAATAACCGATATTAAAGACTCCCATAGATATTCAAATACTTCATTTCCCAGTCTTAAACTTGTCTTTACTTAGAGAAATCATATTTTGTGATGCATAAATCTTTTAAAAATGCAAAGATAATATTGTGAAAAAGTATAGGATTAGTATAGATTATACCTAGATTTGTAATAGAAAAGGGAGCCAAGATCCTTGCAGTTACAAACTTCCATTAGTAAAATGAAAGGAAATGATAGGGTAAGTCCTATAACCAATAAACAACAAGCATTTAGTTTAAGTATCTGCTTTGTGTCAGGTACTATAGTTGGGTGCTAGAGATATATAGCCTCTATTGCTCTATAGCCATAAGTAGAGCAATCCTTACATCCTATGGAAAGAAACAAGCACACAAAAAATATATACAAAAGAAATCCAAGGGGATTATGTCTAGAAGTAGAGAGAGACCTACAAAGTTCAGTTCCAGGCATTAGGCCCCTTGTTATCATTGCCTTATAAAAGAGTATGAAAAGGAACATCAAAGGTTACTTTTTTTTAATGAGATTACTGGGAAGAGGTTTGAGATGAGCCAGAAAGGGTATCTGCAGAATGCAGTTTTGTTGTTCAGTCATTTCAATGACCCTATTTGAGGTTTTCTTGGTAAAGATAGTGCAATGGTTTGTAATTTGCTTCTCCAACTCATTTTACAGATGAGGAAACTGAGGCAGACAGGGTAAAGTGACTTGCCCAAGTTCACATAGCTAGTAAATATCCAAGAACTCATTTTCTCTGACGGCACAAAATGATTATAATCTATGACATTCACTTTAATCCTCAATCCTTCGGATGCTGCTTGCAGCGTATTCAACACTTCAAGATGAAATATAAAACAGTATCATTATTTTACATGGAAAACTTGTTCATACAACTGGATTAATAGGGCTTTAAAAATGTAATTGATCTAAGACTCACTTTACAGCTAAGCAAATGGGAGCAGAAAGAAGTGATGTGCCTTGTCCAAGTTCACACAAAAAAAAATCAACAGTAGAATTAAAATTTGAACACAGGTGTGACTCAAATCTAGTACTTTTTTACTTTTCAGACTCTGAAAGTTCTTGAAGATCAAGGAGTGAGTCTAAATTTTATTCTGTAGTACTAGACACAAAAAAAGATACGCACAAATTTGGGCAATGAATATTTGAACACGAACAATTTTCTGTAAAGTTTGGCAGTGAGGTGTCATAGTGGATAAAACTGCCAGGCCTGGAATCAGGGAGATTCACTTTGCTGAGTTCAAATCTGGCATCAAACACTTCCTAGCTGTGTCTCTCAGAAAGTCATCTTATCCTGTCTTCATCAGCTTCCTCATCTGTAAAATGAGCTGATGAAAGAAACAGCCAACCATTTCTGTTATCTCTACCAAAAATCGGGTTACGAAGAGTCAGGCAAAACTGAACAACATAAACAATTTATTTTCTATTATTCTCTCTACAAGTAAAGCCAAGAAAACAAAAGTTAAATGAAGACTTACTTGCTTCAACATCTGCTTTATATTCCATTAGTTGTTGTTTAATTTGATTCTTTAGTCTATAAATGGAAGAAAAGCACCATTAGAATAAGGTAGGAATATAATAGTATTATATAGCCTTCTAAATATAATACTACCATATATTTCCACAGGAATGTCAAATTTTGGAAAAGACAACTAAAGTTTTCTAAATTTTCTATGGGTCAAGAGGAAAAGAATAAAAATCAGTATATGAAAATGTACAAAGTTTATTGGTTTACCCAATAAAAAACTGGTCAATGACTATTTTAGGTCAAGAATATGTCCAATGCTTTTAGAGAAGGGATTGTGTCCTGCTGCTCTTTGATTATAAAGAAATAGGTCACTGCTGGGGGCAGTTAAAGAATGAACAATCAAAAAAGTTAAATCCCCTCCTTTAGGATATTTAAAGGTATACTCAAAACCAAAAGTGATTGTTTCAATGTTTTTAAATAATTCAAAGCACACTATGTAAAACAGAAATCATTATGTAAATAATGATAAATAATCAGCAGTTTTATGAAGCAGTCACATGAACATGGTCTGTGCTTCTCTTTGGCAAGGCTATCATTTCTATGCTTAATCATTCAAATATCCTGGAGAGGGGCTGCTGGGAGGCTTAGTGGATAGAGCACCAGCCCTGGAGTCAGGAGGACCTGAATTCAAAATCCGAACTCAGACACTTAACACTTTCTAGAAGTGTCTCTGGGCAAGTCACTTAATTCCCATTGCCTAGAACCCTTCCAAAAAAAAAAAAAATTAAATAAAAAAAAAAAAAAGTCCTGGAGGTAGTTTGAGGCAACATTATAGATTTTTAAAATGCTGTTTGACTAAATTTGATGATTAACTCCTGTCACTCAGTGAATAGAGGATGGTACTTTCAGATAAAAGAACCCTTTTTTGAGGATTTAAAAGATAGAAACCGCCCTGCCTAAATCCTGAGTTTCAGACACTAAGTAAATTACTCCAAAGAACAAGGTCCCGATCAGACAATAAGGAAGTGATGAACTGGAAGTGCAGCCCGTACGCACAGGTAACTCCTCCACTTGGCCAGCCGGGGCTGGCTACTTTTAGCTCCCTGACAGCTCAGCGGCTTCCTGTCTGTGTGGCGAGGGTTTGCACAGAAGCCAGCAGCCAACTTTCAATTCTGGGCTTAGAGCCGGGGTGGAGCTAGGCTGGGGAGGGGAAGGGCTAAGAACCTGAGCAGCTGCCGAACCATATTCCAATCCTCATCCTCCTCGCTTTCTTTTTCTTCATTCTCTTTACTACCGGACGCGGCCGGAGGGGACCCGGGTCTGCTCCGGTCCGTGGGCCTGGTCTGCGGGGCGCCGGAGTCCGGCGCAATGTCTGTAACGTCCCGGCCCGGGCCGGGCGCTGGGCGCTGGGACCTCCGCACCAGCTTTTCCTCTCCCCACCCCTCCGGGCCTAAGTGGCCGGACGCGACAGCCGGCACTTTGTCTGTCCGGTGCGGAGCGTCTCGGGCGCCCGGCGTTTCCTCGTCTTCGCCTCCAACCGCGTATTTGGCCCAGGCGGACGCCCTCCGCCTCCAGGCCCCAGCCCCCTGTCCGTCCTCCTCTTGCTCCCGCACTCTCACATCTCCGCCGCTCCAGCCGCGCCGGGGCGTGGCGCCTGTCTCGGGCGCGGCCTCCCCCTCCCCCCGCGAGTTCCTGCTCGCACTACTTCTGGCGCTCACAGGTGCAGCGCCCTGAGCTTTTGCGCTCCCGCTAGTCCCGCTTTTGGGGCGCAGGGACATGGGGATGCGGACTTCCTCTTCTACCTCTCCTTCCTCTTCTTCCTCTGGCACATCCAAGTCCCGACTGATCCTGCTCTTGGAGCGCAAGGACCTGTTGCTCCCTCCTTCCTTTCCCTCCTCCTTCCGGAGAAGCCGGTTTACACTAAGTTTGGCGCCGAGGGTGTCCCGGACCTCCCCTTCGTCCTCCTCCGGGGAGTCGGGGCCGAGGGGGCTGCGGTCCGGCCGGACCTCCTGGTCCTGCTGCGCATTCTTGCCGGTGCTGCGACGCCGCACTTCCTCCTCTTTTCTCCGAGAGCTCCTGCGGCCGCTGCGCCTGACTCGCCGGGACTCGGTGCTCGGCGCTCCCTCGTCCTCCTTCAGGGTATGTGTTATAGAGCGGCGCTGGGAACGCCGCAATGCGCCGCTCCGTGCTCCCGCTCCCTCGTCCTCCTCCCGGCGAGAGTCCCGGCTGGAGCCGGGCGTGGCGCTCGGAGCTGCTAGATGCTTCTCAGCCACCGCTTCCTCCTTCTTCTCCTCCTCTCCCTCCTCCCGAACGTTCACACCCCTGCCGCGCAGAGAGCGCCTAGGCCTGGGGCCGGAGTGAGGCGTGGCTCGCGGAACGTCCTTCTCTCCCCCCGGAGCATTCCGGCGGGGGCTGCTCCCGGTGACTGGGGACTGGGCGCCCCGCACCCCTTCCTTTTTCTCACTCTCTTCACTGCCCACAGCCTGGCTGAAGCGGCGCGTGGTCTGCCGGGTCCTGGCGCCCCGCACTTCCATGCCCGGACCGGGGGCTTAGCGGGAAAGAAGGCACCCAGGATTCCC
Source organism: Sminthopsis crassicaudata (assembly GCF_048593235.1). Taxonomy (NCBI): domain Eukaryota; kingdom Metazoa; phylum Chordata; class Mammalia; order Dasyuromorphia; family Dasyuridae; genus Sminthopsis; species Sminthopsis crassicaudata. Next base: position 586,530,993 of record NC_133617.1, read on the forward strand.
GCGTTCTGCGGCGTTTGGAATTTGTAAGGTCACGTGTGGCAGGAGGAGGAGCCAGAGGCGGGGCTGGCCAGCCGGGGGCGGGCCTTGGGCCAAAGTTCTAGGCTCCGGGTTCCCAGAGCAGCGCTGCTGTTCCTGCACTCTTACGTAGCGATGTCAGGCTTCTTAGCCTCCCTCCTGCCCATGCCCTCCCTCTTGTCGTGCTATAGATAAGCACTGGGACTGATTTCATAAATTCATTCCTGGAAAGGATCCTGGGGGTCTCTGTAAAGAGATTTTCCCAAGGTCACATGGCAGTACCTAACGGGTGGGGTTTTGTTCTTTTTAAATTTTACATCACAACTCCTGGTAGAGGGGGAGGGGGAGAGAAAGAAAGAAATCTAGCAGATATTGGAATAATTTTGAATTACTCCATCACTGCCATGTCTTGTGTGAGCCACAAAGTACCCCCGAGAGTATTTCTATTTTCCATGAGTCACGTTACCAGGCAGATGCACCGGACGCAGCAAGACTGTGGAAAACAGAAATATTAGTTTCGGGGGTCCCGTCACAGTCTGCTTCGTAAACTCCATTATGCTTTCTGTGCAGCTCATCAGTGGAGGGGCTCTACCTGTGTAATAGAATCCTTAAATCAGGGAGTCCAGACTTCAAGACACCCACAAGGCACTAATTCCAAGTTTATATCAAATAAATCAATATTAGCATTTTATATCAAGATGCTAATATTGGCTTTGCTAGCGTTGGTTTTAGGAAACATGGTTTGACATGTGGATTATTTCCTTTTCTTTATCTGTCCTGCTCCCCACATCCCCTACTCTGCTCCTCTCGAGTTTCTTTTTCAGTTGTGATTTTTCCCACCTATAAAGATCGCATCAATCTCAAACCAGTAACTTCCATTTTTCCCCAAGTCTGTGTTATATAGTTTGATTTGGTTTTCTGGGCAAAGATACAGCAGTTTGCTATCTCCTTTTCCAGATCATTTTTCAGATGAGGCAGATAGGGTTAAGTGACTTTCCTAGGATCATACAACCAGCAAGTATCCGAGGCCTGTTGACTCAAGGCTGGGTAGTCTTACCTACTTTGTCATATACCTTTCTGGAACTAGACCTGGTTTAAAAAAAATGAAGAGTGTTCCTAGGTTAGTTACAGCATGGCGCAGTGACAAGAAGCTGAAGGGATAATGGAGTGTATTTATTCTTATTAGCATATCTTGATATTTTCACACACTGGAAATTGAATTCCATCCTGTAAGGGTAACTAACAAGTGGTTAAAATAAGAAGAAAAATGGATTTCGAAATTTACTTCTGTGTTTAACATTTTCCATCTTTATGGATGTCCCTTGTATTAAATTCCTGTGACTGCTTAGAATATTCAAAAATTCAGCCTATGGGAAGACTTTTCCAATCCCTTACTCCTCTGTAGTGCTCTTTTGTAAATATTTCTTTGCCCATTTTCCCCATTAAGTTATGAGTTGCATGAGGGCGGGAACTGTTTTGCCCCTTTGTATCCCCAACACTGAACTCAATGCTTGATTTATAGTAGACACTTGATAAATATTTCCTAACTCATTGAACCTGGATTCCCTTTCCCAGCCACAGCTGGTCTTTTCATTTCATTCAAGGTATTCCTAGTATTTAATGTTTTAGAAAGAGAGATACCATTTATGTAAGAGGCCCTCCTCATATGGAGTTTATCATCCAGTAATTTTTATCCTATTGTAGTTTCTTGCAATTATTTTTAGCTTCAGGTTGACAAATTGCTGATATTTCCATAGCATGAAGCACTTTATTCAGAAACTCCTTGAGGTATATGCGTAGCAGTGGATGTTTTTAAGCCAGTTTCCAAGTTGCTTTCCAGAATGGTTGTACCAGTTAATATGTCCAAGTGTGCCCAAATCCCTTCAACATTGACTATTTCCAGGTCCAAGTTGGCTGAGTGTAAAAGTAAAACCTCAGAATTTTGATTTATTTCTCTTATTAGTGGTTTGTGCTTGCTAATAGTTTGTATTTTTGTGAAAACAAAATTCGAATAAAAAAATTGATATCTTCCAGTTGAAACATTCCAAGTGAGATATTTGTTTATAACTATCAGATTGGCTAAAATGATTTTAGGGGAGTGACAGATGTTGGAAGGATATGAAAAAACTGGAACACTAATTCAATGTTGACGGAATACTACTTTGCTAATAGAAATGATTAGGTTGATCTTAAAATAAAAAACACATGGATACTTACATGAAATAATGAACAAAATGAGCAGAACCAAAAAGACATTGTATAGAGTAACAGCAATATTATTTTAAGAACTTTGGGTGAAAAGTTATGTTGACTTATTACAAATACCCAAATTAACAAAGGAGATAATGAAGATGCTTTCTACATCCAGAGAAAACTTAAGAGGTATGTGTAGAATGACATATATATATATATATATATAAAATATTTATTTATATATTTAATATATGTCTAGTGGTAATTGTTTAGGCAGGATAAGGGAAGAAAAAAAGATACTTGGATATTAAGTTTGTTATATATTTAAAATGAATAGCAAGTTATACATATTTTTAAAATTGTGTAAAACTTTAAATAAAATTAAAAATAATTTTAAATGTTATACTGTTATATAGCTGTTATATAAAGTGCTTGTTTTATTTCATAAATTAAAACAAAAATATAAAAATAAACCTTCCGTGTCTTAAAAATATATTTTGTCACTTTCTTTGCCATGGAATTGAAAGCATTTTCTTGTAGGGTTATTGCAAATTAAGTGAAAAAATATTTTAGTATTATTAGTGTTAACCAAATTCTACCTAAAGTATAGGGGAACTACCTAAGAGCAAAACAGAGGTAGTGGAAATTTGGAGTCTTAGATTAGATTATCAAAGGGGAAATGTCAGATTTCAAAACACAGTATATCTCAGAAAAGATTAATCTTAAATCTGCCTGAACAAGAGTCCTACAAGGTACCAACTTATTTCAAGTCGATTTAGAATTGGAAGGGAATATCAGTCAGCCAATTAATTCTATGTTTAGGAACTAGTTTTAAGTAGAAGAGCTTCTTCTGGAGTATTTTATACTTGGCTATTTGCCTATTAGTTAAACATATAAAAAAAATCAAATATACCGAGTTCTACCTACAAGTATCACCATCTTTATTCTTGAAAACACAGATGCAGATCATTTTAAAATAGGTTAGAATGTAGCTGCAAAGTGCAGAATACGAGCATTTAGTTCTACCCCACTATAACAGCATTAGGGTAAATGAACATATACAGTAAGTCAAAATGGGAACCTGAACCCATTTACTCCCAAGACCTTTTTGGGTTGCACGTCTGAAATTACCTTTATTGATACTGGGATTAATGGACAAAAGCTCTGGCATGGGGCTTTATATGGAGTGTGGAAAATGGAAAATTGATTTTTTATCTAGAGTCTTGATAGCCTTAACACTTTGATTATCTGCATCTTACTCCATGAAAAATAAAGCTGATGGCTGGCATTTCCTCAATAATTCCTAATCCAGTAGTCATACTAAAATATATAAACAACCATAAATCTTTCCAAAAGGAATGTCTGAAATGCAGCACATTATAGCATATAGTTCTTGACACTAATCTTCGAAGTTGTTCCCCTCCCTTACAAATAAGGGTATCTTCATGCTTGCTCATTTCTTTGAGCAATACCAGATTTCTGATATTTCCTCAGTTGGATGAACTTGTCTGTCCCACTCTTCTAGGTAAACAAGGCAATCATTAATTCATTCACTTAATATTTATTAAGCATCTACAAGACACTATGGAATATACAAAGTGCTCACATTTCTATAGCACTTTTGGGTTTACAAAGCATTTTCCTTATAGCAATCCTTTGATGTACATAGTACCCTTACAGTTATCATTTTTATTTTACATATATATGAAAACGAAATCAGAGATTAAGCATTTTAAGTTTCACATTTCCAAGACATAAGGAACTGATTCAAATTTCTAAAAAGAGCCATTCTTCAACTGATCAAATAGTGAAATAATCTGAACAGGTTATATAAATACATTAAGATCTAACACATTACAGAAATACAAACTAAAACAGTGCCAAGATTTTACCACATATCCACAGAATGGCAAAGATGACAAGCCTATACTCAAGAGATTGAAGAGGAAAAAGTCCCATGTGTACAAAAATATAGCAGTTCCTATTGCAGGGGAAATTTCTAGAAATTGAGGGAATGCTCATTAATTGGGGAATGGCTTAACAAATACAAACTTAACATCAATATTACAAAAACAAGCAATTTTGAAGACTTGCACAAATTGATGAGGAATGAGAGCAGCTGATACAATAACAATCCTGTAGGAACAAATTTTGAAAGCTCTTAAGAACTCAACATGATTGTACTTGATTCCTGAGGATTGATAAAGCCGGTTATGTATCTCCCCAACAGAGTTGATGAATTTAGGGAACAGAACATGTATTTTTTTTTTAACAGCCAATGAGACTATGCATATTTGTCACAAAAAAAAAAAAAAAAATCACCCCTCCCCCCCCCCAAAAAAGGATGTGGGGAAGGGCAAAAGAAAACAAATTTGTGCTAAGGAAAAAATGTTAACATGGTTCATAGTTAACAAAGGTTAGAGCCCAGGACTTTTAACCTAGGGTTTTCTGAATCTGGTGCTTTCTATACCAAGATAATTAAGATAAAAGTCATAATTATGACAGAAAACAGAACATGATCAGTAGGGATGACATTTAAATGCAAAATATAAATTACCTCACTAGACCCTCATCATTGCAAGTCTGTGAGGTAGGTGCTATAGGTATCATCTCCATTCTGCTGAAAAAACAAAACAGCATAGCCATCTTCAAAGCAGAATTTGAACTTAAATCTGACCAAGGGGAAATTCTCTGATCCTATACCACAAGATATAGTACCTCTCATACAGTTTTATGGAAAGAATGGTAGGTTTCTGGCATTTAAGGAGTAGCAGAAATGGAAAAAGCACAAATTAAGTCAGAAAAAGAGTACTTAGACAGGTAATCAAGTTTAAGGTTTTAGCAGTAAGTAATGTACATCAACTTTGAAGAAATGAGAACTTACAGAAGGATTTTGAAGAGAGGGATGACAACTATATATTAGGAAGATCACTGTGGTAGTGCTATTGAACAGGACGGCAGAGAAACCAAGTAGAGTTAATATCTAAAATCAGATTAGTGAAAGACAAAATTCTAGTTGGTTGAATTCTAGTGGTGGCAGCAGCAGGTATATTTTGAGAATGGAGAATTTGAGAATTTAGATGGAGACTGGATCAAATATCAGTCAAAAAAATGTTAAAGTTCTTATGCTTACTATAAATAAATAAAATCAGAAGGACCTGGTTTAAAGAAAAAAGGTTTTGGTTAGTTTCAAGTTTAGGCCTCTATTTGGCAAGCTCTCCAAGTGATATCAGCAGGCTGTAATGAAGAAGGGTTGATAAATAATTGGTAATTAAAATCAGATGAGGAGAAAGAAGCTGACAATTTGGGGAGAATGCTAACATTTTAAGGAACAAAAATAGAATCAGTGAAGACAGAGGTCAGAGAAGGTAGGACAACAACCAAGGTTATGTGATGCTGTAAAAAATAGAAGTTTCAATGTGGCCTCTTTGATTTGATAATTTGTGGTATAAATCCAAAATAGTGTGGATATGGGTTGGAGAAAAAAAAAAAGAGCAAAAAAGAAAGTAGAGAGGTAAACTCAAATATGGGGATATGAGAAGGATCTGAAGATAGAAATGATAGAAAGACAAAGATCAAAAGCAAAAGTGGAAAATGAATTTTTCAAGGAAATCTGGAGATAAGGAAAAATATAAAAGTTCCTTGGGACTAATGAAGTTATTCTTAAAGAAATAAACTATATAAGAAATTCTGACAAGGAATCAGCTGAACACAAAACTGTTTAATAAGAAACTAGAAGATCTGCAATTTGTTCATGTAAAATCTTCATGTACTTTTCAATATAACAATGAAAAAATCTTTTTCTATTTCTTTGGGTATGTAGTTTAGGGAGGCAAACCTCTTCTTTGCAGTCTTAATTACACGAGCCCACTGGCCTCTTTGTCTTTGATATGGCAAGCACAGCACTTATTTCACTTAGACTGAATGCAAGTTCCAGATTGACTCAATTTTTACCTGGGAAAGTCCAACCTGAACAAACAAAATCCCTAAAATATTTTTGAGAGGTGGGCATTAAAAAAAAAAGTTAACACATATAAGTAAAAGGGACAAAAGAAAACTTTATTATGACAAATATTTGGGAGCTATAATATGTACAAAAAGGCACATGGTGCCAATTTTATTGCAGATTTCACTACAGTTAAAGATCAAGTTACACTTTTGTTAGTGGCCTGGCTAAATCTTGAATTACTACAGAATTCAGCTGTGCAATAGTGCTGATCTTTGCATGCTTACTGCTGGCATATTTATTCTTGATAGCCTGAAAGAATTAAAAAAAAAATTGGCAGACATTATGGAAAACAAATCACCAAACAAAAGACAACAAAAATGTTATGTACCTGTCTACAAAAAACTAAAACTACCCCTCCCCACACACCCTCTTTTCTCACTCAAATCATTTACACCTCTGCCTTAACCCAGAAATTCCAGCATAATCTCTCCGCTTTTCCACTTACCATGTGTTTTGTAAGCCCCCGGTTCACCAGAATCACATTTTTAGCCATGTGCTGCATTACAGGAAGAAGGGCTTCCTCCGTATAAGACATGTAGTGTTGGAGAGTTGGAGTCTATATGAGTCAACAAATCAAATGAAAAAATAACTGTAAAGCATTTAGCACACTGCCTGACATACAGTAAGCACTATACAAATTTTAACTATTATTAACATTAAGAGATTCTTAAATGCTAAACTACACTTTGCATAAAATAAAAACTGCTACCTAAATTGATAAACAGTTAAATATGTGTATGTGGGTGTGTATGTCCAGCCAAATATGACTGCTACTTGTAATCAGATATCGTTTTAGAGAAGAGATAGTGAATTGATGGATGTACAAATAAGAACTTACTTCAGAAAACTTGCTACTCAAATTCTATAAAGGATCCTCATTTCTTCAAGCCTCTCTCATTTGGTTTGGGGGTGAAATCAAAAGAAATAGTATCTTAATATTTGCTTTGTAAATCAGACTGGCCTTAGCAGATTTACAGGCTGAAAAGTCACCATAAAAATAAAAAGTACCAAGAAGTTCACTCAAGTATAATATGGAGTATAAAGGGGCTTACCCATTCACCATTATCAAGGACTTTCAATGCCAAGCAAAATGCACTTGCGGCAATTTGGGAAGGAGGGAAGTGGACCATATCATAGTCCACCATGGTGAGTTCCATCAGGTATTTGGCTAAGGTGTGCTGTTCAATGTCAACCTGGAATGAGAAGTCATTTTCTTCTTGGCAAAGAGCCCACTAAACTTTTGTTTGGAAACCACTTAGTCTAAGATGAAAAATATCAAATTCCATTACCAATCTTTAAACTTCCATGATCATAGCCTATTACCTTTATTTAGCCAGGCCCAATCAATATCAGGACAGGCTTCATACCCTATCCCATCTTTTTTTTTTTTTTTTTGAGGCTGGGATTAAATGACTTGCCCAGCTAGGAAATGTTAAGTGTCTGAGACCAGATTTGAACTCAGGTCCTCCTGAATTCAAGGCTGGTGTTCTATCCACTGCGCCACCTAGCTGTCCCCCTATCCCATCTTCTAAACAGGTAGCTTCTTGCTGTCTGCCTTACCAGTACCATTTCTGGACTTCTGAAAACTATGTTCTGAATGACTATTGGTTTTTTTTCTTGGGAAATTCAGCTCACAGTCCAAATTATTCTTTATATAAGTTGTTCTGAATAGTAAGAAAGCATCCTCTGTTATCTCACTGACCCTCACTCAGACAAGGCTTCATAGCAGATCCATAGTCACCTTTCTTGAGATCAAGATGAGACTTGATCAGCACCTCTTAAGATCTTATATACTCTGAAACTCTCTCTTTGACCACAATTTCCTATCTTTCTACATGCCTCACTCATCCCCAAGTCTGGTTTCTGCCTTCATCTTGATCTCTGGAGTTTTGCCAGATCATAAGGCATCCCTACCCCCAACCTCATATGTAGTTAATTTAATCCATAACAGTGGGATACAGGCCCTCAATCTTCAATAGTAACAAGTCCCTGTAAGTCTCTATCACACCCCCTTCCTCAAGAGCTACCAAGTGGAAACAAGACCACACCCAGCCCATGGCAATCCTTTCATTTGCTTCCTATCACATGGCTACAGAGATATTTGTAATAGGCACAAGCTCCTGAATTAATACCAATTGTTGTCTTCCAGGAAAGCTCTTCTATTTTACTGGATCTGAGGTCATTGCTACCAAGAAAACCCTTTCCAGATTCCCCTATCTATATGTCTTATTACACTTATTACAATTCTTTCACATAGGGATTGTCAGCTTCAGATCCCTATAACCGTTCTTGTCTATCAGGTTGAGCAAAGTTTAAGAAATATGAAATGTAAAAGGTTAGTATGACTATGGTACTTAAGGCCTGCTTATTTTAGACTATAACTTGATCCATACCACCAACCTAAATCAGATTTAACTCACCTCTCCAACCTTGGATGCTCGGCGGAGAAAGTGCAAGGGTAAAGGACGACCCAGACTAAAGTCTAAAGCTTTTAGAATCTTCATTTCCATCTGCCTAATCTGGTGCTTGCTGTAAGTGTGGTCAGTTACAAAGGCAAAGTCTCCAATTTCAGGTGGGTACATTTCTTCGTACTTGCTGGCAATGAACATGGCAGTAACACCCACCAGCTGTAGCAGTTTCTTAGGCACACTATTATCCTGCAAAATTGACCCATGAACAAGTTAAGGCAATGAGAGTGCCAGCCAAAAGAATGCAATGCAAACAGACTTCTGTTCATAACAGATAGTTTCTTCAGGGATTTCCGTGGCAGGCAATACTTGAGAGGCACTCAAGAGAAACACTCTCTCCTTTCCCCGAAAAACTTGGAGCTCAACCAGAGGATGAACACTAATGAGAAAACACTATTGGCAACTTTTGACCGACATTTGCTTTTTTATTTGTTCTCAGAACACTATTTTTAGTCATCTGTAGAAATAGCAGACATTCCTAACCACTAATAACAAATCTTAGAGCTTTTCCCCTCTCTTATCCTCCAGTGTTGGGAGTCTTGGGTAGCTATCAGTTCTAACTTCCTGTTATTTTAGGGTACAGAGTGACTTAAGTTTTATAGGATCTGCAGAAGTCAGAGAAACTTCACAATCACAAAGCAGGTGGGAAGGGAGAACTGTAATCCACTTAAAACCATAGAATTTTATATATTTGAGTAGCAGTGAATGAAGAATACTGTACCTAGAATTACATTAGTTGTGTAACCATGAGGAAGTTAATTTGCTTGATCCTCAAGACTCAGTTCCTCTCAGTTCCTCATCAGAAAAATGGGAATAAGATCTATCTTGAAGGGTTGTTATGGGATTCAAATAAGAATGTATTTAAGGGCTTTGCAATCTTTAACACCCTATATAAATGTCAGCTACATTGATAATTAGAGGCAGTAGTACTTATATTCAACACCTTAGGACACGATTACTTATACTCACCTGCATAAATCGGTCAATAATGGCCACAGTCATGTACATAGTCTCCTGTAGCAACCTGAATTTCATCTGCACTTGTACCAACCAGTCAATTAGAATGGCTCTCATGTTCCCAGTGACTTCTTGACCCACCAGATATTTTGGTCTGACTGCCTGCTCTTCCTGCATTAAAAAAAAAAAAGTATATATGTATTATCTTTTGGAATTATATTCCATGAAGCAAGAGTATCTTGAACACAGGAAACAACTGTACCCTGAAAGGTCAGTAATTGCTAATTGGCTACAAGTTCTTATGTCCAAAATATAATGTACATTATCTTTACATTAATCACTTAAACATTATTTTGCACTTCATTAAGGTTACTAAAAAAAAAAAAAAAAAAAAAAAAAAAAGTTGTTTCATCTCCAACTTGCATTCCCTCCAAGTCCCTAAAATAATAACAGGAAATCTGTTTAGGAAGATTCTAAGAGTACTGACCTCAAGTTGTCTAAGATAGCAATAAATATCTTTCACATATTCACTACAAAGGTTTGGATCAGCTGTATCCTCTGCATCAACATCTTTCACTGCAAGTATGACATCGGAAAAAGCTTGGCACAGAAATTCTTCTGCAGGTGCACATCCAGATGTTTCCATTGGGCTTGGGGATGGAGAATCCACCTGGTAACAGAAAGTTCTTGGAATCAATATTGTAATGGCATACCAGACTGCTAGCTGACTTTCTGAACATAACTATCCACCCACTATAGAATTATTGCTACATCGATTATTTGTTTTTTTTTTTTTCTTTTGAAAAAATTTTCAATGTATATTCTACGGCAGCATCTCTGGGAGTAATAACGTATCAAATATTTTGTAAAGCATTTGTAAATGTTTTGTAAAAGTCACAAGTTTGTTGATTCAAGATTTGCACAGCAGAAGCAAATATAAAACATTTTCAGCTTTTCCCTTCATTGACACAATTGAGATATATAATTATTGTCATGTAACCAACATCAAATGTAAACTTGGCTATACCTAAATTCTTAGTTGAATGGGTAGATAAGTCTATGTTAGAAAGGTTGTTGATTTGAATGGGAAGCAGGACCTTAAGGATAACTTCTTCCTCTCTGCACATAAGCAGGAAAAAGACAGTTCTAATTATGGAGGAGAGCATAGATCCTGTTTCTATTGTTCAGGAATACTTCACTTCACTACTACAAAAACACTCTTTGTCCCTAAAGATGAACATACAAAACACAATATGATCTGTTCAGTTGCAGTTGTATTCCATTCTTTGAAACAACCCCATTTGGGGTTTTCTGGTAAAGATAATGGAGGGGTTTGCTATTTTTTTCTTCAGTTCATTTTACAGATAAGGAAACTGAGGCAAAGGGACCAAGTGCCTTGCCCAGGGTCTCCCAGCTAATAACTTGTCTGAGGTTGCATTTGAATTCAGGTCTTCCAGGGCTCAGTGCACTACCTAGCTGCCCCCTCAATGTAGGATAACCAACAGAAATCCAGAGACTTAAAAAGAAAACATTACAACATTCTAATGGTACTGGTCAAAAGATATGAAGTGCAAACAAAGCCAGTGAACTTGGCCAATAGAAATTAGCAGAGTTTTTCTCCACCCTTTTCTCCACCCATTCAACACAATTCAACTGAACAAGCACCCTTCAATCCTAGAAGAAATATGTGGGAAATCAATCAAAATGACAATACCTTTGGGAATCAGTTACCTTAATGGGCTCAGGAATTAGTTTTTCCTCCTTAATAGGTTCAGGCTCAGGCATCTTTTCTACTGGTTTGGGGGCTTTTTTAGCAGCTGCTTTCGCTATGGGAGCTTTTGTTTCCTGAAAAGAAAGTAAGAAAAATGAAGGATTTTACAGTTGGAAGAGAGAGACTCATTCAGGAGAAGTGAAGTAAGGGAATTACCTTTTTCAGGGGTATTTTTGAGGGAGGTGGCTGCTGCTGCTCACACACTTTGTTACCAATATCACCCAGGGCCGTCCTTGGCCTAAGTCCAGGCTTGGAGGCGGCAGAGGGTACAGGCACTCTCTTGGCACCGGGAACATTGCCCTTCAGTTTATTCTCAGCGTTCATCTTCATGTTCTGCCAGACCCAAAAGCAATGACATCAGGAGACAAAATGACTAAAGAGTTTAAAAAAGTTTAACAACCGAGTGTGCAAGTGAACTTGTGTCAGCGCAAGGCTTACAAAGGTATAATGCAAACCTGGAAACAATACTCCAAGGCCCAGGCAAGAAAAGAGGCCCTCTTAGATTACAGCTAAACTAATCTAATGCCATCCCTTTTCCTCCCCTCCCCTCATCCCCCCCATCAATGCCCTACCAGTTTAGAGAGAGGAAGAAAACAGGACTTGTTTAGGGTTCTACAGCTAGCTTACGCAGGGAGGAGACCCCAGACTTCCCCAACCCCAGGCTGGTGACCTTCGAGCTCCACTGAGGCTGCTCCCCCCCAGACACAAGGGAAATCCCCAGGCTGGCTGGGTGTGGTGCCATATGCTAACCCACTACCCAAACTCTTTTCTCTCTTGGTTTTACCCTTTGGAAAATGAGGTTCTATTAGAAAAGTATCCACTCGTCCTGCTTCCGCCCACCCTAATTCCCTTTCCCTGGGCCCCTCTGGGCGTCCCCTCTCCCCTCCCCCAACCGCGGTCTCACCCCCCCCCGCCCCCCGTCTTCTACTTCCCTATACCGATGAGCTTACAGGTGTGCTCCCCGGCTCCCTCTTCACCAGGTGTTGGGGTGGGGGTGGGGGGTAGAACAAAGTGATGGGTTAGGAGCATTCGCTCCCCCGCTGAGAGCAACTCACCCTAGTAACACGGAGCGCCATGACTTCCACCTTTCCAGGCGGCAGCTAAACAAAGAAACAAACACACACACACGCAAACAGGGACAGAGAAAAGCACAGATAAATGGCAGTGCCCCCCCAGCCTCGGCCCCGGGACTGCAGAGTAAGGAAGCGCAGCAACAGCCGTTCGTTCCAGCACGCAGTGGCGAGCAGCAGCCCAGCCTGAGGTTTAAACCCCGCGCAACTCTGCACTCATTGGCTAGTTCGTCGCGTTCCTCCGTCCTCCATTGGCTGGTTGCAAGTTCCTCCGAGAATGCGTTTCCTTGGCGATCCCAGCAGGATGTTCGAAAGGAGGGCGGGACTACGGGACGGCGAGAGCACGGCGTTACTCACGTGGCGCGGCCTGACGCTGCTGCCCCTCCCTCGGAGCCCCCGACTACGGGCTCTACCGCCTAGACGTCCGGGACCTGACTTAGCGGTCATTCCCTGGTCACCCCGAGCTGCTTTGGGAAGAGGCCCGGGAGGTTGCAGGGAGGAGGTTACTATTAGAGGCGTGGCCAGCAGTTGGGGGCCCGAGGCTCGATAAACGTCTGTGAAGCTTTTGGTAGGCCCCGGGCGCCGCGTGAAGGGCCCGCAGGGCGCTCTCACCCTCAACTGGGGGAATTTGCAAACAGCCACTTCTCTAATCTCTAATCCCTGCCCTTCTCGAAGAGAGTGAGCTTCCCTGTGGAGCGAGTGTGTGGGGGTATGTTAGGGTTACACCGTATATATGGCCGTATTTATATATATATATATATATATACACACACACACACACATATATATGTATACATATAAATATATGTGTGTGTGTGTATATATATATATATATATATATATATATATATATATACCACATATATAAAAGAATAAACTATGATATATAATTTATACATATATAATATGATATATATAATTTATATAGAATAGACATTTAGTATGTAGGCTTCCACACGGTTCTATATGTAACATATTAAATATAAAATGTATATATATATTTATATACATACATATATATGCACATATTTCCAGGTACATATATATGAGTATGCATGTGTGTGTATATATATATATATATATATATATATATATACACACATACATACACACACAGGTGTGCATCTGTATGTGTATGTCTATTTGCAGGTTTTAAACATTCTTTGTCCTTTGCTTTCAAAGAGAACCGATGACATCATCTTTTGACATCACTTTTGAGTGAATTGGGTTTAAGTTAATTGGATTTGAAGCAGCGGTGTGCAAAGTTATAAACCTCACTCTTCCTTCCAGAGTCATTGCAGCTTAATAGTAAGAGAAAAGTCAAAACTGATGGGTGACCTTCAGCATCTTGCCAAGCTTTAAGAGTCTCACAGGCTTTCCCCCCCCCCCTTCTACCTATTAAGTCTTCACATGCTTGGAGTAGACCTCCCTCTATCTCATTTTGAAGTTTGAGGTTATAAATACACACACATTTTCCAGATTTTTATATAAAAGTGCACACATACATAATGCATATATATATATGCACATATATATATATACACACACAAATGTGTGTATATCTCCAGGTTCAATATTTACACACTTTTCAAGATAAATATAGACACATTTTCCCATATTATATATTTCCATGTTATACACAATATTTCCAAGTTTAATATGTACATACATAAATATGTATCTGGATAGACTTACTTTTTCAAAGTAAATTCTGTAGTCTATTCACTGTGTGGTTGCTTATCCTAAATTACTTCACTGCTCTGGCTCCCAAAGCAAAACATTTGAGAGTGAAATTGATGAAAAAAATCAAGGCCCTGGGAAGTAAATACACAAGGGGGCCACTGGTATTGCTTACTCCCTGGTAATCAGAACTGTATCAATCCTTAACCTTGTAAGATGATGTTTAATTGAAGACCTGAAATTTCTTCTTTCTTTCTTGGTCATTATTCTGCTATGTTGGTATTTTAATTATGCTGTTTTGGATTGAGATGAGGAAACAAAGGCTGACTTTGTAATTTACAAGATTCACATCCTGCTTGTGACATACTAGCGTAGCCAGCTCGGTGCAGCTATCAGAATTAAGCCCTAAAATTGGGGGATGCAAGACAATTCCAATAGACTTGAGATGGAAAATGCCATCCACATCCAGAGAAAGAACTATGGAGACTGAATGTGAATTGTAGCATAGTATTTTCACCTTTTTTGTTTGTTTTTTCTTTCTGGTGGTTTTCTCTCTTTTGGTCTAACTTTTCTTATACAATATGACAAAAAATGGAAATATGCTTAAAAGAATTGTGCATATTTAACCCTTATCAGATTGCTTACTGTATCCGGGAGAGTGGAGTTAAGGGAGGAAGGGAGAAAAATTTAGAACACAAAGTTTTATAAAAATGAATGTTGAAAATTATCTTTACATGTATTTGGAAAAATAAAATAATATTGAGAAAAAATGAGGCCAAAATTAGTTTTAATAAAATTTAGATTATTTTGTTCAGAACATATACCATTTAAATACAAAAAAGTCCCTCTCCCCTTGTCCTCAAAACTTATACCCTATAATTTCAGTCAACTTTGTAGGTAAAGTTTTCCCTTCTAGTTTTTCCTCTCTTCTCTTCTCTTCTCTTTGCAGTAGGTCTTCCTACTTCATTTTCACTAAATCAAAATTACTTTCTATGAAGTTACCAATGACTTTTAAATTGCCAGATTTGTTTGTCTTCTAACACTCTTTATCTTGATCTCTATGCAATATGTTACATTGAACCCTTGTATACTTTCTCCTAGTCAATCTGGCCTTCTTCCTGTTCCTCATAAAAATATGCATCCACACAGAGCACTGTTTCCCTTTCTGTATCTTGCCACTTTCTGGAATATAATCCCTCCTTACCTCCACTTCTTAGAATCCATGATTTCTTTCAAGACTCAGTTCAAGCATCACCTGCTATAACCTGGACCTCCCATAATTTAGTGTCTTCCTTCCCAAAATTACCTTATGTTTATTTGTTATATATTCTGTATGTACTTGTGTGTGTGTGTGTGTGTGTGTGTGTGTGTGTGTGTGTGTGTGTGTGTAAAATACTAAAGGAGGGGTAGCTAAGTGATGTAGTAGATATACTGCTGGGCCTGAAGTCAGAAAGGTTGTTGGACAAGTCACTTTACCCTGTTTGCCTCAGTTTCCCCATCTGTCAAATGAGCTGGAGAAGGAAATTGCAAACCATTCTGTTATCTTTCCCAAGAAATTCCAAAATGGGGTTGGGAAGAGTCAGAATGACTCTTTGATCTAGAGCAAAAAATTACCACACATTTGAAAGTTCTACACTGAAATATCCCACTTCCAGCCCTCTCTCATCTCCTATTCTTTCCCATTCTCTTTCCCTAACATGCAATCCAAAGAGAAAGAGCCAAAATTCACATCCTGACTGAAGTACATACTAGGTGAATCATTTCACCTCTCAGCCTCAATTTTCTTTTCTTTTTTCTTTCTTTTTTTTTTTTTTGATAATTATTTTAAAATTTATTTTATTTAAAAGAAATAGAAAAAACAAAAAATGAAACAAAACAAAACAGTACATTGTCTAGTGCCCAGTAGACTATCAGGGAGAATTAAAAATATGTAACAATAAATTATCAATTCAAGGAAGGATATATAATAACAGGAGAAATTATATTCATTGGTGTCCATCTTTTTATTGTTATTGTTTGTTTCCTTACAGGTTATTCTTTTGTTCTCTTCTGGGCACTTTTTTTAACCTTATTTTTTTTTTCCCCTTTCATTCCCCACTGCATCCAAGCAAACTAGAGTTAACTACAAATATGTCTTATATACATATATAAATATATGCAAACACATGTACACCCCCACACTCACATATGCCCTTCTATACACATAGATGCACACTTATTCAAAATATGCATCGAAAACAAGATATGTCAGCCTCAATTTTCTAATGGTTATCTATAAAATGGGAATAATAATAACATTTACCTTGTAGATTGTTATAAAGATCAACTGAGATAGCACATGGAAAATGGTTTTTAAAATTTAAAGGACTATATAAATGCTAATTATAAGATAAGTCAAGTAATGTTTAATAATCGCTTATTATCTGCCAGGCATGGGCACATAGTGCCTACTCTGTCGACACAAAATAGAGCAAAACCAGTCTCTGTCTTAAGGGTGCTCATAGTCTACCAACAGAGATGTTGTCAGACCTGATATTTAGGAAGATCATTACATTGATAACTGAATGGAGCTGATTGAATGTAAGAGTTAAAGTTGAGAGAACAACTAGCAGGCCATATGGATAGTCTCAGGCATGAGGTAATGAGGGCCTAAGACTGTGTGGTAGCAGTGTCAGAAGAAAGAAAGGAGATTCAAGAGATCTTATTAATGCAGAATTTAGAGGAATTTAAAATAAGTTATATATGGTGTATGTGATGAGATTGATAACTGCTTTTTCTAGTTTTGGTGACTGGGAGCATGATAGTATTTAGATTGTAAAGATGGAGTTAGGAAGAGGGGAGGGTTTTAGACACATTTAAGTTATCTATAAAACCTTCAATTCAAGGTGGACAATAAATGACTGGAAATCCAAGACTCAAGATTAGAGGTTAAGGTTGGATAAACAGACCTGATAATCATGTGTATTTGTTGTTGTTGGATCCTGTCCAACTTTTCATGATCCCATTTGGGGTTTCCTGGAGAGACACTAGAGTTGTTTGCTATTTACTTCTCCAGCTCATTTTATAGATGAGGAAACTGAGGTAAGTGTTTTTAAGTGACTTATCCAAGGTCACCAGCTAGTCTGAGGCTGAATTTGAACTCAGGATGATGAGTCTTCTTGATCCCTAGCTCAGTGCTCTATCTGCTGCTCCACCTAGTACAAAAATAAAATAAACTAATCCTTGAAAATTGACTAGCTCAATATAATAAAAACAACTATTTTACCTAAATGATTCAGTGCCATACCATTCAAACTGCCAATAAGTTATTTTATAAAACTAGAAAAGGTAATAACAAAATTCATCTGGAAGAACAAAAATCAAGAATTTCAAGGGAATTAGTAGGGAAAAAAAATGCAAAGCAAGGTGGCCTAATTGTATCAGATCTAATACTATATTATAAAGCAATGGTTATCAAAACCATTTGATACTGGCTAAGAAATAGAATAATGATCAATGAAATGAGTTGGGTTCACAAAACACAATACTCAATGACTATAGTAATACTATAGTAATAGTGTTTGATAAACCCAAAGACTCCAGCTTCTGGAATAAGAACTTATTATTTGACAAAAAATTTTGAGAAACCTGGAAAATAGTATAGTAGAAACTAAGCATGATAAACACCTAACTAACCCGTCAAAATGGGTTCATAAATTAGAATAAAGGGTGATACCATAATCAAATTAGAAAAGAAAGAGATAGCCTACCTGTTAGATCTGTGAAGGGAGGAATTTATGACCAAAGAACTGGAGAACATTATGCAATGCAAAATGGATAATTTTGATCACATTGAAGTTTTTGTACAAATAAAACTAATGCAGACAAGATTAAAGAGCAGAAAATTGTGGAACATTTTTTACATTCAATATTTCTAAAAAATGTCTTGTTTCTAAAATATATAGAGAATTGACACAAATTTATAAGTATACAAGCCATTCTCCAGTTGATAAATGGTCAAAGAATATGAATAGACAATTTTCAGATGAAGAAATTGAAGTTATTTCTAGTCATATGAAAAAAATGCTCTAAAACACTACTAATTAAAGAAATGCAAATTAAGAAAATTCTGAGGTACTACTTCATACCTCTCAGTTTGGCTAGGATGACAGGAAAATATAATGATAAATGTTGGAAGTTATATAGGAAAATTGGGACATTAATATGTTGTTGGTGGAGCTATGAACTGATCCAGTCATTCTGGAGAGCAATTTGGAACTATACCCAAAGGCTTATAAGACTGTGCATATACCCTTTGATCCACCAATGTTTTTACTGAGATTGTATCCCAAAGAGATCATAAAAAAGGGAAAAGGATCACATGTGCAAAAATATTTGTAGCAGCCCTTTTTGTAAGGAACTAGAAAATGAGTGTATGCTGCTCAGTTGGGAAATGGCTGAATAAATTATGGTATATGAATATAATGGAATATTATTGTTTTGTAAGAAATGAGCAGGATGATTTCAGAAAAGACTTGCATGGAAAGACTTACATGAACTGATACTAAGTGAAGTGAGTAGAACCAAGAGAACATTGTACACAGCAATAACAAGATTAATCAACTGTGATGGACTGGCTCTTTTCAACAATGAGGTGATTCAAGTCAATTTGAATAGACTTGTGATGGAAAGAGCCATCTGTAACCAGAGAGCAAAGTATGGAGATAATGTGCATCAAGACATTGTATTTTTACCTTTTTTGCTGTTGTGATTTGTTTGCTTATTTTTTTCTTTTTCATGTTTTTTTGCCTTAGAGAAAGTTAACAGAAAGGAAAAGGAGGCACTGATTGCAGATAGCTTTCTCAATTGTAGCTACAAAAGCTGGAGAGATATAGGACAATAGCTGTTTGAAATGGACATATCAAAAGAATATTTTCTGAGGATGGAAGATGGATTCAGGTTACAGAGAAGAGCCATTTGACAGAGAGAGATAAAAGATTAATGAGAAAGTGAGGATAACAGTGGGGGCAATCTGTTGGAGAAGAGTGTATGTTAGAGGGGTTTGAGTTGGCAAGTAAAAGAACCACTTTTTTTTAAAAATATGAAACAAAATGAAGGAGGAGGTAGTGGTAGAAGGTGTCCAAATGATGTGAGACAAGAAGGGGAAAAAGTGTTCTTCTGAATGGTCTCCAATTTTTCAGTGAAATATGACAAGATTCTCAGCTGAAAATATAGGGAGAGAAAAAGTCATAGGAGGTTTGAAGTAAGATGAAAATGTTTAAAAAAAAACCCTGTGAATTTGTTCAATTAGAAAAATGTAAAAAGATTTCATTGTCATGTTGAAGGCCCAGTTGAAATTGTATAACATAAGTTTGTAATGAATCCCAAGAGCATAGTTCCATGATTCCATTTACTTACCACAGTGTCAATCACATAAGATGCTTTCTAAATATGTTTTGTATGGATGAATATTTAGATGAGATTCATGATCTGGGTAGGAGGATGATATAAGTTACTTTCCAACTTTTCCACTTTGTTGTAATGGTTTGCATGAATTTCTCTCTGCTATCAGGCTTCTGCTGTCCAGTGGTGAAGCAGCCTGCCCAACTTGTAACTAATTCAGCATTAGTCAAGCCTGGTGAAAACTCAGACACACAGCTGTTGAGTGACTTGCTTGATGTAGCTGAGGATCATATTGGCTTAGCTTGCCTAGATACAGAACTTTAGAGAAATAAACCTAGCTGAGCCATCTTTCCACCCTAGAGCTAATCTTAAAGAGGAACCAATTCAACAGACTAGCAAAAGAACTCATATTATTTACATCACACTCTATAATGAACTTCATGTGGATTCTTCAAAAGAAAGGACATCAAAGTCTAGCAAATCTAGTATTGTTAGTTGCCTTGGCCGTTATGCATGCTTTATACATATCCTTTGTTAACATTTTTGCCAAATCTTCTTATTCTAGACTCTGCATTTATTTGTGGGAGACTATGTCCCTAGTGCTGATGGATGTATTTCATAACCACTGTCCTTTTTAAAGTATTTGTGGAAATTTATTTGCTAAAGAACTGAGTTCACTGTTTGAATGATAAGGGGAAGTATACCTATGGGGACTCATAAACTAATCCTAGGATAGTACCCCACAAAATTACCCTTAAAATATTGAAAGTAATAGTAGTTATCTCCCTCAAGATACAACCTGACAATGCCAGTGTAGGCTGGAGAAGTGAATCTAGAGTAGAGTGTTACATACCAAATACTAAAAAATGTACAATTTCAATAAAATAAGGAGACAAAAAGATTCTACTTGAAAATGTGACTCTATTATGTACAGCTTGCTTTTTTAAAAATAAGTATGTAACAAATTCAATGTTACTTAAAAGCTATGTTGTTTGTATGTTTCCTTCTGAAGTTCCTACTGTTACCTTCTGTCCATTAAAAAAAAAATCCTGTATAATTTTTTTTTTTTTGAGGGGAGAGTAATATTATAGGTAGCTTCATTCTTAATCAAATCCTTTTCCTAAATTAAAAAAAAACCCATAATCCTTTTTAAAAAATATAATTTATTAATTTTATTATTATAATTTTTTTGACAGTACATATGCATGGGTAATTTTTTTTTACAACATTATCCCTTGTATTCACTTTTCCAAATTTTCCCCTCCCTCCCTCTACTCCTTCCCCTAGATGACAGGCAATCCCATATATATTAAATGTGTTACAGTATATCCTAGATACAATATATGTGTGTAAAACCAAATTTCTTGTTGCACGGTAAGAATTGGATTCCAAAGTTATAAGTAACCTGGGTAGAAAGACAATAGTGCAAACATTTTACACTCCTTTCCCAGTGTTCCTTCTCTGGGTGTAGCTGTTTCTGTCCATCATTGATCAACTGGAACTGAATTGGATCTTCTCTATGTTGAAGATATCAACTTCAATTAGAATATATCTTCATACAATATCGTTGTTGAAGTGTATAGTGATCTCCTGGTTCTGCTCTTTTCACTCAGCATCAGTTGATGTAAGTCTCTCCAAGCCTCTCTGTATTCATCCTGCTGGTCATTTCTTACAGAGAAATAATATTCCATAACATTCATATACCGTAATTTACCCAACCATTCTCCAATTGATGGGCAACCATTCATTTTCCAGTTTCTAGCCACTACAAAAAAAGCTGCCACAAACATTTTGGCACATACAGGTCCCTTTCCCTTCTTTAGTATTTCTTTGGGATATAAGCCCAGTAGTAGCACTGCTGGATCAAAGGGCATGCACAATTTGATAACTTTTTGGGCATAGTTCCAAATTGCTCTCCAGAATGGCTGGATTCTTTCACAACTCCACCAACAATGCATCAGTGTCCCAGTTTTCCCACATCCCCACCAATATTCATCATTACCTTTTCCTGTTATCTTAGCCAATCTGACAGGTGTGTAATGGTATCTCAGAATTGTCTTAATTTGCACTTCTCTAATTAGTAATGATTTGGAACACTCTTTCATATGAGTGGATATAGTTTCAATCTCATCATCTGAAAATTGTCTGTTTATGGCCTTTGACCATTTATCAATTGGAGAATGGTTGATTTCTTAAAAATTAGAGTCAGTTCTCTATATATTTTGGAAATGAGGCCTTTATCAGAACCTTTAACTGTAAAAATATTTTCCCAATTTGTTACTTCCCTTCTAATCTTGTTTGCATTAGTTTTGTTTGTACAAAAGCTTTTAAATTTGATGTAATCAAAATTTTCTATTTTGTGATCAATAATGATCTCTAGTTCTCCTTTGGTCATAAATTCCTTCCTCTTCCACAAGTCTGAGAGGTAGACTATCCTCTGTTCCTCTAATCTATTTATGATCTCATTCTTTATGCCTAAATCATGGACCCATTTTGATCTTATCTTGGTATATGGTGTTAAGTGTGGGTCCATATCTAATTTCTGCCATACTAATTTCCAGAAAACCCCATAATTCTTGTCATAAGCACAGCCAAGCAAAAAATATCAACACATTTATTATTATATTTTAAAGTATATGTATAATTCTGCACCTCGAATTTTGCATCACCCCTTGAATTTAATTCTACATCACCTCTTTTAGTAAATAGGTAGCTTGCTTTAATCATCTTCCTCTGGAATGGTTTGGTCATTACCTTGATTAGAGTTCTTAAGTCTTTCAAAGTTTTCTGTGCAGTGGTGTTACTATTTTATAAATTTTTGGCTCTATTCACTTCACTCTGCATCAATTTATACGAGTTTTCCCAGGTTTCTCTAAAACCATCCCTTTCATCATTTCTTATGGAGAATAATAGTCCATTACAATAATACATCATAATTTGTTTGGTGAATTGATGACACCTCACCTTTGTTTCCAGTTCTTTGATACGAGAAAAAAAAAGTTGCTATATTTTTGTTCATAAGTCCTTTTCAGATTTCTTTGGTGTATTGACAGAGTAGGGCTATTGCTATATCAAAGCTCATAAGTCTTGGACATAGCTAAAAATTCTGATCTTCTTTTACCTAGCATTTTCTCATAATCTTTCAAAACTCATTGACAATAGATCAGAAATCACATCTAATCTAAGAGTTCTTTCAATATCCTGTGATGTAGTTCATCTGAATTCTGTGACTTGAACTCATCAAAGACAGCTAAGTGTTTATTTATCTTGAATTTCAACTTTTTTTCATCCATTACTGTTTTCTTTTCCAGTTCAAAAATGTCATTTTGGCAGAGAAAATAAACAAGATTAAGAAGTGGTTTTATCATCTCTACTTCCAAACAACAACAATTATACTCAAACAATAAGCTTTTATTAAGTGCCTAGTATGTACCAGGTGCTGAAGATACTAAAAGAAAATAAATCTCTCCTCAAGAAGTATACAGTACATTCCTTTTTGAGGGAAATATATATACATATAAAATATAAAAAATGAGTTTATGATTTAGTAAGTAAAGCTAGTTGTAGACTTCTTCCATTTGCATGTATATATTTTTGTAAGGTATGTTTTCCCATCCTGTGCTGACAGATGTTAAAACCAAGTACACTTAAAATCAAAGAGCTAAAGTAATTTTTAAAAAATGAAGCATATTCTATCATATTGCTCTGAAAATACTAGTGGCTTTATTGAGTACTAAAATTTTTTGTATCGTTCACAAGTTTTAAAACTTTTTAATCTCTCATACTCTCATGCTCTGAAAAATCAGAACAAAAGGGAAAAACCATGGGAGAGATTTAAGAGAGAGAGAGAGAGAGAGAGAGAGAGAGAGAGAGAGAGAGAGAGAGAGAGAGAGAGAGAGAGAGAGAGAGAGAGAGAGAGAGGTGAATATAGCATATATTAATTTATATTCAGTCTCCATAGTTCTTTTTCTGAATATAGGAGGCATTTTCTGTCCAAAATCTATTGGAATTGCTTTGGATCACTGAACCACTGAGAGGAACCAAATCTTTCATAATTGATTATTGTCCATACAGTATATTCCTGGTTCTGCTTGTTTTGCTCAGCATCAGTTCATGTAAATCTTTCCAAGCTTTTCTAAAGTCATCTTGTTCATCATTTTTATAGAACAATAATATTTCATTACCTTCATATATACAACCTGTTCAACCATTCCCAAATTGATGGGCATCTACTGATTTTCCAATTCTTTGCTACCACAAAAAGAGTTGCTAAAACATTTTTGCACATGTGGATCCTTTTCCCTCCTTTACGATTCCTTTGGGATATAGATACATTGCTGAGTCAAAGGATATACACAGTTTTATGGACCCTTGGTCATAGTTCCAAATTGCTCTCCAGAAGGGTTAGATCATTTTACAAATCTTTTCCTGTCTTTTTAGCTAATCTGAGATCTGTGAAGTGGTACCTCAGAGTTGTTTTAATCTGCATTTCTCTAATCAATAGTGATTTAGAGCACTTTTTCATATAGCTATAGATGACTTTAATTTTGTCATCTGACAATTGTCTGTTCATATCCTTTGACCATTTGTTAATTGGGGAATGACTTGTTCTTTATATATTTTAGAAATGAAACTTTTATTAGAAATATTGACTGTAAAGATTTTTCCACAGTTTTGAACTTCCCTTTTAATCTTGTTTCTGTTGGTTTTGTTTGTGCAAAATCTTTTAAATTTAATGTAATCAAAGTTGTCCATTTTGCCTTTCATAATGTTCTCTAGTTCTTTTTTAATCATAAATTCCTCCCTTCTTCAAAGATATAAAATGCCTACTTTTTAATGATGTATTAATATATGATTTGTAAATATACACATATCAACAAATCATACAGTATATATACACACACATATACATACACACACACACACACACACACACACACACACACACACACACACACATATATATATATATATATATATATATATATATATATATATATATATATATACATACACACACATACACACACACACACACATATATATTAAAGGTACACAATAAAAAATGCCTTGGAGATTGCCATAGGAATTGAATGAAAGGGTAGTCAATAAATGCTTCTTGAATGAGCATGATAAAAAGATCTTTTGTGGTTCAGGACTTCTGGAGACTCAGGGGGTCTCTTTGAGGTCAAAATGATTTTCATAATTCTGACATTTTAATTTCATGTTGTGCATATATATATATATATATATATATAAATATATATATATATATATAATCTACAGAAATAAAAGTTCTTTGAGGATGTCCTTAATGATTTTTTAATAGTATAAAAGGGTTTTAAGACAAAAAAAATCTTAGAAACACTTTGCTAATGCAAACCTTACTTTAGAAATGAGAAAAATAAAACTTACAGAGTTTGATTAATTGAAGGTCACAAAGCAGAGCTAGAATCTGAATCTAGGTCTTTAGGTTCTGAAACCAACATTCCATTATGACCACCCATGAAAAGTACTTGTAACTGGGGCTAAGTGAAGGAAAATCTTGATTAAATATCTGGACTTTCATAATCTATCTCCCTTCTAACTATCCAATATTCCTTTAAAAATTTGTTGTTTTTCAATATTTACTTTTATAGTATTTTGATTTCTAATTTTTCTCTTTCTCTTCCCTTCCTCCCTCACTTTCCAACCACATAGCAATCAATATGATATAGGTTATATTCTACTTTCCAGTTTTCTTTTCTTTCTTTCTTTCTTTCTTTCTTTTTTTCTTTTTTTATTTATTTATTTTTTTTTTGGTTGTTGAGGCAATTGGGATTAAGTGACTTGCCCAGTGTCACACAGCCAGGAAGTGTTTAGTATCTGAGACCAGATTTGAATTCACGTTCTCCTGACTTCAGGCTGGTACACTATCTACTGTGCCAATTAGCTGCTCCTCCAGTTTTCATACATTTGTAACCTTGTATCTATCTAGGGACACTGGCCTCTTGGCATTTTGATATTGCAGCTTATTACACTTTCTCTGGATGTACTTCATGCCTGGGATATTCTCCTTCCTCACCTCCACCTTTTGGCTTCCCTAGTCTCCTTTAAATTCCAACTAAATTCCCAATTTCTACAGGAAGTTTTTCCTAACCTCTCTTTTTAATTCTATTGCCTTCTTTGTATTATTTCCTTTTTATCCCGTGTATATTCTTTCCCCCATATATTTTCTGTCTCATTTAGTTTGTGAAATCCTTGAGAGTAGGGACTATTTTTTGCCTGCCTCTTTTTGTGTACTCAGAGCCTGGCACACAAAAGGTGTTTAATAAATGTTTAATGACTGAGAGTGTCTGAATATAGAGAAAAACCTTAGCTTATAAGCAATGGAGAAGCTGGTGAGCCAGTGTATGTGTAGGAGGATGTATAGAAAGGGAAGTATAATTGCCATTCTCATAAGCACTCCTAATATAATAAATGATTAATTAGATCACTATTTTATTCCAATCAATATTAATTAGTTTGATATAATTCCTTAGGAGTAGTGATTATAAGTTCTGCATTCTAAATTCATTTGCTTAATCATAGGAAGCCAACGAGAGGACCTCTATTCTTGTTTTTCCTTGTCATAATGACGAAGCCATTATGTGGAGGTGATTGAATTATATGTTAAGTTCATCTATTTTTCTTGGCCTTATATCCATCATGTCTCTATTGCCCAACATGGAGGATGACCATGAGCAGTTGACCAATAAAAGTCTTGTTTGCTGGCCTGTGATCTATCTACTAGCTCTTCAATCCATGAAGAATTTTTTTTTTCAACAGTATTTCATTTTTTCCAAATTCATGTAAATAGATTTGGATCCAGTAGGTAGGAGATAAGTGTAAGGGACAGGGAGGAAGATGGTGTTTTGGGGGTGTAAGTCATGGTCATAATATATCTATCTCTCGTGAACTTTTCATACTTTCAATCAAAGCCACAAAAGAATAGTCAGGGAAATAATTCATGTAAAATAAAGGAAATACCATGTTTATTTCAAGAGAATGAATGAAAAAGTATATAAGTGCTTACTATATGTCAAGCACTTTGATAAGAGCTGGGGACATAAAAATAAAAATAAAAGCATCATAATCCCTGCCATCAAGAAGCTTGTATTTGAACAGTGAGACCATAAAGAAAGGGGAGTGATGATCAAAAAGGTTTTTTTAGATTGGGAAGTCTTATGAATGTCAGTGAAGTAATAATAAGGTAGCGAAATTGATACAATCTTTCCATAGGTAATGGTTTTAGAGTAAGGGATAAAAAGTGAAAGGAGGGAGGCAGGTATGTGTCTAGCAGATGGCAAGAAGCTAGCCAACGTGAAACATGGTTAAATTTAGGGAAAGCTTATTAAGGAATGGAGGGTGCTCACCAATTAGGATCGCATAGTCTTGTGGTGGGAGTTCCAAAGATGAGAAGAAACAATCATGATTTCTGTTCAAGAAAACATTTTATCTACTTCCTTCTTCCTTTCTTACTAAGGTCCAGTCACAACAACTCAGACTCAGTTCCATGAGAGCTCACCTCACAGAGTAGTGAAAAATGATCATTTATGTAAAACATTTTGCAAACCTTAGAGCATAAATACAAGCTATTTTTTACAGGAAGGTGTTTCACATTAGGGGGATGTTCCAGATAATTAACACTAATAACCATTGAAATAGAGGAATTTTAAATTTTGTAACATTTTCTAAATAGTTTTGTACATTTCATGGCCCTCATAAATATAAGATACTTAACTGTTCTTGATTACTAAGATTGTGGTTCAAATTCTAGAAACATTTATAAAGTACCCATTAGATATAGCAAGAACAATCTTGCTATATCTATCCTTAAGCTTACATAAAACATAACTTCAATTTACTGAATCACTTAGCTGTTCTCATAAAGGACAGATGTATGAAATAAGGTTGGAAAGATAATTGAGAGACAGATTGTACAGAGTTGTAAAGATCAACCTAAGAAGGATGCATTTTTTACCTCATAAGCAATGGGGAGCCCTTGGTGATTATAGAATAGAGAAGTGATAAAGTAAAATGTGTGCCTTAAAGAAAGCAGGCTGGTAGCCACATGAAGGATAGACATGGAAGAGACTGACTTGAGGAGTTAAGATCAATTAGAAAGCTCTTATAGTAGTTGAAATGAGGCCTGTCCTAGAGTGGTGGTTGAAACAAAGATTGATTAAAAGATGTGGAAGCAATAATGGATGTCTTACTAATTGTATATGGAAGCATAGGAAAGAGAATTACAGAATGGCTCCAAGGTCACAAATTTGGATTATTAGGTGATAAAAAGTAGTGCTAACATAAATAGAATAGATTTAGTGGTGGATATTGTGGGAAAGTATGAGCTGTTTTGGATTTACTAAGTTTGAGATGCTTGGAACACATTTAGCATGCAGCTGATAATAACAGGACTGGACAAGATTTGGATTGGGTATATAGATTTGGTAATCATCTATGTAGAGAGGATACTTAGATTTATGATACACCCTAACCAAAGGAGAAGAGGGTTTAAGACAGTTCTACAGGATTCATTCTAAGAAGGTGGGAGATAAGATGATGATCTTAAAAAACTGTCAGACAGGTGGGGGAACAAGGTGAGAACCATGTTCTGGGACTTAAGTGACCAAAATAGCTAACATATATAAAAAAAATTATCCCGAAGTATTGGAAGCAAAAGCAAAGTGGAATTTTACAGAATTAACAGATCACACTAGGGATTCTTAGATATAAAACACACCCCAAAATATGATGGCCACAATTGAGAAGTACCAGGGCAAAGAACCATGCATCAAGAAAAAAAATTTAGAATATAATACATCAAAAATAAAGCTCTTTCAACAATGAATAATTTAGTCTTTTTTTTTTTTTGGTAGCTTTTTATTTACAAGATATATACATGGGTAATTTTACATCACTGACTTTTGTTCCAATTTTTCCCCTCCTTCCCTCTCCCCCAGATGGCAGGTTGACCAACACATGTTACATATGCTAAAGTATAAATTAAATATATGTATACATGTCCAAACAGTTGTTTTGCTGTACAAAAAAGAATCAGACTTTGAAATAGTGTACAATTAGCTCTTGAAGGAAATCAAAAATGCAGGCAGACAAAAATAGGGATATTTGTTGGGAATTCTATGTAGTGGTTCATAGTCATCTCCCAGAGTTCTTTCGCTGGGTATAGCTGGTTCAGTTCAGAATAATTTATTCTAAAAAGTTTAGCATAATCCTACAGGAAAAAAATTAAAGATTTAACATTTATGACAAAGAACTCTTTTTGAGAAATGAAAAGCTATTGAGACTTCTGAAGTCAAAAGTAATTAAAAAAATTTTTTTTTGGAAAACATGAGATGATCAGGTATCCCTT
This sequence comes from Sminthopsis crassicaudata, assembly GCF_048593235.1. Taxonomy (NCBI): domain Eukaryota; kingdom Metazoa; phylum Chordata; class Mammalia; order Dasyuromorphia; family Dasyuridae; genus Sminthopsis; species Sminthopsis crassicaudata. The sequence continues at coordinate 586,559,932 of NC_133617.1, forward strand.
TGGTGTTGCTTAAGAATTCTTATTATTGGGGCAGCTAGATGGCACAATGGATGGAGCACCAACCCTGAAATTTGGTCTCAGACACTGTGTGATCCTGGGCAAGTCACTTAACCCCAATTGCCTCAGGAAAAAACAAATAAAACAAAAACAAAACTCATCTTCCTCTCTGCTTTTTGCACTCCAGCACCCTCTTAAAATTCAGCTCGAGCCCCTTCCTACATAAAGTCTTCTTTTGAACCTTCCTTCCACTCTCCTGGGAAGTAGTATCTTTCCATTAATTTGCAAATATTTTGTAGCTATTCATCTATGTGTATTGCCATTTCCTCCCAACAGAAGGTAACTTCATATGGTTGTTAATACTTCACAATTCTCTGGACTTGCCACTTTCTTCAATGTCTTTCATAACTTTTTGCTGGGTGAGCTGGTTTATAGAAGTATCTCTTCCTCTTCCTCCTAATCCTCTGCATGGAAGAAAACAAGATAATCAAGCTTGTTATTTGTGAACTAAGAAGACTAAATAAGCATGGAGTTCCTTCCCATGTGTAAAGTACTGCTGAATGAGTTCTATAGGCTAGTAGTTTTGAACAGCATGCTTTTTTTGTATTCTTTGAGGCTAAATTCACAGAATGTTGTTATGGGGTCACTCAACATTCACCACCCCTACTACAGTGAATATAAAGACAGAAATGAGAGTCTATGTTCTGTTGGGGAAGACAACATGTACATTATAGAAGCCAGTTGCCATGTACTATTGAATGACCTCAGTTTGTATGTAGGTTGAACTCCAAATGTATGTAATAATCCAGTCTACAATTCTTCATCCACTTAGTTTTTCAGGTGGCTATGAATCGCTTCTTAGGTTGATCTCTTAGGGCTTACAAAGTAAGATGTCATCCATTAGCAGGAATCCTTGGAGATTTCACCAATAGTATGGAAATCTTTTTTTTTTAAATTCATTTTTTCCAAATTATCCCCTCCCTCCCTCCACTCCCTCCCTCCGATGGCAGGTAATCCCATACATTTTACATGTGTTACAATATAACCTAGATATAATATATGTGTATAAATACCATTTTCTTGTTGCACATTATTAGCTTCCAAAGGTATAAGTAACCTGGGTAGATAGACAGTAGTGCTAACAATTTACATTCGCTTCCCAGTGTTCTTTTTCTGGGTGTAGTTATTTCTGTCCATCATTGATCAAGTGGAAGTGAGTTGGATCTTCTTTATGTTGAAGATTGGAAATCTTTTTAACTTGAATTTTGTGCAGATTCTCTATGACAGTGGTAGTGAGCGTTTTTCTATTTTATACCTCATTTGATGCTAACTATGAGGTATTCACTAGATTTCCTCAGCTTACTTGGTCTAATTTAGCTGTTTCCCAACTTCTGTCCTCATTAAGTGCAACTTCTATCTTCTATCAAGCATATCCACTCTGGGTGTTAAGAGAATGAGGGTCCTGTAAAGACAGGAATAGTGAAAAATTTTGCTACAAAAATATTTGTAGGTCTTTTCCTTTTTTTGTGTATGTGCTTTCTGTACTCCTACTTTCATTCTTAGATGTCTTCAGGATGACTGGATATATTTGGATCTAGACTTGACTTTACACTGCTTCTGTTTTATGAGTCAGTACTGTTCATAACCTTCCACGATCCTTTCTGTAATGTTTTACAAACAAGTTTTTATTCCAACTATTGTTGCCATCTCTCACTTTTTTTTGATCTCTTTGTTAAGGAAAGTAATTTATATGCTTCAAACTTCTTTAATTTATTGTACTGAATAATTTGCACTTGTTTTATTCATTGTGATCAATTAACTTGTATGACTAGGCCAAGATGAAAGATGGTTTTAATTACATGCCCTATCTTTATCATTTTTGTTCTCTTTTTGGCTTTGTACTAATTTTGACCTTTGGACTAATAATAGTTTGACTACATAAAAAGACATGATTTATGAAGAAGTCTCATGCCAGTAACATCTTTTCTGTTAAAATATATTTTAAAAGATATTTCTGTGATATTATTAAATGTTATACTATGGCATTCTTATGTTATATGGGCACATATAGTATAGTGACCTTTCTTTATTTTTTCAACTAGTACAAGTAATTTGATAAAAATTATTTATAAAAATGATCATGGCAGATTTGAAGAATATAATCCTTAATTAAAAAAAAAATGAAATTTCATTCCTTATTCCTGATCAATTTTCCCACAGTCATCCTCATGAATTGTTATCTTTGCACTGAAGGTATTGAGTATCCAACTTATGTTAAATTGATTGGGCGTTACAAAATTTTTCATTTTCTACAAAAGATTTGTGTATAAGCTGTAATTGCTTTTAGGATTTTTTTTTTTTAATAAACCATCTGTTTATATTGAGCACCTCAACAGAAGATGGTCACATGAATAAAGTATGATCATTTTTCTTATGGGCCAGAACTCTGAACTTGAAACAAAGGATGTTTACAAGGTACTAAGTGGAATTGAGACTATGGTTAAATCTAGTTTAGCATTGATTTAATCCTACAACAAATAATAGTTTCTTAGTGATATAATGATTGGTTTGTACTTAGTGTGGAGCATATAAGCTAGAAGCCTCAACCAGATAGATTCAGAGAGGATTCAGAGAGAAGGCAAAGGCCTGGCGGCAGGAGTTTAAGCTCTGAGAACCAAGGGTAAAAATTCAATTCGATCTTCCTGGTGGCTGGCCTGGACTCCTGTACTTCCCCACAAAGACCAAGGCCAGATTGAAAGGCTCTCCAGAAAGCTGCCCAGCCCCAAGAAAGGAGACAAGACTTGGAAAGAGACACTAAAGGATTTGGACTTTAATCCCTGGCTGCACTTGTGGTGATTATTGAACTGAAAGGAAGCCTGCTCCCAGAGATCCCAAGGAAACCAAAACAGAGAACATTACATTTTAGAGAAAACATTACAATTTTCTTTTGTCATTGGGCATATGATAAAATCAACTCTGACAACTTCTTTATTTTGCACACAGTTCAAAGACTGCCTAAAGAGAAGCTGAAATTTGGGTCCAAGTGAGTATTCATTCATACTGACAAAATAAGGATTGAAATATAAGAAATATTCAAGAAATTTCATGTGTGGAGTCTAGTTTACTATGCAATTTTGAAATTTCTTTAAATTACATAATTCTTCATATATTAAAAAAAGTCCTTAAAACGATAAAAATTTTTTTGGCTGCTGAATCTGGAAAGAAAACAAAACTCATGTATACTTACCTAGCAAGACTAACAAATTGACATGTGTTTACTCATTAGAAACATTTTAAAAAATATTTGAACTTTAAAAACCATGTAAGATAATGTGTTGCACTTAACAGTATGAGCAAGGAACTGAGGTAATTCACTCTTCAAAATCTATTCTTTAAAAACAAAACCCTCCCAACAATCAATGTTATGTTAAAATTTTATGAAAAAATAAACCCAAATTTTAATTATTATCCTTCTGGCTTAATTATACATATAATTATATCATAAAAAACTAACATGTAAATGAAATGATCATTAGCAATTTCATAGTTGAAACTCAGTTTAGCATCCAAAAGCAACAATTCATAATCTTCTTTTGCAAATTATTGTTCTAAGAAACATTTATACTATCACAATTTAAAAAAACTTCTCTTCAATAACATATTGCTATTGATTAGTGACACTCATCACTGTCCAGATCTACAGAAAACATTAATTTAGCATAAAGCAGGTGGGGGAGGAGGGTAGATTCTTTTTACAATTGGGATAGAGACTAGACTGTGATTTCACTGAGAGGGAACTTCCACATGAGGAAACTGCTTGGTACCTTCTCTGAAACATAATTTTTAAGAGTTACTTGCCCAGGGTCACATGGCTAGTATGTGGCAGTGATAAGTCTCTAACAGTGGACCTCTCTACTGGAAGGCTAACTCTTTAATCACAATGAAGCATTGTCTCTAGCTTTAAAATTTTGATCCAATTAAAATGGAAAAAATAGATTATTTGTGATGATTTATTTTGAAATATGATTTATTTGAAATATTTGAAAAAATATAAATAATATAAATTAAACTTAAATTTAAAAGAAAATCCCATTTTTCTTACTATCCAAAGGTTAAGGTGAAAGCACTGTCTCAAGATACATGCAAAAAAGGAGACAAATATCAAATGACTCAAAGTAATCTGAACATTATCAAAACATGATACAATATAAAACAATATGAGATAAGTAAGAGAGAATGGCCTCAGAATGAAAATATCTAATAATGAAAATTCCTTGGTAAGGAAAAAAACTCATAGGAGTGGAATGGTAGCTAGTAAAAATCTTTTTTGCAAAAACTGAATTTTTTTGGTTTTTATATAATTTTATCTTTTAACAATATCCATGAATAACTTTTGCTGAGCGTTCTCAGACAAGCAATTTAAGAGAAAAATGAAAAACAAAATTAAACAGAATGTAGGTGGTAATATATATAAGTTAAAATGCCTTAACTCTACGGGTATGTTTTATAAAATTTTTTTGCCTGTTTTTAGCATAAAATTGACTACTTTAAACTTCCAAGTAATGGAAAAGAAAATTGAAATTGAAGTCACAGAACCTGAGGCTAAGCCTCAGCTGTGGGTCTCAGAACCTTGGTTCCCTCCTCTAAAGCGAGGGACTTGAAATGGAATGATTTTTAAAGTTACTTTTCTTCCAGTCCTGAATCAAAGGAAGTAGTTTAAATGTTCCAGAGAGTTATCTGATTGAATTATCAAAATGAACTGACAATAATAAAAGGCAAACCAATCTTTTTGGTTTTCTATACAGACATGGATAGAGCTGAGTTCAAATTGGACCTCATATACTCATTAGCTGTGTGAATTTGGACAAGTTTGCCTTAATCCACTGAAGAAGAAACTGCTCCAGGCTCCTTGTCAAGACAATTCCATATACAATATTGTCATGTTATGTTTCACGGGGTCAGGAAGAGTTACTGAACAACAACAACAACCTTTCTTTTTTTCTATCTTCCTAATTTCCATCCTCTCCCTTCTATTTGTTCTCTTTCTTAAGGACAGGTAGATGGTACAATGGATAGCTAGAGTAACTAGACTGGCATCAGGAAGATGAGTTCAAATCCGGGCTCAGACACTTACTAGCTGTGTGATCCTGGGCGGGTCACTTCACCCTGTTTGCCTCAGTTTCCTCATCTGTAAAATGAGCTGGAGAGGGAAATGATAAATTGCTTCAGTGTCTCTGCCAAGAATACCCCAAATGGGGTCACAAAGAGATGGACACAATTGGAACAAGTGAACAACAAAATATACTAATAGCCAATGTGCATATGTGTTAACTACAGTAAATACTGCTTACCTACTGAGGAGAAACCTGCCATTTTAGCTAACAAGAAGGAAGATTCTACTGTAAAAGGGAGGGATCAATGGGTAACAAAAAATTTTAGTGCCTGTTTTATATCTAATAACTATTGATTTGCAATTATTGCATTACATTGCAATATAAAGCTAGTTCATATAACCAATTTTAAAGAATTCTATAACTGTATGATTTCCCAATACTCATTTCTTGTTTTGAATTGGTAGCTATCAAATATCTCTCAAATCAGGCAATTCAGACATAAATGTAAAATGGCAACACAAAATTTGCTGGATGTAATAAAAAGTATATTTAGAAAGAAGTCTTATGTACAGAAAACTCATAAATATAGAACTTTAATACCTATTTTGTTTTGCTTAGACTTTGCAAAAAAAAAATTACGAATCAAAGTTCAAACTTTCATTTGAATCCTTATAATAAATGTGTAAATACATATTTACAAAGGCAAATGACAGAAAAATAAGCACACAGAAGCAATTTCAGACTTACTATGACACATCATTTCTATTTTTCCCTAATTGAACATGAAATTTGTTTGTACATCCCCAAGAACATATGATACATTGTGCTAACACACATAGTAAGATTTCTTTTTAATAAACACAAAGTATAATAATTCAAATTGTCATTATTCACATATACAATCATTGTTTCACATATACAATCAGTCCACTTCAAAAATTCCTTTAGAAAAACATCTTGATCCAGTAGGACTGAGCTTTAAAAAATTCAAATACAGTACACTATTCTGTACATTTATGTGCATTTTCCCTCAACATTACCATAGTAAGTAATTTAATCTTCATTATTCATAACCAACAGATAAAATCATCTTTCTTGTCACATGATGTAAGTGCCATCTTTGTAGTATTTCATAGATTCCATCTGTTTTGTCATAGCAAGGACATCATGAAATCCTGTACTGAGGCCAGACATGTGTTGAAAATAAGCCTCTTTTTCCACTTGGACTGTCAAGTTGTTCACTCCAGCATCTTTAAGTACTCCTGTGACCTGATCATGATTATAAGAAATTATCAAGTTTAATAAATAAAATTAAGTCATGGTTAAGCCTTTTAAAATCTTTTAGACTAAGCAGTTGTTTTGAAATTCAGTCAGTTCTTCCCTAGCTCTCTCTCCTCCTTTCCTGCCTTGAGCTAAAATAACTTAGGAATTTTCAAGCTAAGTTTTTTTTTTTTTTTCTGAGACAATTGAGGTTAAGTGACTTGCCCAGGGTAACATAGCTAGTTTGACAAACTGATGCAGCCAAATAAGTAGAAAGTAAACATTATACACAATGAATATAACAATGCAAACAAAAACAAAAACCAACTGAAACTGAATGCTGTTAAATTATGACTAAGCTGGGCCCCAAAGAAAAGATAAGATTTCCCAGCACCCCAGAGTTCTGATGACAAATTGGTTAGTATTTTGGAGCTTGTCTTCTCCCCCTAGTTTTTTATTCTTTTAAGGGATAGCTCTTTAAGAGGGAAATGTAGGTGATGTAAAATCAAAATATATTATTAAAATTGTTTAAATATCAAAGAATGGGTCATAATATTAGACTTCCATAAAACTTCTTAATATCATACTCACTCTTTATCATTCTTATCTTAGAATGAGTTAAGGCTACACAGACCCATCCAAGCCCTTAAAACCACCCTTTCTCACCTTTTACAGGCCTATACTCTAATCATTACTATTCTTTCCTTTTCTTCATATACATTCTCTTCTCTACTAGTTTCTTCTATTTATCTACACACCTGCTCAGTTCTAAAAGAGTATTATTTCCTTGACCTTGCTACTCCAATTAGTTACCATCTCATCTCTCTTTTCATGAACCAACTTCTTGAAAAAGTAGTTTACATTTATCAATGCCTCAACTTCCTCAGCACTGTACTGAACTGATGTTCTCAAATGGGAGTTACCTCTTTTTCCAAACTTACCTTCTTTGAGTTCTCTGACCAGTGGCCACTGCCCTTACTTCTGGAGAGTTCCTCTCCCTGTGGATTTAAGATTCCACACTCCTCTTCCTCTTCTCCTACCTTTGTTTTTTCTAACGACCTCATTAAAACAAGTATTACAAGCAGGTATTACCTTAAAATTTCTCCTAGCTCTTTTTTTTTTCTCTTGGCAATTTCATTTATTCCCACAGCTTTAGCTCTTACCTTCCTGCAGATAAGTTTCATATCAGTAGATCTGACTCTTGATTTACATTCCCACTTCCACTTTCCTTAGGACACCTCCACTTGACTGTTTCACTAGCATCAAAAACTTACTATCTTTCCTTCAAAACCTGTTATTTCTTTTGATGACTACTTTTAAGAGAGGTATCACTACTGACCCAGAGATCGATGTCCATAGCACCACAGAGCTGGAAGGGATTATAGAGATCATATACGTTCCAACCCTCTGTTTTTACAGATGAGAAAACAGAGACCTAAGGAAGTTAAGTGACTTGAATCACAGGTAGTTGGGTTCTCTGACTCTAGTGCTCTTTCCTTTGCACCTCCTCAAAAGCCTTCCTGTCCTTACTTTCCAACTCCAATTCTATCCTCACACTGTTCAATGGCTAATTTTTCTTGTGTACTGTCAGGTCATGGCTCAAAACACTTTAAGGGCTTTCAAGTCAAGTTCAAATTCCCGGGAATACATGCTTATTGCTTCCCTTCTTGTACTTTACTTTTCATCTTAACGGGAAATCTCACTATTCCTAGTAGATGCCCAATGTTAGCCTTTTATTCATGTCTTTTTGCCTACTTCTGTCTACTACTTGTGGATCCTTCAGGTAAAGTCTCAGGAAAACAGGGATGGTATCTTGTAGTCAACACCCACCCACCCACCCACCTTATCTGTCTGTATTTGCTGAAGTGAAAGGGAAAAAAACCTTACTAGTCAAAATCTGACTCATTACAATTAATATTAATTCAAGTAAAACATCTAGGCCCATGTATATGGAGAAATCCCAGTGATACGTGTGGAAGGGAGTCTGTTATCAACTTCTAATAGTGCAAGTTTCAAATAGGCACACATCAAGAACCATAGTCAGCCAACTCATGCTCCAAACACAGACTTTCTAAACTATACACCGTCATTATACTAGTTCACAATAAATTTAGCACTCTGTCACTGTCATGCCTTATCTAACATGATTAGAGTGAGCTATCCAGATAAATGAAATTTCGTCCCTCTAAAAATTAACTTTTGAAATGCTTTAGCCATATTGAATTGAAATCTCTGAAACACAACATACCAATATATTAATATAGAATTTAAACTTATATTTTGACATCAATATTAACATTATGAACATCAAATGACTTATGAAGTGAAATCCTCAACTCTGTGTTAAGTACATTCAGAATGTTGGTTTCAGTTCTTATGTCTACATTCATATTTTGTCTCATTCTCCCACTGTCAACTGTTACTTCTTGCTATTATCATTACCTAATTTACTTTTAATCTGCTAGAAAGCCAGGTATGACTTTCATGACATTCGCATGAATGACATATAAAAATGAAATGTTTCTCCACTAAAGTGACTACTTTTGTGTCATTTTGGAAGGTGACTACTACTTTAGCAATGGTAAAGCCCTTATAAAATTTATTTCTAGGGTTTATGACTGTTTTAGAAAGCTAAAGGTACGAGAAATCTGGCCTCTATGTGAATGGAATGTTATTGTGCACTACATATCAGCTAATATCAAATGTAGATATCTTTAGGTAGGTCTGACTCTCTCACTTATAAATTATAAGGAAAACGAAGCTCACAAGATATGAAACAACTTGCTCAAAGTCATATAGCCAGATACAAACTTGCAAAGAGATGCTCCATGCCACAATTTCTCCCAACTGCAGTGCATCCTCTACCTGGCTGTCAAAGTACATTTCCTAAAGCAGCGATCTGACAATGTCATGCCCCTAATTAACAAACTCTATTGAATCTTGATCATATCCAAGAACAAATATAAAATTCTTTTTTGAGATTCAGAGCTCTTTATAATGTAACCCTGCACGCTCATTCTTTCTAGACTTCTAATATCTTTCAGCTCTTCTCCCTGGGGTGCCTCTGGCCTCCCTGCTATTCTATGCACAAGTTCCTCTATCTCCTGACTAGCTATTTTCATTGACTGTCCTCTGTGCCTGGAATTTTCTCCCTCCTCCCCTGTTTCCTGGTCTCCCTTGGCTTCCTTCAGCTTACAGCTAAAAATCCCACCTTCCATAAGAAGCCTTAATTTTAAAGCTTTCCCTATGTTATCAGCTTCAATTTCTTCTGTAAATAGCTTGTTTGATATAGTTTTTTGGATGTTGTCTTCCAATAAACTGGGACTCTCTGAGTGTAGGGACTATCTTCTGGCTTTCTTGGTATCCCTAGCATTTAGCACAGTGTCTGGAACAAAGCAGGTACTTTTTAATGTTTACTGTCTGATGGAAAGACACTAAATTAACTGTTTATTCAATTAGTTGTAATCAATCATGAAGCTGAGTTTACTAAAACAGGAGTAGAGTCAAAATAGGTAGCTAACAATGTGTTTTGGAGAGGGTGAAAGGCTCAACTACTAAAAAAAACCTATCATGCAAAAATGTCAGTGCCCCCCTCTTCCCTCCTACCTGGTCTGAAACTTTTATCACTAGAATCACTCCTTTGGATTAGATGGAAAAGAGAGGAACACTTGAAGGGCCTCTAGCTTTCTCTTATAAGCATCAGCATGTCAAATTACCCAAGTGTCATCTTGGGGGACACAGAGTCTGGCCCTGAGATAAGATATAGGACAGTTAAGTTTTTACTGGCATGGAAAATATAGCATTTAGGGTTAGAACAATATTCAGTTAATGCCAGTGCACTTTTTAACCATTAATTCTTCCTGTCACTCTGGCTTATCATCTAACAACAAAGTAGCCCATGATAGCAACAGGAAATTAGTGAAAGTAGATGAATGGATAAGTACAAATATATCTTCAGTATTTTGAGTATTTTATTGATAGCTGGACCAATAGATTAATTCTAAGAGGAAGAGAAGATTTTGGTATTTTTTTTAAAGTTTATGTAAAGAATTCACATGTACATACTACTTACTACTACTACTACTTACTACTATCTACTACTACTACTACTAGAATATGTTCTAATGAATAACTGACATAGTCAATGGAAATATATATCAAAGAAGGAACTCTGGATATTTTTATTTGGGAGTAGGGATGGGATGGGATATGGGAAGGTAAGGATGGAAAAATACCTTTCATGGTTAAACATCAAAACATCTGCTGATTAAAATATATAAAAATTGTAACTGTTCTAATCTATTTCTCAGATTAAAACAACTAATTATTTTAAGGATTTGTGCTTATGATTGTCACCTATTTAATAGTGTATTCATAAACAAACCACTAAGAAACAAGTCTGATTTTAATGGCCTACGGCAGATAGACTAACAAAAAGTATACCATTAATAGCTACTTCTTTGCTGAAAGTGTCATTTAGTCTAGCAATTTCTATGCATGGGGTATTAAATTAAAAAAAAAAAAAAAAAAAAAAAAAAAAAGATATCATTGGGCCTAATAAAATGTTAAAGCCTGTGTTTAGCCAACTATTCTAGATAGGCATATCACCTCCTAGAAGCTGCCCATGACCCAATTTATTCTACCTTCAACAAAGAAGGAACAAATTTTTAGCATATTTGGTTTATTCCTGCAGAACACTTTTTTGAAAAACCTCTCAAGAGAAAGTATTGCCAACAGCTTCTGAATTGTGTAAATTATATGATCAGAAGTAGTTCAGTTTTTTCTTTGCTTCTTCTTTGAAATGTCTTTAATAGTTCTTAAAATGTCATACCTGTTGTACAATCCGTTGTTCCAGTACATCTGACATCACCTGTATGTGAATTGTACCAGCAACAACATTGGCAGAATGACGCCAAAAATGGGGATCTCTGTAGGATATTAAACCTTCAATTTTTTGAATCTGCCAAATTGAAAAAAAAGAAAAAAAAAAAAAAGACAGTGATATAAAAATATGACACACAATATTGGTAAGATACTCTCCAACATACTCCTCAACACTAGGCTATGCAATATACTTTTACCTAATTAACAGCTCCATATCTTTCTTCCAATTCACACATATAATAAATGATATATGGATATACTATACATATACACTTTTACCATTCTATGCAAATTTTTTTTTCAGAAATAGTCATCATTCATTTGCAGTGTCTACACCTCTAATATAAATATATGTAGGAAAAATCTGCATAGAAATATCTACAGATCAAAATATGATGCTCCTAAAACTGATTATTGGTAAGAGGAAAAACAGAGAAAATATTCTACTTTCAGAAGTGATCATCTGTAAGTTGCCATAGTTTAAATATCCAAGGAAAAGAAAATGACTATTGGTGGAGCTGTGAACTGGCCCTGCCATTTTGGAAAGCAATTTAGAGCTACACCCTCAAGTTTATTAAACTGTGTATATCCTTGACTCAGCTATGTCATAATTAGCCTATAATCAAAAAAAGATAGAAGAAAAAAGCAGAAACTGTTAAATATATAAAAGAGGATACTCATCAAATGGGAAATGGTTGAACAATTATGGTATATGAATGTAATTGAACCATAAGAAATTACTAAAGGGATAGTTTCAGAGAAATCTGAGACTTGTATAGATCCGAGGCAGAATGAAATGAATCAGGAGAATAATTTACACAAAAACCTTCAAAAATCTAAATAAAAAACACTGAAAGGCTAAAGAACCTTGATTAATGCAGTATACAATAATGATTCTAGAAAACAAATGATAATGTTTCCTATATTTTGACAGAGAGATGATGGACTCAAGATATAGAATGAATGAACATAGCCAATGTGAGGATGTTTTGCTTGACTATGCATATTTATTACAAAGGTTCCTCATTCTCCCTCCCCCCATTTACTCCCCTCTTTCCAATTAAGATAGGAGAAAAAATAAATGCTTGCTAATTGAAAAAAACTTAAGTTATATAGCTATCTCTAAAGAAGCAGTTTTTTTCCTACGTAGATCAATCCCTAAGTCACATTACAGAGTTAAAAATTATAGCAGAGAAGGAATTATTCAGTTGTAATTGTTCCATGTTAAAATACAAAGAAAGGGGCAGCTAGGTGGTGCAGTGGATAGAGCACCAGCCCTGAATTCAGCAGGAACCAAATTCAAATCTGATCTCAGACACTTAACACTTCCTAGCTGTGTGACCCTGGGCAAGTCATTTAACCCTACCTCAGAAAAAATAAAATAAAATACAAAGAAAAATTTGAGTAAAACACACACAACATGTAGAAGTTCAAAGCCTACCTTTTCTAGTGCAATATTTATCTCTTTTTCATTTTCTGGTGGCAACCTCAGAAGTAGCACTTGACAGGCATCTTTAATCAGTGGAATAACACTGAGAAAAATTAATACAGCAATAAAAAGAGAGCAGAGAGGATCAGCAAAGAACCATCCAAATTGTTCTATAAGAATGGTGGATACAATCACACCAATACTGCCAAGTGTGTCTGCCAATATATGTAAAAACACACCTGTAAATAAAAACAAATAATTTTAAAAACACACACACACACACACACACACACACACACACACACACATTTATCCAAATCACTTCTAGGGCATAAATAGAATCGAAACACTTCCAAGAATTTCATATATTAAGATTATGCTTAAAGATCTATCATTTATATGGCCAAACTATATGATATACAGCCATCTTCATAGTGGCAAGAATAAAAAGCCTGCTACTCTGAAGATGGCTATATATATGTAATAAAAATTATTTTAAAATTAGAAGGAAGTCATTCAATTAATTTACTTTTTCTAGTTATTTCCTGCACCTATGTAATTTTGCACTTCTTTTTTCTTCCCAATCATGTTAAATATTCATATGAAACTTAAATAAATATATTACTTTTCTCAGTAGGATTCCTTAATTTTACTGATCTAACTTTAAATTCATTATTAATTCCAAGATATGATTGTGAATTTAATTGAACATATTTAACAATAGATAAATAGCTTAACAGAAATAGAATTTTCCTATACTAAAATGGTAACAGAATACTCTTGATGTTTGAATTATAATGTCGCAATATATAGATACTATAGGAGTGGAGAGTGTGCAGAGATATATATTATTTCTGGGATAAAAAGGACTTATAGAAATTCTTTAGCTGAACCGAGACAATTCAGCTTGTTATGATACTTTTAAAGCATCAAACGAGTACTTTTAGCATATAATTTTTCCCCCTGAGGCAACTGGGGTTAAATGACTTGCCCAGGGTCACACAGCTATGTTTAGTATATAATTTTATCACATACACTTCTGTGATTTCACTGATGAAATGAACTCCCAGGGTAGAAACTCTTTACATATGTAGAAGAGTAAATCACTTATAATTTCAAAGCCTTAATGAGTGCGCATGAAAAGATTAAATGGGTGTCAGAAGTAGGCATTAAACCTAGGTGTTTCTGATTCCAAGGGTAGCTATTTACCCATTATATACCAACCTAGTTTCCATTTGTTATTTTAGGGATAATTCTATCATGAAATTCTTACTAATTATATTACAAGCACGGAATGGCTTGAGAATTTCTGTTCAGATTGATTTTAATGTTCATCCTCCTTGATCTTTTTGCAATATTTGATACTGCTCCATCAATTTTAAATTCTTCCCTTCTGGCCTGCCTCCCTAAGATTTGGTATGTTCGTTTCTGTTATTTTCATTTTTTATCCCATCCCCTGTGTTTTAGTCATTGGTACTCAGCTTTTCATTAGCTTTCTAGCTAAGTGGCTCAGCTGGGCCCTGAGCTCCTATTGGACCACTGATATTTACTATCTATGTATCCTAGGGCAAGCTAGTAACTGCTGCCACCTCAGTTGCCCTATGTGTAAAATATGGATAACACTTTCGTCTCAATATTGTTCAAAATGCTTAGCACAATGCCTGGCACTTACTTGGAGCCTCTCCCCACTTTCTTTCTCTGAAAAACATATCCATTCATATTTCTTGGACACTGGAATCTTGTTGTAATTAAAACCTTCCAATGCAATGACACCTCTTTTAAAAAAACCTTACAGGAAGCACAATGGTCTCTTTCCTTCCACAAGAGGGAGGGCATTCCTGTGCAATTTTATATGTCTCAATATTTCAACTCTTCTTTCATAAAGAGCTTTGAGATTTTGCATGCCATTACTAGAACTTTTCCATGTTAATAAGACTTATAAAGCTTCTACTGTGTGTTCTTTATCCAGAGACTCTCTCCTGGTAGAATGTGTATTTTTCTGAATAGTTAGTTTTGGTGGGCATATTCCAGGATATCCTTTATTTCTACAATTAATTCACTTGTTTACTAAGCACCATTATTTAAAGAATATCTAGACAGCACTTACCTCTCATGTTAGCATTCATGCCTCCTCCTGAAGATCCATGGGAATGACCATGGCTATGACTGTGCCCATGATCGCTGTGAGAATGATTGTGTCCATGACTGTGTCCATGGTGTGAATGGCTGTGATCATGTGAGTGACAGCCTCCTTGAGAACCTCCATGCATGTGGCCATGGGCATGGCTAAAGGCACAAACACCAATAAGGTTTACTATCAATCCTCCAACTGAGACGGGCTATTAAAAGGAAGAAAAGAAAATATATCTTCACTATTTTCCCCATAATACATGGTTAAACTTTTACTTTTTTTTTTTTTTGGTTAAAAATATAAAAAAAAAAATTTACACTAAAATCTCATTAAAGTCCATCTTGGAGATGGTAAACACAAATTAGAAAGAAACCTACATTTTAGGAAATTTTTGATGAAATGGTATTTTATAACATAAAGCAATAGAGAAATGGCCTTGAAAATGTCATAGAAGTGCCTGCTTAACCTGCTTCAATGAATAAAAATATTTCACATTTGGCAAAGTTTTACATACTAATAAATGTTATTAAATTGGTTCTAAAAAGAACCTAAAATGCTGTCTCTAAAATCACATTACATACCCCCATGGCAATATTATTTATGCTATATTCACTCTTAAAGAAAATATGTACTTGAATAATGAACAATCAGAACTACTTAAAATTTTTCTTGTATATTTATTGGAAAACTAATTACAGAGGGTAAACCCTAGATGGAAGATTAGATGCAGACATTAGCTGAATTTTTCCCAACATCCTTCTCCAAACAACTTTAAAATTAAATTTTGGACTGGCTGAGACAAAAAACCCCAAAAAAACCCAAACAACAACAACAACAACAAAAACCAAAAACAAACAAACAAACAAAAAAACGTGAATGTGAGATCTTTCCCCAGCCTAATAAAATTTAAGAGATAGTCAGAATAAGTCTGAAACAGGGACAAGAGATGTGGTGGAAATCTGCCGGGAGCCCACACATAGGGATGGCAAAAGCAGGCAGCCACAGCTGCTTTGGACGTTCTCAGCATGGAGGTGAGGGGGAGATTGGACAAATGCTCAGAAAGAGATTATGGGATTGTTTGCTGGCACTCAGTACAGATGATGCAGATTGGAAACTCAACTGCCCACAGACAGTTCTGGATTGCAGTTTCTGGGAGGAGAGGAACTGTTTCCTGGTCACAGTTCCAAGGCAAAAAGGAGTATTATTGCTAAGTGCATCATGAGACCTTACTGGGTAAAAACCAGAGCACAGACCAGGAGAACAGTGTCTATACCTCTCCTACCTTGGAAGAACCAGAAACTTGCAGATCCTTACAACTAATTCTGAAATTGGCAGCATAAAAAAGCCTTAAGTTTGTGGACCCAATTTTGACATGAAATTCTAAGTCAAGAACTTGGCTGGAAAAATGAGCTAACAATAACAAAACAATCTGACTTGGCACTATGGTGTCAAGGAAAGTCAACACAAACTCAAAGAAGAGAACAATGTAAAACAGCTACAAAGCCTCAAAGAAAAATGTTTATTGGTCAAAAAGAATTATTAGAACAGTTACATAGATAAGCAGGGTAGAGAAAAATTGGAAAAGTAGTGGGAATGATATAAGAAAATTATGAAAAGAGAATAACTTGGTAAATGAAGCGCGCGCACACACACACACACACACACACACACACACAAAATAAAACAATACCTTAAAAAATAGAATTGGCTTAATGGTGAAAGAAGCACAAAAAATCACTGAAGAAAAGAACTTAGAAAAAAAGACTTGGTCAAATGAAAAAGAAATACAAAAGTTCACTGAAGAAAATAATTCCTTAAAAATTAGAATTGGGCACTGAATTGAATGCTAATGACTCCATAAGATGTCAAGAAACAATAAAACAAAGATTTAAACAATTGAAGAAAATGTAAAATGTCTCATTAAAAAAGCCAATTACTTAATAAAATAGATCAAAGGAAGATTCTAATTTAAGAATTATTGGACTACCTGAAAGTCATGATCAAAGAAACAGGCCAGACATCAAATTTCAAGAAATTATTAAAGAAATCTGTGCCTATAAATTTAATCTGGAGGGCAAAATAGAAAGGAAAGGAATCTAGCAATCCCCTCCTGAGATCTCAAAATGAAAATTCCTATAACATACCTAGCAAAACTAAGTATAATCCTTCAGAAGAAAATATTGATATTGAGGAGTTTTAAGCATTCTTGATGAAAAGACTAGCGCTGAATAGAAAATTTGACATTCAAATAGGCTCAAGAGAAGCATAAAAAGGTAAGCATGAAAGAATAAACATAGGGATTCAAAAAAGTCAAACTATTTACAATCCTATCTATATGGGAAGATGATACTTTATCATTATTAGGGCAGTTAAAAGGAAGTTACATAGAGGGCATAAGTATGAGTTGATAAAAACATGCATGAAGAGCTTTTACATTAGAGGGGGAAAACTCGGGGGTAGGTGTTGGAAGGTAAGGCTTGAACCTTATTCTCAAAGGAATTGGTTCAAAGAAGGAATTTTCTCTTTGTCTTTTAGTTGTATATGGAAATGTAACTTACCCAAAACAGAAAAAAAAGAAGGAAAAGGAATAAGAGAAGGGGTAGGTGGAGTGGGATGAGAATGGATTAAAGAAGGCAATTAATTAGAAGCAAAATAGCCTTTTGGAGGGAAAAAATAAAAAGAAAAAGTGAGAAAGAAATAGAAGATAATGGAATGAAGCGATGCATAAAATGGAAGCAGATAGTAGAATGGATTAGAAACCAGAATCCAAAGATTCACAAGAGACATTTAAAAATAGAAACAAACACAGAGTTAGAATAAGGGGCTGGAATAGAATCTAATATGCTTCAGCTGAAGTAAAAAAGACAGGAATGACAATCATGATCTCAGAGAGTAAAAGCAAAAAGAAAAAAAAAAAGAAAAAAAAAAAAAGAAAAAAAGGCCTATTTAAAGGAGACAAACAAGAAAACTGTACTATGCTAAAAGGTGCCATAGACAATGAAGTAGTATCAAAAAACATTACAGTAAGTTCCTCTGATAAAGACTGCATTTCCCAAATACATACAAAATATATATATAGGAGCTCCTTTTTATGATGGTAAAGTATATAGGAGTTCCTTTTTGTGACGGTAAAGTATTGAAGAAAACTAAGTATCAAAGTAGATGGCCCTAAGGTCAAGAAGACTAATCTTTCTGAGTTTGCATCTGACCCTAGGCACTTAGTTGCTTATATTACTCTGGGTTAAATCACTTAATCCTTGTGCCTCACTTTCCTCACTTGTAAATGAGCTAGAGAAGAAAATGGTAAACCACTCCAATATTTGCCAAGAAAACCCTAAATGGAGTCATGAAGAGCTGGACATGACTGCAAAGATTCAACAAAGAACTGGAAAATTGAAGGGATATTTATTAACTGGGGAAAAGCTAAGGAAGTTGTGACATATGATTATGATGGAGTACAATTATGTTAAAAGAAATGACAAGGGATGAGAGATTGGTTTCTGAACAATATCATAAAATCTATATGAACTGATGCAATATGAAAAGAACTAGATCATTGTGCATATCAACAATAATTCTGTAATGATGAACAATTTAAGTTAACTTCAAAGACTTGGCTACTCTGATCAATACAATCATTTCAGAAAGCAATACGGAGTTATTCATATAAAGTGATTAAAATGCCCATTCTCTTTAAATCAGAGACTTCATTACTATACTTATGCCAAAAAGAAGCCATTGACAAGAAGTTCCAATCTATGCTAAAATATTTGTAGCTGCATTTTTATAGGTATTACATGATATACATGTTTTCAGATATTTTCAATGTATTAGTTGTGTAGGTTTTTTTTTTTTTTTTTGTCTTCAAGTATTATTTGTCATAGGGATAACTGGAAGAAGAAAAACTTGGGATAATTATGAGGATCTAAAAAAGAAAAAAGACACAGAAGACTAGAACATTATTAGAAGCCTTATTTCTACATATTGTGAATACTTTTTTTTAAATGAAGAGAGCTAGAAGCTGCATACGTTGAATATCAAAAATTACCACAAAACCCCAAACTGATTATATCACAATAAAAAGCAAATTATTTATTACTAACAAAAAATTTCATTTAAGAATCAACTCTATTCAATCAGTCATTGACAGTCAATTCAGTCATAGCTTAAGTCAAAATCAGTATCAAATTAGAAGACAGCCTACAGAAAGTGAGGAGTGAGATCTAACTAAGCCAGATCAATTCAATAGTATGGCATCTATGGATCTAATTAGAAGGATGACAAATAGAAACAGACTGAAATGGATATGACCATGTTTTCATAGTGATAAAAATGAAGAGACAATGTAAGAAGGTATTAACACAAAATACCCTGGCCCTTTTAAACTAAAACCGTAATTTCTTACCTTTAGGTTTTGGTTCTGCTTAATGAGAAAAAACTCCCTCTACCAAAGCAGATCAACAACTTGTTCTATAGTTTATAGACTCTTTAAGTTCCTTAGTGGTTAAGTAATTTGTTTAGGGTTATTGTTCATAAGAGAATCTTAAGTGATGGAAAATAGTTGTTGCAGTAAGAAGACCAGAGGAACCCAGAAATTACTCAGGCAACAAAACCAGATCTCTTTTTCAATAAGAAAGAACTGGTAGCTAAGGGTAACGCCAGTTTAAAATAGAAGCCCATTTGCAAAACACTATAAACAAGGCTTGCAGAAGATTACATGTGGTATTGCTTTTAAAATGAAAAACTTTAAAGGTGAAGACAAATCTGCTGAAAGGCTGGCAGGAGATTCAACTTAGCTAGATTCAATCCAAATCATCTACAAATAATACTTGGAGAAGATTGGCAGATGCAAAATATGTTTATAGCTGGCAAATCATCAGTGATATTATAAGCATAAGTGAGAGTAGAACCCATCATACTTGTACTCAACACCTGTGTAGGGAATGAAACTGAAGGAGATGAAACTGAGTAGCTGAAGAAGAAATCTGTCTTAGAAATGACATAATTTAAAGTAATGGAGTGATTAGAGAGCCCCAAGAGAGGAAAATACCCCCAAAAAAGAGAAAAAAAAGGGTAATATTACTCCCTATATCACCAACAAAAAAGGCATCAGAGAAGCCATTGTATTATTAATCCATATGTGCCCATTTTTTCATTTTTCTAAAATCTGTGTAAGAATTGTTTATTAAAGGTATTCTTGATGAAAATCTAAAGAAGGAAGAGGCAAGTCATGTGCCACATCTTCAAAGTCACAAAGTGACTGAAAGATATTACAAGACACCACTGTTCATCGTTGATTACTGGATGACAAAGGAGTAAAATGTAGCTATAACTACTGTCTTCAATAATATAAATGTCTGCTATACAAATACAAATAATAAAATTCCTTAAGAGATTCATAAAGATGATTCTGTACAATGACGTTTTGATTATATCAAATGAGGCATAAAACAATTTTAAGTTTTTAGGTACATTATCAAAGCTGTCATGATCGTACTAAACCAAGATAAAAAAATGAGTCTCTATAAAATGACAAGGTTCTTTCACTGCATTCATATGCTGATGATATAATACTAATTGCAGCAATACCAAGAATAAAATGGTACTGCCTCATAGTAAAAGAGTTATTTACAAAAGATCTGTTAATAATCAAAATGAAGTGAAGAATGTTTTCTTGCTAGATCTTTATAGTTCTTATCCCTTGGATGATTTAGCAATTGCTAAATTGCACTAGTCTCAAAATTGCACTAGTGTGCATAAAATATTATAAGGACTATAGAAAAGATGAAAGGCCTTTGGTTAGATTTTCTTTGGAGAGCTAATGGAGAGGGACACAAAAATAAACCCCTTGGTACTACTGCATACTCACTCAAAATTGAATGATGGGTCAAATGAAGTAATACAATGAAAATATTAAGTCAGAAAAATAAAGTACTGTCTAACGGTTCATTTATTTTACTATTTTGCAAACTCAAATATTTTAGCAAAGAAATATTACTTTTAAAAGTTATGAATACATGCTAATACAGAAAAACCACATCAGTAAAAACACATTATTTTCACATCAATGACTATTATGTTTTGGTTTTAGCGTGGAAAAAAATTTTAATGGTTATGCAAACAGGAATTCAGATGTAAATTAAAAACACTTACCGCCAACATATATGTGTCTAATTCTGGAGGATCTATCAATCTAGCCACTGACTCCACAAACAAAAAAAAAGCTATTACCATCAGAAAAAGTCCATTAATAAAACCAGACAGAATTTCTATTCTGCCATATCTGAAAGAGAACAGAGCATTTTTTTTTTTTTTTTAAGGAAAGGACTAAGAAATAAGAGAAAATTTAATAATGCAAGTAACTGACAATATTTTAATGCATTTTTCTTTTAAGGCTTCAACAATATTTTTATATTGACAAATGTAGAAATTAAAATAGAAAATGCTAGGCTTATACAAATTTCCATAGTTTATAATTAATGAGAATGGAAAAAACTCCAAGGTTTTAAAAATACTTTACACCCACTTTCTCAATGAAATAGCATTCCCTTCTACTCAACAATTTAAAATCTTGAAAATTTTCCGGAATATCAAAATGGCATTATCTTGTAAAACACTGATTTGTATATACTATTTAATATGTGTTTCATTATACTGATTTGTATTGTATACCAGTTTTGTTGTATGTTGCAGCTTAAGATTTTCAGATTCACAGCAGAAAATAATTTTAAGAGGTAATTTGTCTTGCCTCTTGTAGTTATGGATCCTATTTTCAACACTCTCCAGGAATAATTCCAGAGTGTCTTCTGATGGTCTAATCTAATGATTATATTTACTTGAGAAATCAAAATGTCTTTCTGTTTACCCAAACTCTTAAGTCCATTTTGTCATTTAGCTTTCTAAGAAGATAGTGAGTTAGCATCCTTCCTCAAATATCTCTTTAAAAAACTAGTCCAAAAGAAACTTCCCATGCTCTCCTTTTCTAGATTAAACCATGTGAATTATTTTCACCTGCTTTCATCCTTTTATTAGTTCTTATTGCTTCTCTCAAAACTTTTCTAGTTTCTTTTCCATATATTAAAAAAAAAAGTGAAGCCAAAATTAGCTCAAAAACAATGGGTAAAACTGCAAATGCTTGATAAATATCATTCAAGCATAATAACGTATTAAATCATAAGCAGGATATCACTGTCATAAGTCAAATCTATAATTTTAACCCTGAATTCTGGGGATCCAAAGGAGAGAATAGGGCAAATGAAGTTAAGAGCTGATCCAGGTGAAAAACTGGATTCTAAAGTCACCGACATCTAGCTGGGTTACAAAGACTATGTTATTAGCAGTGGCAAATGTGACACTTATCAACTCCTTACCAATGAAGATTTGCTTTTTCATTCCCTACTCTTTTTTTTCAAACAAGTTGGAAAATTATACCTGCTATCAGTTAAAAAATTAGTTTTAAGCACTCAGAGAATTAAGCACTTTTTCCTATTATAAATTTTTAAAAAAACTTTTTTCTATTTTACTATGCTTATATAAAGTCACTGTGATAGTCCCTTCTTTATAGGGCAATCTGCTAAAATAAAGCAATCAGCTAAAATTTAAGTCCTATGGCTTTAGATTTATTGGTGAAAGAAAAATGATCTGAAAACATTTCTACATTACAGACTAAGATTTATGAATCCATTTTTCATGATGGATTTTTCTGTTTAAAACTAATCATTGTCGCAGCAGCTAGGTGGTGCAAAGTCAGGAGGACTTGAGTTTAAGCCTAGCCTCAGACACTTAACACTACCTAGCTGTGTGATAATACCAATTGCCTCAGCAAAAAAAACCCAAACCAAAACCAAAACAAAAAACAACTAATCATTGTCATCTAACACCAGTAACATACTGATAATTGAAATTCAAGTACTTACCCATAGGAAAAAATACGGGTTGCTTTCCACCTACTCACTAGAGCTGCAAAAAGTCCCATAACTAAAGCAGAACAATCAAAGAGCATATGGAATCCATCTGATATTAGACCTAGGCTGTTGGTCAGCACTCCATAGAATAATTCCACAAAAGTAAAAACCTAAAAACAACAATTTGGATTATAAAATATATAATAAAATACTAGTTTTATTTAATTTTCTTAGAACTACATAAGCACTTTCAAACTATTTATACAACCCTTACTTTATGACACTACCTCGTATGATCTAACTTTGCTTCTTTAAATGTGTGGCAGCATCCATCCTATGGTGGAAAGTATAGTGGACTTGAAGTTACAATACACCTAGAGCCAAATCTCACCTCTGACACTAGCTGTGTGACTTTGGTCAATGACTACTTTCTCTAGGGTTCATTTATTCATTTGTAAGATCTGAATGGAAAACAACATCTATTATATCTTACAGAGTTATTAGGTTCAAAAGAAATATTATAGTATGTAAGGATAAGAAATGAACTTGTGATTTTGTTGGTATATGGGACCCCTGAATGAATAAAATTTCTTCTACTAATATAGACTGGCACCTTTTCTGCAACTTCTAGACTTGAGAATTGTTTAGAGTACCAAGTTGTTAAGTGACTTGTCCATGGTCTCACAGACAATATAATCAAAAGCAGGATGTGAACTTGGTTCTTCTTTTTTAGTTCTGATATTATTAACTCTTTATCCATGAGAGTTTAAATCTTAAATTGCAAATCTTTCAGAAAGAAAAGGCCAGAATTGGTTTTGAGCTCCATCATTAGAGGAAACATACAAATCAATATAAAATACAGAGCCATTGAGTGCTATTATTAAACCACTCTCATGTCATATTTAACAATAATAATTACATAATTCACTAACTCAGAAGACAGAAAAAGGAAGACCTAATTCAAAGGAGTGTGAACTATATTGTGAAAGATATGGTTGTAAGTGCATATGTATGTATATATTTTATCAGTATCTATCCTGTGCAAGACACAAAGTTGGGCACTATGAGAACATTAATCCTGTCACCTAGAATGAATGGACCTTGATAAGTGAATAAGGATAAAGGATTAGGACTAGACCTTTGGTTCTGGTGGTACGGGGAAACTCTCAGATGAGAAAATGTCCTCTATGCTAATTCAATTTTTCTGATGAAATCATTAGATTACCTAATATCAGTAAGAGTTTCCTTAGCAAGTAATGAAAAAAAAAAAAAAAAAAAAAAAAAAAAAAAAAAAAATCCTAGAGTTTATGTTTGGCCTAAGAAAACAAATTCTTTAAGCACTTTGGCTTCTCATAAATATTAATAAAAATCCAATAGGATCTTTGTTAGCATTTTTAAAAAGTTTGTATGACTATGACTTACATGTAATAAATCAGCATTAAAAATATTAAACTTTACAAATTGACAATGTCTTCCCCCTCCCCCCCCATTAATCTGAAAAGAAGTTTACTGAACTTGGGGATAAAATACCAAAATGTAGTTTAGTTGACAAACATAAAAGTATGTAAAAATTTTTAAGAGAAATAAATTTTGTTTATGATATTCATCTGAATGACAACTATTGTAATAATGAAGGAATCCTTTTGTATATAATAATTTGTAATTTTTATATAAACCAGTTTATAATTAATATTCCAAATAGGAATTTCTAAAAAGCTCAAAGAATATCTCTATAAATAGGCCGAATATATCCTTGCAATCTTTACATTCTTTCAATTGCTTAGCAAAACTTTTTTTTCATTTTTTAGTGAAAATACAATTTTAAAAGTATGCTAAAAAGTCACTCTAGCTAGAAATGTTAAATACATAAGATTTGATACGTACTAAATTCTCACACCAAATTTTAATGTGTGATCTTTATTTTCTCTTCAAGTTCCTAAATATGTTAAAATTGGTAATATGACAATTAAATAAAAATTCCTATTAAAAGACTAATAAGCTTTAAAATTAGATTATTCTATTAAAAAAATCTTACCAGATTCAGGCACAAGAAGTAAAAAATGTGTCTAGAATCACTCTCTTCAAGTATTTGTTTCAATGATTCCTTAATAAATCTAGGGACTGACTGAGAGCTGTGTTGTAAAGCATCACCCATGAAGTTATATAGAGGAGTTCCTTCAGGAGAATAGCCAACAAGAGTACCTTTCTGTCCTCTCTTAGAGGGAGAAGCTAGTATGTTAGCAGCTACAAAGAAAAAAAAAAATCACAAAACAGCTTTGAATTACAATTATTTCCTTTTGTTTTAAACAAATTTTTATTGAAGTCTTTTGTTTACTTTAATTAATTTCCTCCAGGAAAATATTCAAATAGTCAATGCTTACAGAAGCCAACTACTAACATTAACTGATGCTAAGTAAAATGAGCAGAACCAGATCCTTGTACATGGCAACAAGAAGATTATACTAAGATCAATTCTGATGGACATGGCTCTTTTCAACAATGACTGAGGCCAGTTTCAATGACCTTGTGATGAAGAAAGCCATCTACACCCACAGAGAGGACTGAGGGTAGTGTGGATCACAATATAGCATTTTCACTTTTTTTGTTGTTTGATTGCATTTTGTTGTTTTTTTTTTTTCTCATTTCCCCCCTTTTTTGATTTGATTTTTCTTGTGCAGCATAACTGTATAAACATGCATACATATATTAGATTTAATTATATTTTTAATATGTTTAACATAAGAAAAATTCCAGTAGAAAATAATTTGATCACCACGATCAAAAAAGTGAACCACAAAGCAAAACAGTATTATACAGAAAGCACTTATTAGCAAAAATCAATACCTCAGGGCAGTTCTTAATTTTTCTTTCATGCTTTTAATTAATTGGTATTGTCACTCTTCCCCAGTTTTCTCAATAACAAATCAATCTTTTTCATCTTAAACAAGTAGAAAATGAAGGAATAAAATAAGATCCTTACACAAAATGAAGAATATAGCACTCACTACTACTCCTCCAGAAAGAACATGTTCAGTGCTCTCTTGATGTGCTGGTTTATTCATAGCTCGAAGTTGGTCTGTAATTGGATGTGTCCAAAAATTTCCAAAAAGTAGAGCACTCATACAAATAAGAAAAGATCCAAAGCGAGCACTCTTGGAAACTTCCATTTTGACCGAACAGATGGAATCCACATAGAAATCCAGGACCACAACAAAAAAGATAACTGTTGTGAAAGGCATGATGAGAGAAGACCAAGATTCTACTTTACTCTAGAAAAAAAGAAGGAATTCCTACTAGTGAAGGATATATTATGCAAATAATTTTTAATGTGCTAATGCTTTTGAGGTGTAAAATTAACATTCTTTGGTCCAAGTAAGGAGATAGAGATGACCAAGTGTGAATGTTAAAATGTACTGTATCTGCACATTTCTCCCCAATATTTGGGGAGTCAATACCATTTGATATTGACTTTTTTGTTTTTTTGTTTTCAAATTCAGGATTTAAATATATCCTACAATCTCCTGGATCAAAAGAATATAATATTTAAGTACTATATTTAATTCTTAATGCATTTTCTAGAATATTGTTTCAAATTCTAAACAATCATAATCCTACCATCTAAAAAGAACATGAAAATGTGAAGATACAAAAAACAAATAAGAATTTGATCATTCAGGAAAAGATAATGATAAATGTGGGAAGAGATGTGGCAAAACTGGGACACTAATGTATTATTTATTGGTAGAGTTGTGAAATGATACACCTATTCTGGAGAACAATTTGGAACTATGCCCAAAGGGCTATAAAACTGTATACTTTTGTTCCTAAAGTCTCACTACTGGGTCTATATCCCAAAGAGATCATAAAAGAGGGCAAAGTACCCACAAAAATGTACGTAGCAATTCTTTTTGTATTGGCAAGGAATTGGAAATTGAGTGAATGCCCATCAGTTGGGGATTGGCTAAGTTATGGTATATAAATGTAATAGATTATTATTGTTCTATAAGAAATAATGAGCATACTGACTTCAGAAAAGCCTGGTAAAATTTTACATGAACTGATGCTGAGTGAAGTGAGCAGAATCAAGAGAACATTGTACACAATAACAGCAAGATTATGTGATGATCAACTATGACAGATTTAACTCTTTTCATCCAAGACAATTCCAATAGACTTGAAATAGAAAAATACTATCCACATCCAGAAAAAGAACTATGGAGACTGAATGTGGATCAAACACAGTATTTTTACCTTTTTAGGGATGGGGGTGAGTAGGAGGAATTGAGGAGTATTTTGTTTTTCCTTAGCTGTGTTTTTTCCCTTTTGGCTTGATTTTTCTTATACATGACAAATATGGAAATATATTAGAAAGAATTATACATACAATATAACCTATATCAAATTGTTTGCTATCTTGGGGAGGGAGACAAAATATGAAACACAAAATCTTACAAAAATGAATGTTGAAAACTTTTTTTATATGTATATGGAAAAATAAAATACTATTGAGAAAAAAAAATCCAATCATTATGGACATATATAGAGAAGGAAATAATGTAAACAGATGAGAATTTACGTAAAGCATTTTGTAAATCTGTATGTATGAACATTCTTGACTTTAGGGAAAAGCAAAGTTTTATGCTATTTATAAATAATTAAAACAATGTATCTGTGAGTGAACAGTAATTCAAATGTTCACTTATTGCTAAAATTACTTTTTGCTATTACCTCAGTTGTCACAGAAAGGATGATGACCCATGGGCACAAAAGCAGCACAGAAACGAGATGGGATAAGGCTTGAAGACGTTTGCCTCCACCCACATCTAGAGAGAGCTTTCTGGAAGCTGTATGAAAACCAACTTTACAACACAAAGCCAATACGAGCAACAATACTCCACCCTGTTAATAAAATGATAAAATTCTTAAAAGAAGTACATAGGATCTAATATTAACAGATAAAAAAATTATGTTAGAAGGAACTGGTAAACTGTTCTTGCAAACTTTGTTACTATCCCAAATCTATTGCTTAAAAATACATACATGATTTGAGGTCCATTTTCAATGAGATTCTCTTTATTTTTTAAATTATCATAGCATTATAATAAAAAAAGTTCCATTATGAAAAATCCAAATATGGAATTGTGTTGAATTAGAGATATCAATCCTGTCAAAAATGTAACAGCAATTTATTATCTTTAAATTTGACAAGTAAACAAAAAATGTCTAATCAAATAAGACACTATTCAACACATAACTTATTTTGTCATTTTGAATTCACTTTTGTAGGTAAGAAATGGCTGTAGTCTTAGATATTTAGGAAGGGAAAAAGAGAAATGATAATATCAAATTGCCTAAATCTCTGACTATTAAGAAACCCATTTAAACCGAATCAAATTACTAAAAATCAGGCTTTATTCTAGATACTGACAATCACAGGCACACACTCATTTCAGAGATATCACAATCTTAAAAATAAAAAAAAAATTTCCAGAAGTTTAAGTATAAGGAAAATGACTTACCTTGTGATCTGCAACACCTAAGAAAGCAATGACTGTGTAAAGCATATGTGTGAGAGCACTATCATGATGTCCTTCAGCTAAAGAATTCAAGTTAAAGAAAACACAATACATCTTCAATTCATACATTTGTTCATTAGTAGTGGTAGCTCTAATGCTAATGTGGATTTGAAACAGAAAATATCTTGTTTTTCCTTTCCAACTACTCTGCAAGGGATGAAGTCTTTTCTCCAACATTTAGGCTGAGAAAGTCTCGAAATGTCAAAGATATAGAGGTAATAACATTTAAGAAATCCTAGTAATCATCATTAGAAGCAGGTCTTTGGCTCCAAGGCTAGCCTACAAAAGGAAACAAATCTAGTGTGGAGCAGCTGCTCAGTGATTCTATGGACTAAACAGGATTTTTTTGGATCTTATTTTATTTTGACATTTTTTTGCAACCTAATTATTCCCTATAACACTATTAGGGAAAACAATCAAGTTGCAAATAAACTGCAGAGGCCCTTCAAAGGGCCAGATATCACAACTAATTGATTGGTCCAGAAGCACTGATCTGTTCCTTTTCTGAAGACTAACTCCTCCTTAAATAGACTGGGAGCTTTCTACTCCTGAAGTTATTCCTATTAAGTACTAGATTTACTGTGGAGAACCTGATTGACTTTAGCTCTAGTGCGGCTAAACTCCCTCAGTTCAAGTGGTCTACCAGCCTTAATCTCTCCCCAGTAGCAGAAATTATGACCATATTCAGATGAATTTAGTTTGAAGAATCTTCTCTTTAGCAGTAGACAAAACTAATTAATTCAAGTTTTATCAACCATTCATTTTTCACAAGTTCTAACATTTACCAATATGGCAATAAATCAATCTTACTATTAAATCAAAT
This sequence comes from Sminthopsis crassicaudata, assembly GCF_048593235.1. Taxonomy (NCBI): domain Eukaryota; kingdom Metazoa; phylum Chordata; class Mammalia; order Dasyuromorphia; family Dasyuridae; genus Sminthopsis; species Sminthopsis crassicaudata. The sequence continues at coordinate 586,589,050 of NC_133617.1, forward strand.
CATAGGATAATTTATTTTAGAGATGGAATACTTTCACTTTACAGTGAACAAAGAGAAACCTAAAGACATTAAGTGATTTGCCCAAAGTGAGAGTGATATCCACAGCCTAAGCCAGGAATTGAACCCAAGTTTTCTCATACAAAATTCAGCACTCTTTATTGTACCATATTACTTACTGATTGCCACTTTCTACCCCCTAGGAATTACTCTTGTACATTGTTTTTACATATCTGCATACATCTTGTATCCTTCCTTATGAAGCATTAACTTTTTCAGAGAAAGAAATGAGTAGTTTTAGTGTTTGTGGCTTATGTCACTTCTCACTAGTATGCTAGAAAAAACAGGTACTTAATATGTTTGCCAAACTAAAGACATGCTGCTTATAAAGCTAATTTAAAGAGGGTCCAATAGTTTACTTCTTGTTATAGATCTAGCAGCTGCTATTACTTAAGAACAAATGCCATTTTTCTATAGACTTTCCTACTTCAACTACCTTCAATTTCAGAATATTTAGCCATTACAGAAAGTTCTATGATCCTGGAAAAATTATTTATTTTAAACTAAATCTTTTAGTTTTGTGAAACAACTCATTATTAAGCAATTTTATTCTGTTCCATTTGTGAATGTTACCAGTGTTAATCATACTCTACTTTTCCTTTATCACTGGCATTCTTCTACTACAGTATCAAAAATATCTTGGCTTGATTTTACTCTTTTATGAAAGGATACGGTGTTCAGCAATTTTAGCCATAAGATCATCATTATCAAAAAACAACAAACAGATCACAGCAACGATGAAAAAAGCAGCTCCTCTTGTCTGAAAATAAGATTATTTGTTTTTAGAAGGTTCTCAGGTTATCAAATCTAATGTTAAAAATATTCTGAAGATGCAAAAGAAATTGTAAGCTATCAAAGTAAAAATTCATATCTGAAAAAAAGTAAGTACATAATGATCTAAAATTTTATCTTCACTGGTAACATATAAAAGCAAAGAGGCCCATTAGGTTCAAAAGAACATCTTGAGGCATCTAAAACACATAATGCAGAAAAATAAGAATTTCCTTTTCTTTGTTGTCATGATGTTATCACACTTCAATTAATGCAAGCTGAAATTTCTAGCTGTTATATAATTGATAATTGGAAAATCCTACCTAATCCAGTAATAAGTATTTAATAGACATTACTAAACAAGGAAGGAGGCAATTAATGGCACTGAAGTAAAAAACACATAAATGAAAGTTTTAAATAATGACAGGAATAGTAAAAACATTGTTTCCCATCACAATCCCTGGATCAAAAAGAAACATGTAGCTCACTTAGTTGCAAATTCAAATCAAATTGTGTCTATTAAGTGAAATAATTACACCTATTCATAATCTGGCCCCTTATTCCAGACTCTTACTTAAATCTTGTTCTAGAGACTCATTTTGTATAAGGATACATAGAAAAAACAAGGTGCATTTATTAAGTACTTGCTAGGCATCAGGCACAGCACTAAGGGTTAAGAGAAACAAACAGGAACAAAAAGAATTCCTGCCCTCAAAGGACTTATATTCTAAAAAGGAAAGACAATTTAAAAAAAAAAGGGGGGGAGGTACAGCTGAAAAGAAGGGAAGGGGAATTACCTAACTAAGGACAGAGTATCCAGAAGCCCAAAGCAAAGTCAGGAAGCAAATGAAGGTTGGCTAGCCTGGGTATCTACTCAAAATGGAGTGCTTGGCAGGGACTTAGCAACTGAGAAAAGGGTAAGAATGCTGCAGAGGTGGATGGATGTACAGTAGGATGAAGTGAAGCTTTAAGGTAAGATGGCAACTAAGGCATGCTGGCAAAGTCCAGAAAGTTAGAAGCAGAGACATGCAGGCAAGGCTTCCAAAGCATAGGCCTTGAACTGTGCCTGTCTGGAAACTAGCTGAGTTAATTTTAAGTGGACATTTCTTGAATGCTTTATGGTTGCCAAGTGCTTTATGTGCACTATCTCCTTGGAGGCTTGTAACTGGGAAGATAAGTATCACAGCTATCATCTTCATTTTATAGCTAAGGAGAACAAGCCTCAGAGAACTGAAATGATTGCTTCACAGTCACAAAGTCAGTAAGTGTTGGAGGCAGATTAGAATATGACTCTTCTTGACTGAAAGTCTAACATTCTTCTCACTATGAAATGTTGCCTATGAAATCAGAGTTCCACTTCAAGAAGATCAACTACTAAATCATAATTTTTCTAGAAATTGGATTCTAATAAAAATGGGAAATGGGCTAATCTAGTAAATATGATTAAGAATTATCATAAAGCCACATAACCCAATCTGTAAGGCTCACAATCAATGTAAACAGACTAACTTGAAGATCAATGAAGCCTGCACATCAATATTCTTTGGCAGAGAACAAAAACAGAAAAATTCTATGAAGAGTTAAAATTTTTTTAAATCAACAATCATATATCACATCACAAAATAGGACATATGTGTTATTCAGTGGATACTGATCCCTGTTAAAGAGGGAGAAAAGTATTCACCTAAGGTGTCAGAAAAGATATCTTTTGTAAAGTCCAAACAAAACTTCGTGTCTTGATTAATGGTGACATTTTCCAAATGCTCTTGTTTGTGGATGACATTGTGGTAATTTCTACTAAGCCCCAGAATATTTAAAATCCTTCTCAGTAAAGAGGAAGAAGACACTGATCTGAATTTCATTTGGAAAACTGCATGATGGATTTAATGATTCCCTGAAAGTTGCTACAAAAACAGCTAAACTCTTAAACATTAATGTTGATTGGTAATGCATCTTGCTGTTTTTTCTTCTGCCCATTCCCAACCGCTGTGCAGGTTTTTTTTTTTGGCATCAACAACTTGATAAAATAAATTAAAATAGCAGAAACTGCTGTAGATATATGCTACATATATTTTCTCACCTTTACCTTTTCTTCTAATTTGATGTTGACTGTTTTTGGTAGTAAGTTATAATAAGTGACCAAAAAGTGACAGGTATTCCTTCCATATTGGGAAAACAGTTATTTCCTCTCTGTAGCTAATTTTGTTATTTTAATGTCATCATATGGGGTTTGCTATGTCTAAAGATCAAACCTCAAGATATTTTAAAGGTTTATAAATGACAAGGGTAAAAAAAACTTTGGATAATAATACTTCAATAAATATATGATTTTACTAATGAAGGTATTTCCCTTTGCCAGAGCAAATCACAGACTGCATAATACTTGGACTGTCACCCTTTGTTCTTGTCACCTATGTGATAGCCCTCTTCTCCTTTTCAGTCATATATAATTCATGGATAATAGCTTTATGTCACTTTTTGCACATAAATCATTCCTGGAAATGAACTGAAAGCCATGTCCATTATATGTCCTTACATTGCCCCTTGAATGACAAATGATTTATTATTTGAAGACTGCTCTCTTTCAAGTGATACACACAATTATCAACAAAACGTATTTAAAAATACGGATTTTTGCATTAGAAAGGAGTTTTACAAGCACTATACAATTTCCAAAATTTAATCTATATTGTGTTCTTCCTATTCAATTTTGAGAAATCCATTTACTTCAGGACCCATAACAAGTATATGCAATTCTGGGCAGCATTTTGTAATTATTTAGTTTTTTCCTATATGAATTATTCCACTAAGCTCTTGAATAATCAGAGACTTCATTGAGGAAGGCTTGTAATGTTCTGGAATTTGATGTAATCAGCACTATATTATTTGCCAAGAGGAAGATTTGAAAGGCATCATTTATCTAGAGTGAAGACTTATTACATTTGGATCTTCCCTAGGGCATCCTACATGACAATGACAAGCACCTTTGGCAAAGCATACATTTATTTTTCTATTTTTAAGTCTCAACTAATGTTAACAATCAGGGGATTTTGAAATGCTGCTCTATCGCCATAGTTACATTAAGGAAAGAATTTTATTTAAATTTAATACATGTGTGAGATATTCAACTACCATTAAAAGAAGGTGACAGAGAGCATCATTAACTATCGACTCGCATTTCCTACTTATTTCTTATTAAAATTTTCAGGAAAAGAAATTAAATATATTTTGAGAGTATAATTGATAAAAATATGAGAGTAGAGATAGGAAAAATTTCATAAGTAATACAGTGAATCATCTCCAGCACACAAATGACTGAAGGATACAAAGGAAAAAAACCAAACAAACAGTATGTTTAACTGTAAAACAAGCACCTGATTCAGTAAAACAAAATGCAACCTTCTCTCTTCTTCTCTAAACAAGGTGTTTCTCATACATATGTTAAAAACATATAAGATTTCTTCACAGATGCAAGTCAATTAAGAAAAAATTGTTCAATGATCCTCTGATAATCACTAGGGGCACAAAATGGAGACATTCTGAGAAGAATTTGCTGCCATTATGGAAGCTGGCCAGTACACAACCCAAAAGAAGTGTAATTCTTCTAGTTTGCAGAACCATGGCAATGACACAAAGTTCAGAAAATATATAGCTAAATGAGATCCACCAAAACTCAAATGAGTTTAGTCTAACAGTTCACTTGGTAGAAAGTAAGTGAATGAAGAATAACTATTTATATGCAAATGGACAGAGTTCACTTATTGATATACTTTGCACAGGTATTGGAGAGGGACAATGAACTAGGTTCAGAATTGGCAATGGGAGTAAGCTAATTTGTATCTGCAAAACCATTCAATAATGCTAAGTTCCTCTCTAAACAAAATTCTTATCTTTAAACTCTAATATTCTTCCAATAGACTGCTATAAATTATGAAATACCCCAAAAGTCAAGTACTGAAGGGCTCTGATAACTCAAAATACAACCAAAAGGCATATGCAGCCTAAATAGGTTACTGTATGACACCAAAGATGACTTGTGTGCAAAAAGTGAGGTGAAAAGATGCCATTCATACATATACCAACCAAAAGAGGGGGAATAATAAAAATTGATCGTAATGATTACACCACTGTTGATTTATAAAGGTTTATACAAATATTTATATGCAGTAATGTTTTATGTTCATCAACCCTGTGAAACAGGCAACAGAAGTGTTTTTATCCACATTTGCCAAAAGAGGAAACTGAAGCTCCAAAGGCCTAAGTGACAACTCATAGTCAGATGGTTGGTGGCAGAGAATGGACTGGAACTCAAGATTCCAAATCCAGAGAGCTCTTTTTACTTTTCCATTTTTTTTTAATTAGTATTTTTTTCCCCCTAAACTTGAAAAACACTAAACAAGCAAAGATTTCCATGTAACAAAAGAATTATTGGTGAAACTATTTCATACAACTCGTTTTCTCCTTCAACAATACAGTAAATTGAACATGTCGTTTTTAAAACTATCCCAACAATATTGCTTTATGGTTATCTTGAATATTAAATCAAATTCTTTATAAATATTTCGATCTATACTGACACAAACTTAACATTGATGAACTCAGGGAGCTTGCAGCTCACTGGGGGATTTTCTCCTGGAAGACTGATCAGAGCATCAGAGATCAAGAAAGAGAAGATGGTTTTCATTACTGGAAAGGAATATCTACGTTGATGAGATCGTGGATTCATCTGAATAATGAAAATACTACGTGGTTGAAGAGAATATAATAGCACCATAACTATTAAAAATTAAAAAGTAACCCAAGGATAAAAGAAAAGACACAAGGTTAGTGTAAGCTGACTATGTATCTGATGAGCTGTGAGCAAGAAGTAGCAAAGAAGATAGTGCCAAAGACAGGATCAAGAGGGAAATGAACTGAACAAATCATAGAATTGAGAACCAACAAACCGAAACCTTAGTAATAAATGTATCAGTAAGCCTTGAGAGGTTGAAAGAAAAAGTGAAAGCCCCTAGATCACAGGGGCTAGATCATTAATTGGACAGGCTGGAGTATAACAATGGAATTACCCACACCAATGAAATAATGGATTTAGCAATGACAATTTTTAAAATATTAAAATCTAATAAGATAATGATATACAAATTATTTCATAAATATTTATTAATATTTAATTCATAACTTTTATAAATAATATCACTTGAAATGGGGAAGTCTGTCAAATGGGGAGATTATTTTGTTAAACATCTTCAAATGATACACTGCTACAGAGAGTAAGGACTTGCTTCTATATTAACTAGTTATGTTTGAAGTATCAAAGCTATCAAATACTCTTCAAATATGAACTGTGATTGGAAAGTGTTATCCAGTCAGTGGGGAAATGGATGAACAAGTTGTGATACATGAATATGATGCAATAATATTGTGCTGTAAGAAATGATGAAAGGGATTGATTTCAGAAAAATCTGTTAAGACCTATATGGACTAATGTAATCTTCACAGCAATAGCAATATTGTAAAGATAATCAACTGTGAAGTTGATCATAGTATTATGATCAGTAACTCTGATCAGTATTATGAGCCACCATAATTCCAAAGGACTCAAGACATAAAATGCTATTTTATTATCAGTTAAGAGAACTGATGAATTCACACTGGAGACAGAAACAAAACTTTTCACTCTCTAGTTTTCCTGCATTTTCTTGGAGGTGGAGGTGGTGGGATGATAACGGTGGAAGTGAACACAACTAATGCAGAAATGTTTTCCACAATTGTTTATGTATAACAGGTATCATATTTCTTGCTTTCTCAATGAGTTGGGGAAGGAAAGGAAGGAATATAGAGCCTGAAAATGAAAATAAAATGAAAATTTTAAAATATGAACTTTGAGAGATTTTATTAGTGATAATGGTGAAAAGAAGACTGCAATTGTTATTTAACTCTCAAGTGACAAAATTTACATTTATTATTTCAATTCTGAAATAAAGAGATAGCTGAGGAAAAAATACCTTTGCTGGTCCTCCTCCAGAACTAGTGAACAAAACATTTAGTAGCGAGATGACAACAATATCACTGTGTTCAAAGAGCAGCAAAGTCCTATGAAAACAAAAAGTGATTTAAATGGCTTTCCTATACAACTTTTCAATACATATGAATTGAGGCAGGTTAGGAAAATGGATCAGCTAGTTTTCTTTGGCTTTCATAAGAAAAAAAAAAATCTTTCAAAATTTAAATATCACAACTAATTACTATGTAGATTATTAACTGCTCACTAATTTTCTTACTCTCCACAAATCATGGAAATTGTATTTAAAGGTATTTTAGTGATTGTGGTCCAAATAGTTCAAGTAACTAATTGTACTTTTATTTGAGAATAAAAAACCATTTAAAGACGTTGCTACGTTATTTCATAAAACACTGATTTAAATTTAAGAAAAAATTTCCTAAAAAACATTCTCAAATATGAATGACTAATAAACAAATATGAGGAATAAAATCCTAAATAAAATTTTTTTGTGTGTTTATATATTTTTGTTGCTGCTACCTAAAAAACTAAAACAAAGGAAAAAACTTTCAACCAACTTTTTGATAATTTGGAAGCCTCTCTTTGAGAGTGAATGAATTTGGAAATGAAAAAAATTTAGGAGTGAGTCTTTCAATTTTTTTCTTTACTTCAGTCCCCCATCAGGTAGTGTTTATATTTGAAATGGCTAGGAAAGCACCTGAAAATGAGAAAATAATTTCACTCCTATGTAAACTGAAGACTATGGGTCCTCTTAACTCATTTGCTTATAACAAGGTCTTAAACATATGTGCCAATTAAAAAAAAGTTATTAGGGTAATTATGTTAACACTTTAGTAAGTCATACATTCGTTTTGTGAAACTATCAAATGGATAACTGATAATTGCAATCAATAAAATCCTTAAAGATCTTATTTTTTTTTTAAAGCAAAGATAAGGCTGAGGTACTTTGTCAAGCAAGTATGACAGATTAAAAATGGAGCAGGGCTTCCATTATAAAGTATCAGTCCATTAAAGTACACATATACAAATACCTAAATTGAATTCACTGTAAGAAAAGTATTACAATTTTTTTTACCTAAACTAAACTTATCAATGCTTGATATAAAAATGAGTTAAATAAAATTGATATATAAAACAAGTATATTAATATTAACACAATAAACTTGCAAAAAAAATTTACATTTACCTTAATGGTCCACAAAGAGTGAGACCAAAAAACCATAACAGTGAAATAATGCACCCAGCAACAGCATGTTTAAATATTTTGATCCACTGTAAAGAGAAATGTGAAAAATTAAAATTTTCAATGATAGAAACCATAAAGATAACACAAAACTTCATATTAAAAATAAGAAAATAATAATGAAAAGGTTTAAAATGGATAAAGTATAACAATCTCAAAGTAAATAAAAACATTAGGATTATCTACTTAGCACATTCTAGAGTAATGGATAACCTTCTATATGTCTTACTTTCATAATTTTTGGTTAGAGTTTAAAATTTTCTTTTGAATATCTGAATTTTGAATAGTTAAAATTTCCAGAATGTTCAAATGTTAGTGTGGCTATACTTAATATTTTATGAGGGCTTTTTTCTCTTGTCAATTACTACATATTAGAATAACTTTGTCCAAAGAGGGGGAGGGAGAAGAGAAGGAAGGCTACAAAGGAAAGGAAAAGAAGAAGAAAGAGGAGGAAGAGGAAGAACTGCAATCATGCTCTTTAATGCAAGTTGAACTATAAGTTGGAAACACCATCTTTGTTAGACTGCAGGAGCCCTAAATTCTATCAGAATTTAGAAATTGTTCAATAATTAGACTCAAAGTCACAAAAACCTGAGTTCAAATCCAATCTCAGACACTTATTAGTTGTATGACATTGGACAGATCATATTTGTTTCAGGTTCCTCATCTGTAAAGTAGAATATAATAGCATGTACCTCTTAAAGTTGTTCTAAGGCTCAAATGATATAATAATTATAAAGAGCTTAGGATAGTGCCTGTTAGTTATTATTTTTTTAAATGAAGTCTATAAGCCCCCAGATAAAGCCTGTTCACCAAGGCAATAGGAGATACCAGACTCAAATACTGGGTCATTGTAATGAGGACAGTTATGAACTATCGTCTCTGTTGTATACTATCATAGATTCTGACTGAAATGAGAAAGGGACTTACATAGGGAAGTAGCATTCATTGGCCAGGAGGCCCTGGACTATGTGTATGAAGAAAAGAGGAAGTTAAAAAGCCAGTAGTAGCAGCAATATTGCTCAAACTTACAGAACAAAGGATCTCACTTGCAGTATCTATATCTAGTCCAGCCTGCAGAGAATAACTAGGGCAGAAATCCCAGATCAAAAGGGAACCTATAATTCTGCCACACTGAGCCAGGAGAGCTTTCCAAGCTGTCATTATGGGGAGAGTCCAGAAATGATTTACTCTTGCTCAGACCCAAACTCAGGCCAGAAACTTGCAACATTGATTAAATAAAATGAATCATCTAGTATGTGGGCATGTGCATGGACACACTCAATAGAAATCTGGGAAATGATCAACATAGTGACCAACAAGAATTCCTGAGAATTCATGATAAAACATACCTGAGAGAAGTGATAAACCCAGAGTTCTGGTTAAGTTAGTTTTGTTTGACTATACAAGTTTGTAATACAGGTTTTGCATTTTTTTTTTTTTTTTTTTTTTTTTTTTTTTTTTGAGGAGAGGAAGAGAGGGAAGAGAAGGATGATTTTTGCTTGAAAAAAAAAATTAAGCTCGTTCTGGTTAAGTTTTTTGTTCTAAATTATATGTAGATGGTAGAAAAACTAGGATTTAAAACTAATTCCCCCCCCCCCCAAATCTAATGCTTTTTTCACTAGAAATAGAATTAAGGCATTTTAAGATGGAATTTTAAAATGTCAAATGTATATCTTAAATTTATAAATATTATCACTGAAAGAATTTGCACATCTTATTAAAACTTTTATACTCCTTTTTTGCATTTTTATACATCCCATTTTTTATTATTTCTTCCAGCACCCTTACTTTTGAAATTTTAATCTTGAACAACAGAATTAACTTTCCTTGACTTGAATAACAGCAACATAATTCATTATAGAAGATTTTGGAAGTACAAAAATTACCAGGTTTAAATATTCTTTACACAATAACTTCAGTTGAACTCCTAGCATCTTTCAAGTCTACTACATTAATTTAATTTGTGCCATATATACTTAGTTTTATTTATTCAGAAAATTTTATCAGCCAAAATTTTGTTGAGTCTAAAATCTTTATTTTTTTTACTTAAATCATTTAGTATAGAAATCCTTAAATAAGGCAAACAATGAACCTTTTTTTAAAAATTCTAAATTACCGGGCAGAGAGGCAAGATAGAAATGCTTCCCTAACACAACATGACTTTGCAAGCAACTCACCTGATGTTTTGTTACAGTTTTTCCAGAGGAAAATGGTTTTTGAAACAAAACCATGAAAAATGCAGACCTATTGAAGCAAATATTTAAACATTAGCACAGTAGACATGAAGGTTTCAGGAAAAAAAGAATGGGTTTTAAGCAAACATAGCAAAACTTATATATCCATAGGAGTATTATTGTTCTCCAAATTAGTCATCATGGGGAGCTTTGCTGATTCTATGTTACTGCTCAAAAAAATTTTTGAATTTTGCTTTTTAGATGGCCTTAAAAACCAGTTTACAAATTATTCAAGTCAGTGGTTTAATCAACCATGACTTTACAATCCATACTTTGTACCCTTAAAGTAAAAATAACAAATATAATGTAAAACAATTTATGTATTGTAGTCTGCATGTAACAGAAGGTAGGAATGAGTACAGGTACTTGCTACGTAATTACTGCAGATACATCAGCATATCATCTCAAAGTAACACAGGGATTCATTTTAATTACAGAATTTGTAAGAAAAATTTAGTTATATATTAAATATATGTAATCATGCTAATCAAAATATTCTATGTAAACAATAAAATTAGACTAATATCTTTCCTGAGAAATAATAAAACAGAAAGATTTATGTTTATTTTCTATTCATTCTATTATCAATAACAAGATACGGCATTTCAATTTAGACCCCCCCAAAGGGTCAATTATTTTGACAAGACTTCTAGCAAAATAACTCATTTCTTTAAACAAAAAAAGTTTTGCTTTTTTTTTTTTTTTTTTTTTTTTTTTTTTTAAAAGGAGAGGGATTTTTCAACTTATAGGAATTAATTCAAGTAGAAGACTTTTTGAACTTTACCAATTACTTTTTAAGTCTCTAACTGGTTTGCAAACTGAATAATATAGTCTACTCTGAATCTCCTACCAAAATAAAAAGTTGGGAGAAAATTCTATATGCTTACCCTAGTTTTAATATAAAGATGAACTGTACAATGTGAACTGCTTTCAAGAGATCATATGATTCAAAAAGTCCCAAAGCCTTCAGAAACTTAGTGAAACATAGCAATACAATATATTTAGTGAACCTGAAAAAGAAAGATACATAAGTTTTAGTGTTCTGAAGTCATTAGGACATTTAGCTTTAAACAATAGATTCTGAGAAATCAATACAAGAAAAGGGTATTTTATCAAAAAGTTATAGTTGCAATGTAATCTCACAATTTTCTGACATTTAAAAAATACCTATTACATCTCAGCATTTTGGAAATATTTAAAAATTAAAATCTCAAACTCTTTCCCATTATAAAAAAGGTATCAGAGGAATCTGCATCTTACTTATTGGATAAATGATAAGCCCTTTAATGACAAGAAGTTTTATTTCTGTCTTTGTATTCTCAGTGCCTGGGCAGGTATATCAAATAATAAATGCTTATTAATTTTGAGTAATCCAGCTGAATAACACAGAAAAAAAAAGGCCTTTAGGCAGCCAAAATAGTCCATCAGGTTTTTAATTTCACAAGAAATTAAAAGTTGCAAATTAGAAGTAGACAGGGATTGTTACAGGCAAACATACAGAGAGCTGCAACAATTAAACAAAGAGTAATCTGCAGGCATTTATCAGAAGATTAAATAGCCCAATAAACCAAAACGTAGCTGAAATTGATCCTTGCATTCATGACCCCTTATTGCTAAGAGCAAATTCAATTGCATTTAGTACATTTTAAAGTGAAAGCAAAATGTATATACTATTTAGAAAGATTTTTTCAAAATGAGTAAAACGAATTCTATCATAGAAAAGTTCCATAGGATCAAACTTTAGTTGTATTACATTAGTTACAGAATATCAGACTAAAATAATTGTTTTAGTCATGACATACTTTTTGTTAGGCCTATAGGTCTATGTTGAGGAGAAAATTCCATTGAACGAAAATATTCCCATAAAAAATATCTTGCAAACAGATTTAGAAAATGAAAATCTGGGGATTATCAAAGAATCAATACAGTATAGTCACTTAAATAATAAGAAACTGCTTATTGGGTAAATTAGGATAGGACTACTTAGGAGTTATATGCTCAAAACTAGGGTTAATCTGGGTCCAGGACCCATATGCTGGGAACAGATGGATTCAGGTTCATAGAATTCCTCAGTTACATAGACTTTCAAAGGTTAGATGGAAGAAACACTTTGAACTACAGTAGGAAAAAGAATGATTGAAAAGATCTTGATAAGATAACCAGCCAAAGGGAGTATGAGATAAGATAGTAACAATAATTGTGATTTCAATGGGAAGAGGTGAACAGTTATAACTTAAGGTAGAAGTTGTTTTGAGGCTTAGATTTGGAGGATTTTTTGATAAGATTTTTTGAGAAAAAAAGTTATTATCTTTTAAAAAATAGTTATTTTCTTGATGGGACTCTGAAGTGACAATAGGTACTTTCCGAGGTCATATTCTAGAAATCAATGTGAGATATTCTGAGAATTACTAAACTAGAGAGCTGAAAAACAGAAAATGCCCCAGACTCCTTACCACCTGAAGAAATAGATTTTGAAGGGATGAAACATGGCAGCAAAGGAATTACTGAGTTAATATCAAGACCAAGGCTGATAAAGAAGCTAGGCAAAAAGAAATCTAAATGTTGGAGGGGATGTGGGAAAACTGGGACACTGATACATTGTTGATGGAATTGTAGACGAATCCAACCATTCTGTAGAACAATTTGGAACTATGCTCAAAAAAGTTATCAAACTGTGCATACCGTTTGATCCAGCAGTGTTACTATTGGGCCTATATCCCAAAGAGATATTAAGGAAGGGAAAGGGACCCACACATGCAACAATGTTTGTGGCAGCCCTTTTTGTAGTGGCCAGAAACTAGAAACTTAGAGGATGCCCATCAGTTGGAGAATGGCTGAATAAATTGTGGTATGTTAATGTTATGGAATATTATTGTTCTGTAAGAAATGACCAATAGGATGATTTCAGAAAGGGCTGGAGAGACTCACGTGAACTGATGCTGAGTCAATAAGCAGGACCAGGAGATCATTATATACTTCAACAACAATACTATATGATGATCAATTCTGATTGACGTGGCTCTCTTCAACAATGAGATGATTCAAACCAGTTCTACTTGTTCAATAATGAAGAGAATGAACTACACCCAGAGAAAGAACTCTGGGAGATGAGTGTGGACCACAAAACATAGCATTTCCACTCCTGTTTTTGTCCACTTGCATTTTTATTTTCCTTCTCAGATTATTTTTACCTAAATCCAATTTTTCTTGTGCAGCAAGGTAACTGTACAAGTGTGTGTGTGTGTGTGTGTGTGTATGTACACATATATATATAGTATTTAGCATATACTTTAACATATTTAACATGTATTGGATTACCTGCCATCTAGGGGAGGGGGTGGGGGAAAGGATGGGAAAAGTTGAAGCAGAAGGTTTTGCAAGAATCAATGCTGAAAAAGTACCCATGCATATGCCTTGTAAATAAAAAGTTATTAAAAAAAGAAAAGAAATCTAAGTAGTTTAAGCTGCTATCTTAACTGTAAGTGGCAAGAAGACTACTAAAGAAAATTCTTAAATCTGCTGACAAATGTAGTCTACATCTGAGTCCAGAAAAGCAGATTTATAAGATAAGAACCCTGTGACTTCTTTGGACTGTGAGATGAGAGTGATATTTTTCTCTTGATATTCCACAATGAGAGAAGAGTAAGATTAAGCTTACTATCAAAGGGCAGCAACTTTCTCTTGGTTAGCCTAGCCTACAATATCAAAATACTATCATTCTTCTGAGAAGGGTTCAGAGTATATCAAAAATAGCCTGACCATGATGCAGCTAGATGGTGTAGTGGATGGAGGACCAGAATTCAAATCTGACCTCAGACACTTAATACTTCTTAGCTGTGTGACCCTGGGCAAGTCACTTAACCCCAATTACCTTGACAAAAAAAAAAAGTTATCTTATAAATCTGCTTTTCTGGACTCAGATGTAGACTACATCTGTCAGCAGATTTAAGAATTTTCTTTAGTAGTCTTCTTGAGAATGAAAATGAAAGAGCTGTATAAACAGAAGACAGATGGAGAATTGGATTTACAAAACAAAACAAAAAAATCATCTTAATATATTCTTTCTCTATCATGGACTTGGGCCCTAAAACCACATTACTGAATAGCGTTAGAGGAGTTAGAAATGGCACTAAAGAATACAATAATGGAGAAATCATCTGTAATAAATGAAGGGAATATAGAAAAGATCTGTGCTAGAGTTGTGTTTTGAGTATATTCAAAAATAAAAGATATCTGAATGAGGGGAAGAATTTCAAACGTTAATAACGACCACCAAAAAACAAAACAAAACAAAACAAAACAAAACAAAACAAAACGTAATAAAAAAAAAACCCTGAGAAAACAGAAGAAACAAACCATCTAAACGCCTACTCTCTCATCTATAAAATTTTATAAGTGCCATCTATTCACAAATTGGAGGTATATAGTCAATGAGTATATTTTGGGGGAATTTTCACAAACAATATTTAAATAGAATATAAGATCTCATTGTGCTTATCGTTTGTTGATTATGAAAAATCATTTGATTTTACAGAACAAAATACCACCTGATAAGTTTTTTTTTTTTTTAACTTGATCTGTCTCATTCAGATATTAAACTCATTTGGAATTCTTTAGAAAACATAACAGTAGAAATAACTCTGTTCAATGATCCTCTGATAATATACATTGGGGATAAGGGGAAGAGAAGCTCCTAAAAGAATTTGACCAGTCCATTCATACAGGAAAACCAAATAACACTGTCAATTACTCAGATTTCAATAATATTTGGACAGCTATGCAAAATTTCATCAATATGTATGTCTAGGACAGGGAAGTACAGACTAACAAGGTGATCATAGAGGTGAACAGGGAAGAAAGAGTGAGCTGAATAGCTTTTTGGTAAATGTAAAGCTCCTTTTTGGGCCCCTAGTTTCCTGGGAAAGCAAGACCAATTCTTTTTTAATACTAACAGTCTACTGGTGTTGCAAAATGGCAGAAAATTGTGGGATACAATTACCTCTAAATAATAAAAATGAGTATTGAATAAAGGGAAGTGGAGAAGCATGTGGTAGTTGCAATATAAGGCATGCATATACAATGATAAATTCTGAAGAAAAAAATCTAAAAAATGTCAAGATAATGAAAAGATGAGCTGACTATGTGGCAGGAACAAGAGATAATAGCCAGCTGACCTGCTGTACTGGTACGCTTGAAATCTCAGGAGAGGGGCAGTTAGGTAGCACAATGGAGAGAGCATTGGTCCTGGAGTCAAGAGGACCTGAGTAAAATTAGGTGTTAGACACTGGAAGCTAGCTTCTGTGACCCCAGGCAAGTCACTTAGCCCAGGCTCAAAAGAAAAAAACAAACAAACAAAAACAAAAACAAAAAAAATGAAAGTCAGGAAAAAGCAGAAAACACTGCCAACATGTTAAATGGAGCTTGTATGGTAGATAAAAAAAAAAGAGTCATACTGGAGGGAGTATAGTATGGATAGACTTCATTGTTGGAGGGAATTCAATAAATGATTATATTCATTTCTATATTTTAGGTTTTGATAAAGAAGTTACTATTACTATTGTGGGAATCATTCCTGAATAAGATATTTGTATATGTCTAGACTATAAAATTGTTAGAGACAAAGATTAAAACACAATTTAAAAAATAAAAATGAGACGATATGACATGCAACTAAAGCAAACCTAATCTGATCCATTTAAATTAGCGGCTAATGCAAAAAAAAAAAAAAAAAAAAAAAAAAAGTGGGAAATGGTTGGAGGAACAGATCTAGATGCCAATTATAATCATGTCCTAAAGAAAGTGCATGGATACATACCAATAGGCATTAAAAAGATTAAGAGATTTGAGTCCAGAAACATCTTCAACACTAAACATGATCTACTTGCCAAATGGAAGTAAAGGAAGGCTAAAGGCAGTTTAGAATATCAATTTGTGTTTATGGAGGATGGCAGAAAATTATAAATAGTAGTGATAAATAAACAGTAAAGGGTAAAAAAAGTTTATAGAAAGCTTAGTATAAGCGATATAACTAAGCAAGTCATTAAAAGGCATCTGAAGTCAAAATTGGAAAAAGAGAACAAGAAAACATATGAAAGATTCATAGAAATTTTATATAACATTTTTCATCATCAGAGGCAGGGAAGGTAGAGCATCAGAGGGCATTTTTAGTTGCTAAACTGGTCAACTTGGATATTCTGCATAAAGACATGGAAATGGCGCTAAAGGAAATAAAATTAGGGAAACAATTAAGACCAAGCACAAAGGGTTGCAAAGACTTCCATGAACTGATGTTGAGTGAAGCTAGCAGAACCAGGAGAACATTGTACACAGTAACAGCAAAATTATATGATGATCAACTATGATAGACTTAGTTCTTCTCAGCAATGTGATTCAAAACAATTTCAAAAGACTTGGGGATGGAAAAAGCCATCCATATTCAGAGGAGAACGATGGGGATAATATTTTCACCTTGCTTTTTTTCTTGATTGCTTTTTTTTTTTCCCTGTTTTTTTTTTTTCTTCTGATTTTTCTTCCACAAGGTGACAAACATGGAAATATGTTTTAAAAGTATTACATACGTGTAACATATATATTCTATTGCTTACTGTCTTTGGGGAGGGGGGGAAGTAAAGGAGGGAGAAAAAATCTGGAACATAAAATCTTACAAAAATGAAGGCTGAAAGCTATCTTTACAGGTCTTTAGAAAAATAAAATACTATTGAGAAAGCTAAAAGAAAAAAAAAGAAAAAGAAAAAAAGACCAAGCACAGTGTAGGTACATACTGGAGATGCCAATTCTGAAATGTTGTTACTGATTTTCAAGGTATTTTTAAGAGGGGAAAACAAGAAAAATGTGTACTTTAATATTATCACAAATAGATTAATGATCCATATACCCACTTTTGTCCATACACTAATACTAGGAGAATCTGGGGGTCTTTTGGGAAAGATTGGACTTTTGAGGACTCCTGATGAAGAACTTCCTTTACCAATGTGAAAGACAGATTTTTATGAGAATAATTTATAGATGAATTGGGGGTTTCCTTGATGAAAGTATGAGAAAGGAATTGGCAAAGCTTTAACAAACAATATTCCACAGTCGATCATTAGATGGGAATAGA